>NC_079189.1:562522779-562841643 GCF_029499605.1 Hyla sarda | reverse complement strand
AGATGGCAAAGAAAAAGACAAAAGTATGTCAATAAAACGACAAAAACAGACCAACTCCAAAAGGCTGCATGCTTGTGACATAAGGCCTTATTCATTAGGTTAGCAGATGGCTTCAAGTCATCAGAGATCGGTTAACAAACCACAAATGTAGATTCAGTAGAAGATTCAAATGTTTGAGAAAAGATTCTATGTAGATGTTAATACACAACCTAAAATTATTTATTTATTGAATTTCCTTTTGTTTACAAAACAACAACATAACCACATTTTTTACAGAGATTGTCCTTAATAGGGCTCACAATGTAAGTTTTTTCTATCTCAGACACACACACACTTGGGCTTAGTTTGATAAGAAGCAGATAGGTGTGTTGCATAAGTATATACCCCTTGCACTTTTTGCCCATTTTCTACTGTTACAAACTGGAATTCACAAAGATTTAAAGCGTATCTCTCAGATTCCTCCCCCCCCCCCAAAAAAAAAAAAAAAAAATGTTATATGTTGCTCAGTATCTCATCCTGATCATGTACATCTAATTTTTATGTGACTACGACCTATATTTCTCTCTGAATTACCTTTATTTACTTGCCATCATTGCTCACTGGGGTCTATGTCCATGCAGAGGCATTAAGCGTGTCCCTCTCTTCTCCTCACTGTGATGACTCCTCCCCCTCCCTCACCACTCTTAGTCTTAGAGGGCCGGAAGCAAGCACAGCAGCCGGCAACTTCTTCCTGGCTCAGCTGTGGTCGGTGTGTCACGCTGAGGCTCAGCAAATTTCCGGCGGCTGCAGCCGTTTCCCACCTCGGTCGGCAATAGGCTGAGCCCCATCGTGACGCACCGACCACGGCCGGGCCAGGACTCAATGCATCATATCACCCTATGTGCTTACCAGCAACATGACACGCTGACCACTGCTGGACCAGGAAAAAGATGGTGGCGGAGAAGCAGAGCAAGATACAGGGACATCTAGGGAGTGGAGGCAGGTGAGTCCATTGTATTGTTTTATTTTCAGGCAGTCC
This sequence comes from Hyla sarda, assembly GCF_029499605.1. Classification (NCBI taxonomy): domain Eukaryota; kingdom Metazoa; phylum Chordata; class Amphibia; order Anura; family Hylidae; genus Hyla; species Hyla sarda. Next base: position 562,840,625 of record NC_079189.1, on the reverse strand, counting down.
AGGCATTATAGAAAATTAATTTTTACCATGAAACTTCTTCTTTAATACTTAAATAACCTCTTGTTCAATACAAGTTTTACAGAATATCATCAATGGACCTAGAACACATCCAACCTTAACGCAGATGGGCTACAGAAGGGGAAGAACACACCAGGTGCCACTCTTGTTAGCTAAGAACAGGAGACTAAGGCTACAATTCACACATGCTCAAAAAAAATAGAAAAAAGTAAATAATAAATAAAAGAAATAATAAAAGAAAGTAGAGTGGAAGAATGTTGCCTGGTCTGATGAGTCTCGATTGCAGCTCTGACATTCATATAGCTGGGTCAGAATTTGATGTGAAAAAGGGAGATGAGCAAGTTTTAGAAAAATTTGAATAGGCCGATTTGACAAATTTTCCTAATAAATCCCATATTTATAGGAGAAATAAAAAAGTTATAGGGGTGAGAATAGGGCAAATTTTACCCCGTATATGTGTATTCTGGGATGTCACACATATATAATTAATTATGCAAATTGGAATGGCCAGTATATATATATATATATATATATATATATATATATATATATATATATATATATATATATATATATATATATTCTTTTTTTTTTTTTGTAAGAAAGGTGGCAACCCTAAAAGGAGGCCTTACACACACATACACATTTATAAATACCTTTGCTCACACATATACATACATTTATAAATACTTTTATACACACACACACACACACACATATTCACCCCTTTATAACTACATTTACACACACCTTTATAAATACTGCAGGCTGCCATTCCTCCCCTCCAGCATGGTGTCAATGGTTGTTAGGAGAGGGGAGAGGGGAGGGGGAGGGAATGAAAGGTCTCAGGATTTGTGATGTTTCGTATTCTCAGCTCTGCACTGAGAAATGAAACATTGCTGAGGGCTGAGGAGACAGCAGTCCTGATCGCATTCCACCACAGTAATACAGTGACAATGAGGAAAATCTTTAGAATACTTCCAATTAGTAAGTTGCTGGTCTGCCCTCCCCCTTACTTATTAAATGTAATCTTTGAAACCTGGATAACCCCTTTAAAGTCCAGACACCAAGGACTTACCTAAACACCATGCATCCTAAAGGGTTAAAGGCTTATATGACAGGAATAGTGGGGTACATTTCTCAAAACCTGTGCAGTGAAAAAGTTGACCAGTTGCCAATAGCAACCAATCAGATAATTTATTTCATTCTTTTAAAAGACTTCTAAAAATGAAAGAAGCCATCTGATTTGTTGCTATGGGCAACTGGTCACCTTCTCCTCTGCACAGGTTTTGATACATCTCCCCCAATGTTTTTATTAGAGACCCATTTCACAAAGGAAACATTGAGAGTCTTGTAAATAAATTGGTGGGGTCATCAATATCACTCATGTTATTCTACATTTTCTAGGGGGGTTTCAGTTTATTATTCCCCAAATATTAAATGTGAAGAGAGGGAAGTAGTAATAGACTGGGAGGACAGATTTTTTTTTTGCATGTTAAAATAGACGGACTTGAATGTGTGATGGCATTTGTCCATAATCCACCCCCTTTTAGGTAAATAAGATCATAAGGGAAATAAGAAACAATTATAGCTTAAATATTGTTGTATTGTTCTAATGATTGTTATAAAATTAAATATATTTTTTTATTACTATCAAATTATCAAAGATGATCAGAATGGAGTCACATCAGGTACTGTTCATAGCATATACATAACCATGGCAACTCCAAGAAACAAAAGTGTGACATCATCCCTGTGATGCAAAAACAAAAAAAGACAAAAATGTAGCCAGCACCTAAACCCAATACACGGGTGCACCCTGCTGTGGCAAGTACTAAACATGTAAAAAAAAAAAAAAATGGCAGCAGTTCACTTGGTCAACAAAATTGAGGCTCTTAGCGCACTTTTTGATCAAAACGTGTCCCCCCATCCACCACGCGGAGGTGGCCTCATACTGGATGCGACCCTAACATTCACTCACCTCAGGCTAGGTAACATGCTGGATCCACTAACAAACCAAAACTACCTGTAAATGTACGATATCAACATACCGTAACCTACTATGTGCATGTATTTATACGTATATACCTGCCTGTTTTTGCATATAATGTTTTAGAGTACATTCACACTCACAGGGTAATCACACAGTAAGCGAGTAAAAAATGCACTAGCGAAGGGATCCAGTCCATTCTGTAATACTAACAGATGATATACATGCCGGGTTTTTTACAATTGCTACCTATGCCAGGTATTTTATCATGTGACCACTGAGTCTCTATTTTAAACTTGCATGTTTGTCTGTTGAACTTAGTCTACATTTAAGCTCAAGAGAGAGCGAAACGCGTCAGTTTACTACAGTCCTGTGATGTCTGTTTCCTTGCTATGGCATGAATAAAAAGTAATCTTTTAGAGCATACCTGGTGCCGGACAATCCTTCCTTTCCATACGCTGTTGAAGCCGGGGCGGGACCGGCGGGTCCGTGACAGCACAGGTGTGTCGGAGATCTGCCTCTGGAGGTGAGCGGACACCATTGCATTTGGACATTTACTGTTTCCCGATCGTCCTGCTCCCATAGCTGTGGAGGAGCTACACACCTACGCCAAGCACTAATCATGGAAACATCATTCAAAGGAGGGGGAGAGCTACAAAGTCAAGCGGCACTGGGAGACCGACAAGTATTGGGTCCAGACCGAGCATCAAAGGCACGCTCGGTGTTCCAAGATTTTGCTGCACCTGCTATGAATGTAGCCCCCCCAGACATGCTGACTTTAACCTGGCAGATGGAGGACCTCATGATAAAAGAAATGAGAACATGGTGGGATCACCAAACTCTAACCACGTACCTAGAAAAAAGCTTGGTTCCACGTGGTCTAAGGCTGAAAAAAAGACCAGTCAAGAACTATTCCCAGAAATTTATTAATAAATGAGATTTGGCTCTCCTGGATTGCTCTGCGAAACTGATATCCTATATCATTGAAGAAGAGGAATCAGAGCTGCAAACCATGCAAAAGGAGCTAGATACACTAAAAGAATCATTATTGCCATATAAGAATCATGAAGAGTTTGCCAAGTTGGAACAAAGTATCCTCAAAAAATTGGATCTAGTGGAAAGTAACATCATGGAGATCAAAAAAACGAAATTCCGCAGAGATACGGAGGTTTACAATAATGATCAAGTTTTCTCTTGGCACCTTCATAGAGAGGCGCAAGGTGACACCCCGAAATCTATCTTGCGCACTCCACGCTCCAAATCTAGGCGCAGACGCAGACCAAGCTCAAATTCCCCCAGAAGAGTGAGCTTTTCTGAAACAGGAGGCCCACAAGAAGTGGGATTTCCAGCAACGAATACTGACACCAATGTGAATAGAAGCAGTGAGCAAGGTGCGGCTCCAAAAAACCGATGGGGCCAAAAAGGAGACGAAAAACCAGGAGGGCCGGCCGCCGACATCGGAGGCAAGAGATACGCTTTGAGGTCACTCCTCACTCCAAGGTGAGCACAGTTATAAATCTATCTGCGTGTACCCTTACTACTCCCCAAATTACCCTGCTGAGCAAGGGACTGAACTTTGTACCAACTTGCATATTTAATTTATTTAACACCTTGCTGCATGTCAATAGACTAGCACGAGGACTAACACTACAGAGACACTTTTTTTCAATAGAAGATGATAACCAGTTAGCAAGTTCGGAAGTGGCACCCTCACCATTACAACAGGTGGACTTGTGTATGAGTATGGACTTTAAAGACCAGATGAATATGGTACATTTGCGCAGTTTACAATGTGAGAATTATGTGGTTAACGATACATTGGATGTTCCGTTTCACTCCACCAACCCTGGGTTCTATCCTGTGGCCTCCCGATCGGAGGCCCTGGATAGATTCCAGGAGTTGGTGGAGAGGGACCTTGTGCACTTGCATGAAAAAATAGTGTCAAAACATACACCTGATAATTTGAATAAAGGAGAAAGGATGGCACTAAAACAACTGAGCGAGAACAACTATATTGTCACACGTAATGCAGATAAGGGAGGTAATGTGATAGTGCTTGATTCTGATCTGTATAAACAGTTAAATATAGAACTCCTTTCAGACGGTGACACCTATAGGAAATTAACTAGCGATCCAACAAAAACAATTCAAACTAAGCTAAAAAGAGTTTTGGAAGAGGGTGTTGCTATGGATGTTCTCAGCAGTAAGTTGGCGGAATATCTATATGTAGAGGCCCCAGTAGTTCCTGTGTTTCACTCACTCCCCAAGGTGCATAAAGGGGTATTTCCACCTCCCCTTAGACCAATCGTGGCAGGCATAGGATCGGTCACTGAGCGCCTTGGGGAGTGGGTGGACCACTATTTGCAACCCCTCACAAAAGTCACGCCCACTTTCTTACAGGATACCAAACATGTCATTAATATTTTGGATCAGAAAGAGTGAAGTGAATATATGTCTTGGGCTACCTGTGATGTGGTGGGATTATATCCATTCATCCCATGGGATGCGGGTCTTACTGCCCTGGCATGTCATTTGGATCAATATAGCAGCTACTCCCCGGGTCTGAAGGAATTTATCGTCATGGTCACTGAATTTTTGTTACTACACAATTATTTCATGTTTGATGGCGATTTCTTCCTTCAGACCCGGGGAGCGTCCATGGGTGCCAAATACTCACCCTCCTTTGCAAATATTTTCATGTTTTATTGGGAGCAGCAATTTTTGTTTACACCCAGTAACCCTTTTTTTGAGGACATCTGCTGGATAGGGCGCTATATAGATGATTTATTGATTATTTGGGGGAACACAGAATATCGTTTTTTTGAGTTTGTTTCTTATATGAACAATAACCATTTAAATCTTAAATTTACAGCTCAGTTTAGTAGCACCTCAGTTAACTTTCTGGACATCTCCCTATCCAGCAGAGAGTCTAAGATTGTTGTCGTCCCCTACAGAAAGGAGACGGCAACAAATTCAGTCCTTATGGCATCCTCCTGCCACCCAAAACATGTGGTTCAGAATATTCCCTTTGGGGAGATGTGCAGGACCAAGAGGAACTGCTCCGACCCTGTACAATGGGAACAAGACATAGGAGAGCTAAAAAGCAGATTTGCCAGAAGAGGCTATACAGAGGACTGTCTGAACAAGGCTCAGGAAAGAGTAGAAGGCATTAATAGAGAGCAATTGATCAAATATACTGGGAAAAGAAATAGAACAAATAATTTACAAAATACCAAAAATAAACAAAAAAGAGCAGTCTTTGTCACCACATACAGTGCGCAATTCGCCCAAATTAAAAATATAATTAAAAAGTATACACCAGTCTTAGAGGGAGACCCAATACTGAGGGAGGTGGTTAAAGAGGGCATCATGGCGGTTTCTAGAAAAGCACCTTTATTGGGCTCCTCTCTATCACCAAGTCTATTTAATTCTAAAAAAGTAGAATATAAGACAAAAGATAAAATTAAACATGGCAATTGGCTCGATATTGTAGGAAATTGGGGTTGTGGTCACAACCGATGTATTACATGTAAATATATGCACCATTCTAAAGAAATAATGTCTTGTGTAGCTAAAAAATCATACCAACTACGTGAATACATTAACTGCAATACCACTATGTTAGTTTATGTGGCCACATGCACTAAGTGTAGCATGCAATACGTAGGGTGCACTACCAATACCCTTAAAACAAGAATCAGGAGACATATCTCTGACAGTAGGAATGAAGGAGTTGGTATCTCCATGCTATCACGCCACTTTCGGGATGTGCATGCGGGGGAGTTGGATTCCCTGCGGGTGTCTGGTATAGAAAGAGTTAAAATAGGCATCAGAGGAGGAGATGCGAGAAAATGCCTCTTCAATAGAGAAACATACTGGATATTTGTTTTTGATACCAGATACCCGAGGGTAATGAATAAACGCTTAGACTTAATTATGACCTGTACATAGGAACATAGTCTAGCCTTTTTTTGCTCCCTCAGATGTCCCCAAGCGCCATAGTCCTCCACTATAGATTTATATATATTTTTTGTAGATCATCAGTTTTTTTGGTACGAGTGTCAGGAGGGTGATTCCGCCTAGTGTGTTTAGATACCTATTAGAGTGCAGTTACTGAAAGTTATGGTACTAATACGTAATGGATATGTATGTAAACTAAAACAGAGTAAATTGTGCATTGAATTATCTTCTAGTTATGTATTTTTATTAATTCATAGCATATATATCATCTTTTAGTATATATATACATGCACGTAGGTCTCCGAGTTATACAGATAATGAGATTGCATATTCTATTCTATTATTGACCTGTGCATGTATGATACTAACATGCCGTAATCTATTATACACATGTAGGTCCCCGAATTATATATATATATATATATATATATATATATATATATAGCCAATGAGGTTGATTAGTCTATCCTACTATCGACCTGTACATGTACGATATCAACATACCGTAACCTACTATGTGCATGTAGTTATACGTATATACCTGCCTGTTTTTGCATATAATGTTTTAGAGTACATTCACACTCATAGGGTAATCACACAGTAAGCGAGTAAAAAACGCACTAGCGAAGGGATCCAGTCCATTCTGTAATACTAACAGATGATATCCATGCAGGGTTTTTTACAATTGCTACCTATGCCAGTTATTTTATCATGTGACCACTGAGTCTCTATTTTAAACTTGCATGTTTGTCTGTTGAACTTAGTCTACGTTTAAGCTCAAGAGAGAGCAAAACGCGTCAGATTACTACAGTCCTGTGATGTCTGTTTCCTTGCTATGGCATGAATAAAAAGTAATCTTTTAGAGCATACCTGGTGCCGGACAATCCTTCCTTTCCATACGCTGTTGAAGCCGGGGCGGGACCGGCGGGTCCGTGACAGCACAGGTGTGTCGGAGATCTGCCTCCGGAGGTGAGCGGACACCATTGCATTTGGACGTTAAATAGGGGAGGGGATGCATGGCTACAGAGGGAGCCACTCCCCCCAAATTGCACAGCAAAAACAAAAAAAAGACAAAAATGTAGCCAGCACCTAAACCCAATATACGGGTACACGCTGCTGTGGCAATCATCCCTGTGATGTCATAGATAGCTGGAGGCATTACATTCTGCTGACAGCGCTTTGCTTTTCTTTTGCCTTTTTTTGCCTTTTTTTTTTCTTCATCTGCTATGGAGATTAAAGGATTAGGGTTCACCCCCCTCTTCCTGGCCCTTTGGTGTGTGGTCTGGATCTCCAGCAGCTACACCATGATGTCATCCATGGCCATGCTGCTTCCCCACTGGTATACATCAGTTTTTTCCTGAACAGATCCTATTCTGTTTAGGATTTGTAGGGATGGCCATTGCCACTCTAGGTCTGACATGGCTGAACTATAGGTTCATCTTTTTTCACTGTGAAGCCTTTGGACCCCGTCAGCCTTGGAAGACCCTACTAGTCATTGCTTGGTCATCCTGTGTCCTGACTGCTGTGATGTCTTTATTTTCAACAAAAGACTACCTGATCGCGTCACCACTAGAGATGAGCAAATTTTAGAAAAATTTGATTCGGACAATTCGCCAAATTTTCAGTAAAAAATCTGTTCCAGACGAATTTATTTGTGGAGAATCACTATTAAAAACTGCTATTTCTGGCCTGCAGAGTGGCTCAATAGGGGGTGAAGATCACTTTGCCTTGTCCTAACATGCATAGGGAGTGTGCTGTGTTAGTGAAATAGTACTGTTATTCAGTATGACATGCAGATTACAGGCATCACTATTAGAATCACTGCCATAGAGCGTCTGGATGTGGCAGATTTTTTATGTAAATTTTATTTAATTTCAAATTATTTTTATTTTTTGATTACCCATTCTGGTGAGCATCGAGCTGGCTGTCCGCCGCTAGCAGAGCTACCACCTGTTCCAGCCCCTGCCTCTCAGCACACCCCCATACTCTGAGTGTCCACTTGAAAATGGAGGGACTGCAGTACCAGCAACTTGGACAGGTGCACATTCAGCTTCTGTGCCATTGGATAAGTGGGCGCATGAAGTTAGAAGTGGCTGCAGTGAAAAGGATGGTACTTGTATCTTAAAATCGAGCTGGCGATCCTCCGCCAGGTAAGATACCACCTGTTCAAGCCCCTGTCTCTCAGCGCCCCCCTGATTGGAAAAGTGCAAAGGTTTCATTTAATCCGTTATTATTCTTTGTTGTTTTTGAAATGTAAATTTAAGATTTAATAATAAAATGTGTGGTTACAAAAGACCAAATCCAACAAGGAGTCACATGTCACATGGTGGCACAATGACAGAGCTTAGAGGTGACAGCAGCATGAGGAGACCATAATCTGGCACAATGACACAGCCTGGAGTTGGCGGCAGCATGAGGAGACCATAGGGCTTCACAATCCCTAAAATAAAAAGATGAATTTTCAAATTTTAATTGAAGATTTGTGGTAGCTAGTGCTACCATAAAAATATTTAGGTAATGTCCCAGCAGCCCGAGGAAACTATAGGGTTTCACAAGCATTAAGACTAAAAGATGAATTTTCAAATTTATATTGAAGATTTATGGTAGCTAGTGCTACCATAAAAATGTTTAGGCAATGTCCCAGCAGCATTAGGAGACCATATAGTGACTGAATGACACAGCCTGGAGTTGGCGGCAGCATGAGGAGACCACATAGGGGCTTAATGACACAGCCTGGAGTTGGTGGCAGCATGAGGAGACCACATAGGGGCTTAATGACACAGCCTGGAGTTGGCGGCAGCATGAGGAGACCATATAGTGGCTTAATGACACAGCATGGAGGTGGCGGCAGCATGAGGAGAACATATAGTGGCTGAATGACACAGCATGGAAGTTGCAGCAGCTCACAGCGCACCCGGCTTGGTAGAAATATTTGCAGTCTTCTTAAGTGTTTGCAACACAAAGTGGGAAAGGGTTGGCACTCAGGTGAGTAGCGGTGCTCGCGGAAAGCTGGGTACTTGAAAGGTGAAATGATCCCGGCACTCGCTGGTTTCTTATGCAAATAGTAACGATGTCAGTCTGAGAAAGGCATTGGCCAAAACGCATTGTTGTTATTGTACGTGATTTGCACCGTGTGAATAAAACACATTACTATTTGCTTAAGAAACCAGTGAATGCCGGGATCATTTCACCTTTCTAAAGTGTTTGTTCCGTCTTTGTTGAGGATATCCTGGCATGTAGGTCTGTGGTGGCAGGTGGCTAGGCGCTGCATCCGGCCCTTGATGGATGAGTTGACAGCAGCGGGGATGTGGAATCACGGGAGTGGGGATATGCAGATCACTAACTGTGGCCACTTCGACACCTTATCATTATTCTTCTGTAGGTCTGATTCTGTTGTACTTCTGAAAAAAATCATAACTAAATACAGGAAAATGTATACGTTTAAAATTGGCATTTTCTGACCCCTATAACTTTTATATTTTTTGCCTATGGGGAGGTATGAGGGCACATTTTTTGCGCCGTGATCTGAAGTTTTTATCGGTGCCATTTTTGTATTGATCAGACTTTTTGATCGCTTTTTATAAATTTTTTCATGATATAAAATGTGACCAAAAATACACTATTTTGGACTTTGGCATTTTTTTGCACATACGCCATTGACTGTGCGGTTTAATTAACAATATATTTTTTATATTTCGGACATTTCCACGCGGTGGTACCACATATGTTTATTTTTATTTACACTGTTTTTTTTTTTTTATGGAAAAGGGGGTGATTCAAACTTTTGTTAGGGGAAGGGGTGAAATGATCTTTATTAACTTTCTTTAATGGCACCGCGTTATAGAAAGGGAAAGGACCCAGGACGTACAGGTATGCCCTTGGTCCTTAAAGGGGTAATACTGTGCTGACAACTTATCCCCTATCTAAAGGATAGGAGATAAGTTGCCTGATCGCGTGGGGTCCCGCCTCTCGGGACCCCCGCGATCTCGCACGCAGCACCCCGCTCTCATCAGGCCCCGGAGCGAACATCCACTCCGGGTCTGATGACGGGGCTGGTGATCGTGAGTTCACAGCTCCACCCCCATGTGATGTCATACTCCGCCCCCTCAATGCAAGTCTATGGCTGGGGTGAGACAGCTGTCTCGGCCCCTGCAATAGACTTACATTACATAGTTACATAGTTACATAGTTAGTATGGTTGAAAAAAGACATACGTCCATCAAGTCCAACCAGGGGATTGAAGGGAAGGATGTAAGGGGATAAGGGAAAGGGATGTAGTTTTATAATTCTGCATAAGCATTAATGTTATTTTGTTCCAGGAATGTATCTAACCCTGCTTTAAAGCTGTTAATTGTTCCTGCTGTGACCAGTTCCTGAGGTAGACCGTTCCATAAATTCACAGTCCTCACGGTAAAGAAGGCGTGCCGCCCCTTTAGACTAAACCTTTTCTTCTCCAGACGGAGGGAGTGCCCCCTCGTCCTTTGGGGGGGTTTAACCTGGAACAGTTTTTCTCCATATTTTTTGTATGGGCCATTTATATACTTATATACGTTTATCATATCCCCCCTTAAACGTCTCTTCTCAAGACTAAACAATTGTAACTCCTTTAATCGCTCCTCATAGCTAAGATGTTCCATGCCCCATATTAGTTTAGTCGCGCGTCTCTGCACCCTTTCCAACTCCGCAGTGTCCCTTTTATGAACAGGCGACCAAAACTGAACAGCATATTCCAGGTGAGGCCGTACCAATGCTTTATAAAGGGGGAGTATTATGTCCCTGCCCCTCGAGTCCATGCCTCTTTTTATACATGACAATATCCTGCCGGCTTTGGAAGCAGCAGCCTGACATTGCATGCTATTTTGTAGTCTGTGATCTACAAGTACACCCAGATCCTTCTCTACCAGTGACTCTGCCAGTTTAATCCCCCCTAAGACATACGACGCATGCAGGTTATTAGTACCCAGATGCATAACTTTACATTTATCCACATTGAACCTCATTTGCCAAGTGGATGCCCAGACACTTAGTCTATCCAAGTCATCTTGTAACTTATGCACATCCTCTATAGACTGTACCGTGCTACAAAGCTTGGTGTCATCTGCAAAGATAGAAACAGAGCTGTTAATACCATCCTCTATATCATTGATAAATAAATTAAACAGCAGCGGGCCCAGTACTGAACCTTGGGGTACACCACTAATAACCGGGGACCAATCAGAGTACGAATCATTTACCACCACTCTCTGGGTACGATCTATGAGCCAGTGTTCAATCCAGTTACAAACTAAAGTTTCCAAGCCCAAGGACCTTAACTTACCTGTCAGACATCTATGAGGGACAGTATCAAACGCTTTAGCAAAATCCAGAAACACTATATCCACAGCCATTCCTCTGTCAAGGCTTCTACTCACCTCTTCATAAAAGCAAATTAGATTGGTTTGACAACTTCTATCCTTAGTAAACCCATGCTGGCTATCACTTATAATACTATTATCCCCTATGTATTCCTGTATGTAATCCCTTATAAGTCCTTCAAACAATTTACCCACAATGCACGTTAGACTTACCGGTCTATAATTGCCTGGCGAAGACCTAGAGCCCTTCTTGAAGATTGGTACCACATTAGCCTTGCGCCAGTCCCTTGGCACAATACCAGACACCAGAGAATCTCTAAATATCATGAACAAGGGTACAGATATTACTGAACTTACCTCTCTAAGAACTCTTGGGTGTAGTCCATCCGGCCCTGGAGATTTGCTTACATTTACTTTACTTAACTTACCTTGTACCATCTCTACATTAAGCCAGTTCAGTACATTACATGATGTGTTACCAGCACTGACCTGACCAATGTCAGCTCCTTCTTCCATAGTATATACAGAACTAAAGAACCCATTCAGTAGCTCCGCCTTCTCTTGAGGGGGCGGAGTGTGACGTCACATGGGGGCGAAGCTGTGACATCACGATACTCCGACCCCATGATCGGCAGTCATCGGTGGGACCCCACGCGATCAGGCAACTTATCCCCTATCTTTTAGATTGGGGGTAACTTGTCAGCACGGTAGTACCCCTTTAACAGGTTAAGACTTCATCAGGAACAAAATGGTACAACACTTAGATGTACGTTTGTGGTATGCACTTATGAGGGCATTAGAATGCACTCCACTACGCTTAACAATATTTGTCTAGAACAGCAGCAGGTGTGTACTTTTACCTGGCCTTTCACAGTATCTAGGCCCTTTAGACTTTAACATTAACAAAATAGTACTCCACTTAGGTGTACGTATGTGAAATGCACTTAGGGGGTTCAGAAAAATGTGCTACAGTACGCTTAAAAAAGTATTTGTGTACAACACCAGCCGGTGAGTATGTCTTCCTGGCTTTTTACAGTATCTAGGCCCTTGAGACTGTAGCAGGAACAAAATAGTACACCACTTAGTTGTATGTTGCTTAAAAAAGTATTTGTGCAACACACTGCTTTCTGTAATAGAACACTGTAGACAGTGACTGGGAGGTAAATCGCTGCAGTAAGAATGCTTTTCTGTGAAACACACACTGCTCTCTGTCTCTCTCTCTGTGCAACAGAACGCTGACTTGACTAGGAGGTGAATCACAGCAGTGCTGTCTGTCCCTATCTATCTCTCTGCATAAAAGGCTGAAGTGACTTGCCGCAATATGGCTGCCGACTATGTAGGGCTGTGACATCACAGGGGTGACTGGTTGCTGATAAGGTGCATCCTGCATGTGATTCAGGGTCGTTCTGCCTACCCTTGTTCCCACCTTCCCCGGATTCCTTGCCCCATTTCCTCACATGTGGATCTGACATTTAAAATGCCCTGGAGCTTGGACCGCACTAAATGGAGTTTAATGAAGCGATTTGCGCAATAAAATCAACAATTTGTTGCAAATCAAAATTTTCCTGAAATTTGTAAGGAATTCGGATTCGTCAGATTCAATTTTCTCATCCCTAGTCACCGCCTTCACTGCATTCATCTGTGCTAGAATATACAACATCTGGCAATCCATCCTCCTGTACACAGTGCCTGGAACATCAAGAATCATCTGCCATGTAAGAATCACCTTTTCTGCTATGGCCCTTGCCTGTGTGTTTTTTTTTATTGGAATTCTGGGCACCTGTGTGCTGGACGATGTGTAGTGATCGGTGAAGCCTTTGTCAAAATTATCGAGTGGTCAATGCTGGTCCTTACCCTGCTGACGTATGTGACTTACTAATCCACCATGCAACACCTATTGTTCACCATGTCCAGGAACACGTGCAGCATCTTCCTAAGGATTAAAGGACATCTGCAGCGTTACAAATACTTATCCCCTATCCTCAAGATAGGAGATAAGTGTTTGATAGCTCTGGGGCCCCCGGCAATCTCCTGTACGGGGCCGCGGCTCTCCCATGCAGGGGGCGTGCCAGCCGCAGAATGACGTTGCGACCGGCACGCCTCCTCCATACATCTCTATCGGAGAGACGGGGAGGCAGCATTCGTGCATCCCCCATAGAACTGTATGGGGAAGGGGAGGAGACGGGACGTCACCGTCGACCTCTAGGTCGACGCTACGCGCCTTAGCGCTCACCATGAGCGCTTATGGCGGCGCCCTGTTAGGGAGATCGGCGGGGTCCCAGCGGTCGGACCCCCCGCGATCAAACACTTATCCCCTATCCTGTGGATAGGGGATAAGTGTAATGCCACTGCAGTTGTCCTTTAAGATCGATGCTTTTGGAGTATAGAGGGCCATGCGGAACATCATAGCAACTTGTTATCTGTATTATCTTAGTAACATCTAAAATTCCATCCAAAATTCCATCAAGTGGACTTGTTACTCAGGTTTAGTTATAATATAGAAGACATCAAAATTCCATCTAAAATTCCATCACGTGGACTTGTCCCCTATTACTTTACTACCAATCATTTCCACCAAAATTCCATCTAAAGGCAGAATGCAAATACTGTGGAGTCCGAGTCACCAGTCCACACACTGCAAACCGCTCAGATCAAGCCCAAAACTTCCATGATGTCGGACCTGAAGAAGATATCTACAGACTTTATGTAGGAGTTGGAATTTCACGCCACAGCCCAGAACTTAACCCCTTAAGGACCAAGGACGTACCGGTACGTCCTTGGTCCTGCTCTTCTTATATAACGTGGGGTTACACAGTAACCCCGCGTCATATCACGGTGGGCCCGGCGTCATAGTGAAGCCGGGACCCGCCTCTAATAGCGCTATTAACCCTTTAGCCGCACGCTCAGAGCTGAGCCGTGCGGCTAAAAGTGAAAGTTGCCGGTTAGCTCAGTCGGGCTGTTCGGGATAGCCGCGGCTAATCGCGGCATCCCGAAATGCTTACAGGACAGCGGGAGGGCCCCTACCTGCCTCCTCGCTGTCCGATCGCCGAATCACTGCTCAGTGCCTGAGATCCAGGCATGAGCAGTCATGCGTCAGAATCGTTGATCACTGGTTTCTTATAAGAAACCAGTGATCAATGATGAAGATCAGTGTGTGCAGTGTTATAGTTCCCTATGGGAGGTATAACACTGCAAAAAAAAAGTGAAAAAAAAAGTGAATGAATATCATTTAACTCCTCCCCTATTAAAAGTTTGAATCACCCCCCTTTTCCAATAAATAAAAAAACACAGTGTAAATAAAAATAAAAATAAACATTTATGGTATCACTGCGTGCGGAAATGTCCGAATTATAAAAATATATCATTAATTAAACCGCTCGGTCAATGGTGTGCGCGCAAAAAAATTCCAAAGTCCAAAATATTGCATTTTTGGTCACTTTTTATATCATTTAAAAATGAATAAAAAGCGATCAATAATCAATGCAAAGATGGTAACGTTAAAAACTTCAGATCATGGCGCAAAAAATTAGCCCTCATACCGCCCCATACTCGGAAAAATAAAAAAGTTATAGGGGTCAAAATATGACAATTTTAAACGTATACATTTTCCTGCATGTAGTTATGATTTTTTCCAGAAGTCCGACAAAATCAAACCTATATAAGAAGGGTATCATTTTAATTGTATGGACCTACAGAATAAAGATAACGTGTCATTTTTACCGAAAAATGTACTACGTAGAAACGGAAGCCCCCGAAAGTTACTAAACAGCGTTTTTTTACAATTTTGTCGCACAATGATTTTTTTTTCCGTTTCACTGTAGATTTTTGGGCAAAATGACTGATGTCATTACAAAGTAGAATTGGTGGCACAAAAAATAAGCCATAATATGGATTTTTAGGTGCAAAATTGAAAGAGTTACGATTTTTTAAAGGCAAGGAGCAAAAACGAAAATGCAAAAACGGAAAAAACCCCGGTCCTTAAGGGGTTAAAGTAGAACTGGAACAACTAGAACTGCGGCAACTCTAGAGATAAAGACCTAGAGCCCAGAGATACAACGGCACCAACCTCTCTCCAAAATAACATGAAGGAGACAGAAGAACAGATTATTAAGTTGTTATAAAAATGTCTCATCATAAAAAATAAAAAAAATGATGCAAACATCCTGTTCGTCTTTGTAGTCCTGAACTCTTTAGGAATATGTGTATCTTAATTTTTATTGTGATTTCAATCGCATCATGTTTTTTGCATTTTGCTATATAGCGATTTCGCCTTTGTGAAATTTTGTGATTACCTATTACTGGAAGGAGGGGACTTAACCCTTCCACTATGGGCCACCATATATATGGCACAGCCGTGTGGCAGGTATATGAAGTGAACTCAGAGAGCAGAGCTCGCTTCATTCTGGCTAATGCCAGACATCACCGATCAGGGCGATGTCCATTATTAACCCTACAAACACCGCTCTCAAAGTTGATTGCAGCATCTAAAATGCTGAAGCAAGTGCAGGTAGCTCAGTGGAGCTGATTGGGAAACCAGCAGCAAAGATGACATGCCTACCTGACTCCTTCTTGTCCGATCAGTGCTCCACTAATGCAGGCAGCTGCCTTTACTAATAGAGCATTGATCAATGGCACAGTATTGATTAGTGTCTACAATCAAATGATTGTGTGTTAATGTTTGAACTATTAAAAAATAATGTTAATGAAACTACACAATCAATGGTGTAAATAAAAAAATAACGGAATATAAGAAAAAAAATGCATACCTAAAGCCATGATTGCAAATTTTTGGTCACTTCGTATGCCAGAAAACAATTTATAAAAATGATTAAGATGTCCCATCCAAACAAAAAATTGTGCCTATAAAAAGAAAAGATCACAGAGCAAAAAATAAGTCTCATTTACCCCCTATATGGCCAAATAAAAAGGTTAAAGGGATAAGACAATTTTAAGCATACTCCTTTGTTTTTTCTACTATATCCACTGTGAATATTGTGATTTATTGTATTTACTGTATTACGTATGTCTTGTACCTTTAAGCGAAGGAGATTCAGATTAACCAGGTGACCCCTGTTACCCAATGGTAACCCACAAATTGTCCAGTATATAATATAGGGGGGAGGGAGAAGTTGCCCCAGTTTAGTATTCATTTCTGCTGTGTGCAGACTAAGCTAACTAAGCTCCTGAGCAGAGCTTCATGTGAGCTGCAGTGTGAAAAGGAGTTGGAAGGTGTGAGGTGATTCTTAGGGAAGCCTAAGGGACAATCTCTTAATCAAGTGACTGTGTCATTCTGCAAGGGTTCCCCCTACAGTTGGTGAGTCATACCCTGGCGGTGTCAGTAATTGGACCTTGGCAAAACCCTAGTCAGCGTGGGATATATTCTAATTCCTAAGTCTCAAGTCTAGGGTGGTGAAAATCACCATAAGTCTCAGCAAGGCCACGAGGGTTACACTTCATCCCTTCTACTTTGCACTGTACTGTGAGTGTTTTACCATCTGCACCTGCCTCAGTAAAAGACAGTTATACATAGCAGGGCATCAGAGTGTTTAGTGCCCCCATGCCTGGCCCAGGAGAAGCTGTCTCCACCTCAGACAATGTATAGGGTAATGGTACCCTGGCGTTACAATTTAACAAGAACTACCTTGCACCCCCCCGTGTCACCACAAAACTTTTGGTGTACATAAACAGGATCTGGGTGTGTGCCTTAGAAAAAAAACCCTAGTCTGAATTGTGTAAGTATTGCAGAGAACGCACAAGAGTACGACGGTTTATGTGCCAGATTTTCCTGTATGGAACTTTGTCTATGCCAGTGTTTGTTCCGAGAGGCGCTGAAGAAGTATAGGGGATGTACTTTATTGCCGGACATTCTCTGTGTTTTATGTGAAACTGCCTGCTTGCCGCAAGCTGCACCACCATAGTAAAATCAGCTCCAGACATGAAAGGGTTATTATTATAGCTAGCTAAAATAAAAACCAGGAATCAGCACACAGCTCTAATATTAGCTTGATTATTTTTTTCCCACTTCAAATTTAGCAACATTTGCATATCCTTTATTTATTGTATTAGATTTTATTTATTTCTTTTTTATCTGGATATGTATCCATAAAAAATAAAAATAAATAAGCAAATAAAATAAAGAAATAAAAGAGACTTTTTGCATAAACAAATAGTAAATTGGTGGAATGCTGCCATAAGTGTAAAACTTATTTAAAATATTGTAAAATAATTACGGAAAAATGTAAACTGGTTACTACAGGAATTTATTATAACAGTGGATCTTTTATAATTCTTTCAATTAACAGTAGACACATCTTGATTACTTTCTAATTAAATCATTTCACTCAAAGACTTTGTAATTACAACAAGAAGTTATTAAAATTAGGAGACATTTGCAAGCTCAGTACTTTTGATTACTAAGTCTTCGTCATATATTGTAATACATCTGAACATTCCATACAGACATCTGGGGAAAAGTATGCTTAGTTGGGCAAAATTCTGCAAAAGTAGTTACATAAACTGGAAGATGTCATAAACACATAAACGCTGGATTACTTGTTAGGTGTACGCACAAGAATCTAATTGGAAGTATTCAAAGAGAAAATGGATACATTTTGTTAAAATAAATAGAGGCATAATAGTGAAAACATCAATCCAAATGTGTAGTATGGAATGGGGAAAAAGTGTGTACATACAAAATTTTCATTATTTTATAAAAAAAAAATTGGGCTAAATAACATGGTATTTTAATGTTTATTTCAGTGGTTCTGCTACCTTAATTTTTTTATGATATTTTATTTTTCAGGTCTTTTTAAGATGTTAGTTTTTTGTTTACATTTTTATGTACTTTTATTTTTAGTCCCAATAAGGGCCTTGCCCGATACACTGCAATATTTATGCACAGCAATTTATTATGTCTCAACTCAGAACCAGCCTTGTAGGAATTCTAACATGGCACGGCTGTCATGACAAACCAACTATACCCCCCACAACGCATTTTAAGGGGGCCAACAAGATGACAGATTGAGCCCCACTTAAATGCTTAGGTTCCTATTGGTCATGGCACCTAAGTAACTATACAGCCAGGATAACAGCTTACATAAACAGCTGACACGTGCATCATGTCTATAGGACTCATTTTTCTGAGCTCACCCCAAACATACCATCTTAAATTGTGTCATTCAAATATGACAAATGTTAGAACCAGGTTAAATAAAAATTCTTAGCAAAATGTAATGCCTTTTTAATGCCTAAGGAATAAGACACAGACATTCAGACAACACCAAAGTGTATATCTTGTTGTATCACCTGCCCCTTAATACCCCTGCAATAAGTATAATACAGAATATCAGTTTTCATTTAAAAGGTTTTTCCCACCTGAAACATTTATGACAATCATAAGATACCTATGCCAAAAAATGTTTTCCCCAAACCCTTGTCCTCTCCAATGAAGGGTTTATTAGGTCACCAAGAAAAAAAGATGCACATGTTAATGATCATTTCAATTCAAGTAGGTGGCACCTTTTTACAACATCATCTGAGTGCCAAGATACTTTTATAATATAGAGCATGTAAAGGTAGCTGAAGCCTGAATGCATTATGTGTATTTTTGTTATTTAAGATTGTTGATAAAATATATGAGAATGTGAAAACATCATGCAGAAGATTCCCTGGATACATTAAAACCATAGTCCGGCACTGAAGTATATGTCAGCAATTTTAATTGTTGTGCATCCATGTCTCCTGCAGTTACCTCCTAAGGCCAATGTCTCTTTTGTCTGTGATGGCATCACCTTTTTCAAAAGAACTCATGGCTTCTTTTCAACTTTTGATGTCTTGGAGTCTATATCTTCCTCTTACTGTAAATGTACAAACCACATGCAGTTTCACTTTTTTATTATTCAGATAAAAAGACAAAATCCTAGTATGTGCTGGAAGGATATAAGTTATCGTGGTATGATGAAACTCCTTCCTTAGAAAACCTCAACCCTCTCAATGCCTAGGAATCAAATCATCATAATGGCCCTCATTTACTATTGCAAACCCAACATGCATTGTTGGGAATTGCACCAGATTCTGGAGCATTGCACCAGAAATTCTGTCTGTGCCAGAATTAGCGCCAGAATTGAGAAAAACCCGACTAACTCTCCATTTTACTGAGAAAACACCAAAAAGGGGCATGGCTGTCGGGGAAAGGGGGCATGGTCACAGAAAAGAGGCATGTTCCTGACATTTGAACAAAAACCCAACATATTTACTAAGGTTTCCACAGAAAATGTAGTGGATTTGAGCTGAGGAAAACCTGACAAATCAGAGCAGGTGTAAAAAAAAAATAAAAAAAATAAAAAATTTAGGGAAAAGGGCAAAATGTAGGGAAACTTTAGTAAATACTGTTGAAAAAAATTGTAGGGAATTAAAACCTACAAAGAAACATACACTCCACTCTTAGTTAATCAGGGCCAATGTGTAAAATGTAGGGTTATGGTCACTTAGAGAAGTTGTGTTTTCAAATGCTATGACCATTTGAGACTGGCTAGACTGGGTAGAATGTGAGGAATCCTTTGTTTTTTACCCCTAATGCCTGTTAAGAAATTTGGACTTCCCTGCAGGATGATCCACAAGCCAGAGTCCATAAACCAAATCCAGATTGAATAAAAAAAAATATCAACATTCAAAAATTTTATTTTGGTCTCCGTAGAACAAGACTGATCATGAATTTTACATTGTATTTTGAACACATATTTCATTTAAAGCTCCAAACAAAGATTTTAGGATAAGCTATCTTGTGTACATGAGGAGTAAACCTTTTTCTGCTTTCTGCTTTTTCTGTAAATGGCACTTTCTACCAGTTTTTTCTGTAAATGTCACTTTCTACCTGTTTTCCCTCTGTAGACTTCATCCCCATATATTGTATGTACATAAAAGAGGTACATAAATTTATAGCAGCATCATCAGAAGTAGAAACAGCATAGATGACATTATAGAGCAGTAATAAGCAGAGTAAGCTGTGAATTCAAAGCTGGGATGAGGTATAGCACTCACCAGAGGTTTCAGCTGTGTCTCACTCCAGCCATTCACTTCTCTATGACTTATTTTCTCAATACATCTCCACGGCAGCATGTCATCTGATAGTTCAGCAAGTTGATCCAGAAATGTGTTTTTAGCACAAAGGAGAACATTTGAGAGGATAGCAGAAAAGGAGCTCGATATGTTTCGAGAGACTGTTTTTTTTTTATAATAATTACATTTTTTTTTTTTTTAAGTTTCTTATATCTGCTTGCACTATTGATTTACACAAAGTTTGTTGAGGCACTACCCAATAAAGGGAATAATCAAATATAATTTTAAAGCACTGTGGCTGACCAGCTGTTGGAAAACAAAAACTTCAAGAGAGCCCTGGCAGTCCAAGCATGTCCTGAGAGGAAACTGATTTAAAGTCATAAGATAGCCCCATTTATTCAGCTCAAACTATCCACCAGTAAAAAAAAAAAAAAAAAAAAAAAATCAGTAAGGCTTCCGATTGGTTCAAACTTTATTCTACAGCAGGACAATGACACCAAATATACAGGCAAAGTCATAAAGAACTGACATCTGCCAAAATAATTCTGCAACAGATGGTGTGGCCTCTGCAGAGGCCTGATCTAAACAGGCCGTCTGGGATTATCCGCAGAGCCAGAAGCAAGCAAGACAGCCAAAGTCTGCAGAAGAACTCTGGCAAGTTCTCTAAGGTGCTTGGAACAACCTACCAGCTAATTTCCTCCTAAAACATCACAACGGTATAGTTAGGCACGCTGATGCCTTGTAACACAAAAGGATGATAACTCTAAATATACTTTTTATTTTGGTGTTTGTTAACTGTCAGTTATTAAACAATTTTTAATATTTACAAACTTTCTGAGACAATTTTTACAACATATTTGCTTTATAGGATTTGAAGACCCTCTTCAGCACCGTATCCTTAATACTACTGGATATCTGGTTTGATTAATTTTCTATCTATATCTTTTCAAGGGTTCTCATGGTTTCTTAAGGACATACTGTATATTGATGTCTGCAGCTGTGAGCTATACTTTTGGAGTTAACTAAGGACAGGTTGGTCATATAAACCTATCATACTTTTTTTGTAAAATTGGAATACAAGCAGATCTGAAACTATATGTATCTTTTTTAAGTCTCGCACCACTCTGTCAGTAGAAAATCTCAAGGATATGTCTCACAAACCAGCATAGAGCTGCATATCTTTTGGAAATATGAAAATCAACAGATGTGTCCAGACTTACATTTCCTCTAGTTGCATTAAGAATCCCAATTTCTGAAACCAAATGAACACAATATCACAACACTAAAAGAGCTCAATGTACATAACAATCACTGGTTGAAACCCTTGGGGGGGGGGGGAGGATTAATCATTGGTTTCACCCTGGTTTTTGGAATTGTCACAATTTTTTTGCGAAATAAGTGATTGCACAAATATTTTGCTACTTTTATACAACAAACCAAGGAAAGATTTCCAGCACTGCTAGCTGTAATGTCCAAACTCTATATTGACTTAGACAGTGGCAATCCCTAACTGTTTATCTTTGGCGGTGCAAACAATCTAATAAAGCAAGAGTCCAAACAAGTACTTAAAAATAGAATACTTGCAACACTCACCCAAGGATCTGCTGTGATCTGATTTGATCATATAGTAATGCTGTACAATGGGGGATTTACGTGCTGGGCGGCTCAGATAGAATAGCAATGGAGGGAAGAATATGGCTGAAAACAATTGTTTCACGCCCCATTTGACGTCATGAGCCTCCACTCCACATCGCCAGTCATCCGGCACGGAGCTAAGTTCACTCCGCGCACCAGACCTGGACCCCCGCGATCAGACATCTTTTTTCTAGTGTATTTTGGAATACTGCCCCTGCAGTTTGTGATCCAAATCCAGAAGTGTATTCAAAAGGAACAAGAAATATAGTACTTTTTTCCTTCCTACTGGATCCACTTCTGGCTTTGGCTTAAAAGGGTACTTGGCCTCTATCCAAAGGACAGGGGATACGATGTCTGATCGCAGGGGTCCCCAGCGGGGGTCTCTCTGCTTCACCCGGAGTTCATTTAGAACATCGGCTGCAGCACCGGAGGCTCCTGACATCATGGCCACGATGTCAGACTGCCTATTAGTGGAAAATCTAGGCATAAAATAAGCTTGAAAATGGCTCCATAGGAGCAGAAACCTTGCTTGTTTGATGTGACAGAAATAAATTCATCCACTTGTTGGATTTTTGAGTGATGCGTCATTCCTGGTTTTCTGCGCATAAAATAAAATACTTGCTCAATTTTACACAGTGTGAACCCAGCCTAAGTCTGCCTAAACATTTAGCAACACATTCTCGGCTTCCATCTTAATGCATAGCCATGTCGTTTTTCTCTTCTGTATTCTGGAAAAAGCTAAATTCCAAATCCAAAAAGAAGTTGAACTGAAATGTAACTTTTGTTTATAAATTGAAACATTTTACATTTTTGTTATTTGAATAATTTATTTTATATTTTGATGACCTATTTTCATTAATTATTTATTTGTTATGTTCATTATGGTATTTGTATATTTAGTTAATTTTTTGTTATAGTATCTTACATTTAAAAATATATTTTGCAGTTATATATTAGCTATCAGTCTTAAAGCATTTTTATTATTTTGTTAAATTAATCAATTTCTCAAACAATCCATAATTGTGCCACACAGGGATCCAGCCCGCTGTTTACCTGGCAGTCTCTGACACATGACAACAAAATACTGTTTATTTTACTAGATGGAAAAAATATTGAACGCCCTCTGGACACTAAAGGCATTTTCTTCTGGGATTACAAGAGCAAAGATGAATTAGGTACACTTAGGATCAATATCTGTTTCTCTTCTCAGCTCGAGATAGGATTTGTCAAAATTTGAGAGCAGTTTCTATTGAGTGTCAGCCACAAATCCTTGTATTTCTCGATCATATTCTCAGGGAAGTTCGAGATATAAATGGTGAGAGTAGCTGCTCACATGCAATGTCTTAGGTCAGAACACTACATCACCTTGCCTATTCTTCTCTGTAATGAGCTTTGCCATGATGAAGTGACCTTGCAGGAACATGCCTGGAGAGAGATAAACCTTTACTTTGTCTCTGCATGTTATAATTGCTTTTGATTACAATTCCAGGGTGCACACGGATTGATTTTGAACCAGTGCTATACAATAAAGTAGGGTCAAAGCAGTAAACAGAAAATGTAAAAGTAATATTGAAAAACTTTCAGCATGTCAAGTCTTAAGGTCTTTCACAGGAGTAAATGTTTGCTTACCTTCAGAACTTGCAAAAGCATAATTTTTCATTTGGAATATATATATATATATATATATATATATATATATATATATATACATATATATATGTAATTGTTTTCTGTCCCTGTGTCAAAATATTACTCTTAACACACTAAGCATTTGGGGGCTTTAGAAAAAATTATCGGACCACCAGCAGAACGATTGTAGGGGTTTGATGAGAGAAGATGGCTCTGGATGTCTCCTTACCCACTCTGTGCCCAGGGGATCATCTTATATGATTTGACATCTGCCAGGCGCTACCAGTAGATCGCCAACTGTGCTGATCAGTGCTCCTGCGCTCACTTCATGTTTATGACCTTAATGTACATTATGGTGCACTTAGTACTAAGCACCATGATGTACATTTCTGTCATGTACCAAGCACCATGATGAACATTTGTATTTGTATACTTGTTATGGCAGCTCCTTTTCTGGAAATTTCCACATGAGATATCCACCTAATGTCTCCTGTGCTGACAAGAAAAACTCCCTTCCAGTGCACTACTTTGTTTTGTTTTTCACTTACCTGTACAATTGCATGAATAACTCCGCCATATGTGTACAAAAAAGTGAGACTCAGCTACTGAGCATGTGTGACAACTAGCACTGGACACAGGAGGTGGAATGAAGCTCACCATGAGGGACAAGTCTGTAACAGCAATATTTGAACAAAGAAGCTTGTTTTATTAATGATAAATTGTGCGTAGAACAATAAAAGTTCTACCCCAATCCACTCAGAAATACATACAGACCATTTATATATATTTATATATATATATATATATATATATATATATATATGCACATTTTACAAGCCCAGCCTAATAATAATAATTAGTGTTGAGCGGCATAGGCCATATTCGAATTCGCGAATATTCGCGAATATATGGGCGAATATTCGTCATATTCGCGAATATTCGCATATTCGTAATATTCTCGTTTTATTTTCGCACATGCGAATATTCGCGTGTGCGAAAATTAACATTTGCGAAAATTTACATATACAAAAATTAACATAAGCGCAAATTCGCATATGCGAAAATTAACATATGCAAATTTTTGCATATGCGAAAATTCGCACACCGGTCTCACACAGTAGTATTAGAGCCTTCTTACACCACATAAGCTGGAAGCAGAGAGGGATGATCACTGTGATGTGCACTGTGAAAAAAAAACAAAAACGAAAATTCGTAATTACGAATATATAGCGCTTTATTCGCGAATTTGCGAATATGCGATATTCGCGGATAAAATTCAAATTGCGAATATTCGCGAGCAACACTAATAATAATCTCTGTAGTACATTAAATCATGCAAGATTCAAATGGGAAAAGACAAATAGGCAACACAATTCAAAAGTGTTCACAAAAGAACAAAAGTACCAAAGCACACGGGGGGGGGGGGGGGGGGTTATTTACAAATAATTGCTGTGGTATGTGTCACAAGCAGCGCTCCGGCCGGACATTCCGGCCATGAGCGCATCTTCCCTGTGTCCCTGCGCCCGCATGCGAGTCCCAGCCCGTCACTCACCTCCATACCCGGCCTCTGTCCCTCAGCTCTCACGCGTGCACCCCCGACATCTAGTGACGTGCGCCGCCTGTGAAATTTAAAGGGCAAGTGCACCCGTAATTAGTAATTGCACCTGCACCTTTTTTATAAGTTCTAGCTCCTCCTTAGCACCCCTGCCGGATCTTTGTTTGCCCTGCACCTTAGAGAAAGCACTTATAGTTATTTCCTTGCCGTGTACCAGACCTCTGTATTCCATGACCCGACCGTGTTTCTAGCCGCCAGCCTATTGACCTTCTGCTACCCTACTGACTACACTCCTGTGCCACCTGGCCTGACCTCTAGCCTGCCCGACTACGTCTTGCCTATTCCTTTGGTACCACGCTTCACCTCAGCTGCCTGTGTGGTCGAGTCATGCCAGGGGTAGCGATCTGGGTGTTACCTGCTGCAGCAAGTCCAACACGCTTTGCGGCGGGCTCTGGTGAAAACCAGCGGCACCTTAGACTCCGCTCCCTGGCACGGCCCGCGTCACCTGCCACACAGGTCCAGTGGATGTACTACTTCACCTGCTCCAGACTACCATAGGAATATGGGTCATCTACTCCCTGAGTACCTGCCGTCTGCGGTGAGTCTTACAGTATGTGTTTTTCTTACTCCTTTTTTCATGGGTGGCTTTTTAATTCACTGCACCAAATTTAAATTTGGTGCAATTTCAGAAATGACAAATGTCCTATGTGTGAATATACCCACTTTTCAGGTGATAGTTCCAGGAAGCTCTTTCAGGGGTGATTCCTTGTGTGTCATGGGCAAGGCAGTTCAGTAGCTTCATTGTGAATGGGAAGTGATTGGTACACCTGCTCATGCAGACTTGTACATGAGTCATCTCTGGTCCATGACTCAAGGACAAGCCTAAGGCTGCTGCAGGACTGGTTAGTGTTCCAGTAGGTATGGGGACCCCTAGTGGTGGGATTCTGATGAGCTGTTTTCTTGATAAACTACTGGAAAATTGTGAAACAAACATATTACAAAAGGTGTCAAATTTGCATCCGTAAAACCTTAGTAATTTTTATTTTAAAAAAAAATTAATAAACATATAAACAAGTATGGTTTGTAAACTTAATTGTACCAAATATCCAGACTTTTAAACATATCAATCCTAACTATATTGAAAAATGTTTACAAATAAAAAAAATTTAAAAAATTAAACAGTTATATATTTTGTTAAGAAAATACATACAAAAAGTAGCATTTTAATAAATTTCGGACCACGTCAAAAACCTGACTCAAAAGACACGTACCACACAATCTCCATATGTGAAATAAACAACAAGCAAGTAGAACGGCAGAGAGGCAACCACTCCACTTTCTACTGTGGTAGCTGCCTCGTCACAGAGGTCACCAGTGAGACGCTTCCGATACCGAGTATGACTGCAGCATGAGGGAAAATGGAGCTCCAGGCTGCAAACATCACGCTGAGGAGGCCATGATCCAGACTCAACCAGCAACCTTCCTAATCCTGCAACAAAGTTTAGAAAAAGGGGTAAACAAGATACTGATCACAGGACAAAGAAAACCAAGGTTTAAGCTGATGGCGGTGGGCTTATCTTCCCTGGGGGGGGGGGGGGAGGCTTTTAAACTAATTGGGTCAAGAAAATGTGTCCTATGGCCCTATGGTCATTGTGCTGATGGCAGTGAATCAATGTTTAACCTGGCTACTAGTCTGCTGTTTATAATTTTTATATATCTTCTATTGTAAAGGATCAGGAGCACTGGAATACTATCAAACTCTATAGACAATTTTAGACTTTGATTGTTGCACTTATGTGGAACAAAAAACAAACAAACAAAAAGAAACTATGGAAGCAGAAATGAAAGGCATAACTACTAATCTCGTAAAACAAGGAAAGTTTGCAGATTCTGATTGGTGTTTTGCTACTTCTGCACCATTAAGACATAATACTTAATGTTTTCATTACGGTAGGTCTGCCTTTGTTGTCCTTTGGAGAATTTGCAATGAATTATGCAAAATGCTGCATTAATGTTTCATTCCTGGAAGTGTAACATTAGATATAGCCATTAAATTTTATTTTTTATACCATGTGTGATTACACAAAAACACTGTTCAAGACACCTGCTAGATCTCCTATCTATCTATCTATGTATCTCCTATCTATCTATCTATCTATCTATCTATCTATCTCATATCTATCTATCTATCTCATATCTATCTATCTATCTAATTTCTATCTCATATCTATCTATCTATCTATTTCATATCTATCTATCTATCTATCTATCTCTCATATCTATCTATCTCATATCTATCTATCTATCTATCTCATATCTATCTCATATCTATCTATTCATCTATCTCATATCTATCTATTATCTATCTATTCATCTATCTCATATCTATCTATCTATCTCTCATATCTATCTATCTATCTATTTCATATCTCTCTCTCTCTCATATCTATCTATCTATCTATCTATCTCATATCTATCTATTCATCTATCTCATATCTATTATCTATCTATTCATCTATCTCATATCTATCTATCTACACCAAAATCCAAACATGAGAAGATAACTGTGGCACTCCAAAGTGGTGGTTAAGGTGAAAAAGCGTTTATTCCATCCAGAAACACATGACAACATTTCAGCTGCTAAAATGCAGCCTTTCTCAAGCAAAGTACATAGTGTAAGTGATTTATTTTATAAGGCATGGGAAGTGATATCATCAATTCATTATGAAAATAAACAAATTTACATATACATCACAACACACATGTATAACAGTGATCAAAGTATACACCAAAATCCAGGGAGAGCAGCACATCAGAAGCTCAAGGTGGTTGGTGCAATTGGCAAACTAGCTCAGGCCAGAAGCTCCTAGGTAACCAAAAAATGAAGGCTGCCTCAGCACACAGATACGGTGAATCAAGTATTTTTTATCCCAGGCCACAATTCAACCACCTTGAAAAAGGTCACATGGGTGGCTGAAACGTAGCCTGGAATAAAACTACTTGATTCATCATATTTGGGTGCTGCTGCAGCCTTCCTTTTTTGGTTATCTATCTATCTATCTATCTATCTATCTATCTCATATCTATATATCTAACATCCTTGATCCATTGAGATAGTCCCAGATTCCCTCCTTACCCACAAAGCCCCCTGCATATCCAGATGCAGGGGTGTAATGATTGTGATTGCTATAACTGAGGCTGGGCTCCGCAGGGAAGGGGGACCTGTCAGTGGCAAGTAAGTGATGATTTCAACTGAAACTGCGTCCCCAGGACACAAACATAGTTAACAACTGGGGCATAGCAAAGATCCATTGGCTCCTTGTCTTCTCACTATCTCTTTTAAGCTAAAGAGATCTGAAGCAGTCAAGCTCAGTGTATCAGCATAGGCATCATGATAATGTTACTGCATCACATAGACTGTGGCAGGCCACTTACAGTAGGAAAAGGACCAAGTCAGAGTAAAAGTGAGTCTCAGTTAATTGTAATTATTTTTGGACTTACTACAGTGGCAGGAGCATAAAATGGCCTAACTGTGGTGTGGTGGTGCATAGCTGGAGCCTACTACAGTGGCAGAAGCACAGAAATTGCTAAAGTGTGGTGGTGCATAGGGGGAGCTAACTACATTGACAGGAGCACAGAAGTAGCATAACTATTGTCTGATGGTGCATAGGGGGAGCTAACTTTGGTTGGGGGAGCACATACATGGCCTAACTCTGCTGCAGTGGTGCATAACAAGAGCTAACAACAGAGTGGGAGCACAAGGGGATGCTACCTTCAGTGTGGCCACTCAAATGGGGTCTAACTACAGTGTTTGGCTAAAAAGGTGGCTAACTTCAGTGTACTGGCACAAGAGTGATGGACAACTAAAGTGTGAGAGCACAAAGCGGGCCTATGTATAGCGTGGGGCAAAAATGGGGGCTTATGTACTATGTAGGGATGCAAAGTAGGGAACTTAACTTCAGTAAGGTGGCACAAAGGAGGATTATCTGCTCTGTTAAGACTCAATTAGGCACGTGTGGCACCAAAAATTGGCTTTTTTGCACCAAATGCAATATTATTACTATTTGGCACACCATGGGCGAGGAATTTGTATAAAGATGAAGAAAAGGTGGGGATGGTGCTGGAAAAAAAAAAATTTTTGATCCTAGGATGTTCTGCACAGCATGGTTGTGACTGGAAGTGTTCATGGCGGTCTGGGCCGGATGGAGAAGAAAAAAGAAAGACATGGACTCCAATTAGAATAGAAGTCGCTAGATATAACTGCAATTTTTAATGTTGCATTCTACAAAGCAACTGTGAATAACTGGTATCTAACAATGTATGGTCACTGTATGGGGGAAACTTTGGACTTTGTGTACTGTGTATAGGGAACACAGATGAAGCTGCCATCGACTACATTGTAAGGATGTTAATGTTATATCTGTTCCTAAGAATGTTAAACTGTAAGCATAGTGCATTTTGGAAGGAACAGGGACTCCACTCTTTGACAAGAGTCACTGTTTCTCTACCTAGTTTCTGTGGCACTCTAAGAGAGGGCATAAAAAAAAACTATGTACTGAGCATTGATGCATACATCATTTGCCTCAATGCTATTAAAATAGATGGCAAGCAGGAGCAAATACTGTACATACAGTACTGTAGCCCTTTATGTCTATACAAGCCTCCTTTTTAAATGAAAGGAGAGTAAGTAGCAAAGCATAGCATCACCGCTAACTCTTCTTGTTGCCGTACAATGCACAGCAAGCACCAATCTATAGAGCTACTATACAGGAACAAGACTCATATCTTACATTCCTCTATGAAGTTTGGGTGTTACTCTATACTATCAGCATCGGGCTCCACTGTGTATCTATGTGGTGATGTGAACATCCAATTATCCAATTCATTTTGCACACTTATAGACTTCACTTTTTCTGTGATATACTCTTAATTTATCACCAATCTTGTGAAAAATAATCAATACATACAGTTTTGATGGGGTATATGCACTGAAGAAAAATACCTTATATTTCACAAATTACCTTATTTAAAAGCTAATGTATGCAAAGAGAAAATTTACACTCTCCTCGGCGTATGGTTAAAATTGGGTAACAAATCAAATACAGTAGTGCGGCAGTACATTATGGAGCTGGCTGCTTTTATATTTGATGAGAAAAATGTTGTTCTTTCCCACCGGGATAGTACAACATATCATAACATACAGGGAGCATTTTATCATCTTCACTTAAATATTTTCTTAATGTTGTCATTAGAGATGAGCAAATTTTTCGAAAAATTCGATTCGCCCAAATTTATTCACAGCAAATTGCTATTAAAAACGGCTATTTCTGGCCTACAGAGAGCCTCATTAGGGGTGTAGAACACTTTGCCTTGCTGTAACACGCATAGGGTGTGTGCTGGGTTAATGAAATAATACTGTTATACAGTATGACATGCAGATCAGAAGCGTCACTATTAGAATCATTGTCGCAGAGTGGCACAATGACAGAGCCTGGAGGCCAGAATAAGAAGACCATATAGTGGCTGAATGACACAGCGTGGAGGTGGCAGCAGCATGAGGAGACCATATAGTGGCTGAATGACACAGCGTGGAGGTGGCGGCAGCATGAGGAGACCATATAATGGCTGAATGACACAGCGTGGAGGTGGCAGCAGAATGAGGAGACCATGTAGTGCCTAAATGACACAGCCTGGAGGTGGTGGCAGCATGAGAAGACAATAAAGTGGCTGAATGAAATGGCATGGAGGTGGCGGCAGCATGAGGAGAACATATAATGGATGAATGACACAGCCTGGAGTTGGTGGCAGCATTAGCAGATCACATAGTGGCTGAATGACACAGCCTGGAGTTGGTGGCAGCATTAGCAGATCACATAGTGGCTGAATGGAGTTGGTGGCAGCATATAGTGGGTGAATGACACAGCCTGGAGTTTGCAGCAGCATGAGGAGAACATATAGGGGGACATTTATCAAAGCATTTAGTAGGTTGTTTTTGCTTAAAATTGTCGCAAAAAAAGTCGCACTTGCGACTACTTTCTTTTTTCTGTGACTTTTTTTTTTCTGTGCAGTGTCCTAAGCAAAAAAAAATATAAAAAAATCTTGCTTACCAAAGCAAAAAGTTATTTTTGACTTGCAGTGGTCAGAGATTTAAAGTGCAAAAGTCGCATGAAAAAAACTACTACCACTACTTGAAAAAAACTACTAAATTTACTCCAGATCACACATGGAGCAGAAAAAGCCACTACTAAATAAAAAAAATAATAATAATTTGCTTACATGAAAGAAATTTATCAACAGGCTGAAAGTAGTTGATAAATAAGTCGCACATAAGCAAAAAAATTGTAAGTAAAAAATAACAAAAAAAAAGGAATGCATAAGCAAACATTGATAAATGTCCCCCATAGGGGCTAAATGACACGGCCTGGAGGTGGCAGAAGCATGAGGAGACCATATAGTGCTTGAATGACACAGCATGGATGTGGCAGCAGCATGAGTAGACCATATGGTGGCTGAATGACTCAGCGTGGAGGTGGTGGCAGCATAAGGAGACCACATAGTGGCAGAATGACACAACCTGGAGTTGGCGGCAGCATGAGGAGAACATATAGTGGCTGAATGACACAGCCTGAAGTTTGTGGCAGCATGAGGAGAACATATAGTGGCTGAATAACACAGCCTGGAGGTGGCGGCACATGAGGAGACCAAGGAATTTTTTTGCGCATATGCCATTGACTGTGCCGTTTAATTAACAACATATATTTATAGTTCAGGCTATAACATGCATTACACTGGTTGCAAGCACTGTTCAATGCTATAGCATAGCATTGATCAGTGTTATTTGCGCTTGATTGCTTAAGCCTGGATCTCAGGTTTGGAGCAATAAAACACCGATCGAACAGCATGGAGTCAGGTAGGGAGCCTCCCACTGTTCTCTCAGCTGTTCGGGATGCAGCAATTTCACCGCGGTGATCTCGAACAGCTCCGCTGAGCTAACCAGCAGCACATTCTCCCGTTTTAGATGCCACGATCAACTTTGATCGCAACATCTAAAGAGTTAATACCAGACATTGGCCCGGTCGGTGATATCCAGTATTAGCCGGTCTGTGGTCATTAAGAGGTTAAAACAGTATTTGTCTACAACACCAGCAAGTGTGTACTTTTGGCTGGCCTTCCACAGTATCTAGGAGAACTCTAGTCTTGAAAAACATATCCCCTATCCTAAGGAAAGGTGATAGGTTTCAGATCGCTGGGGGACCGACCGCTGGGACCCCCGCAATCTCCCGTACGGGACCCCGGCAGTACACGGGAAGGGGGCGTGTCGACCACCGCTCGAAGCGGCGGCTGACATGCCCCCTCAATACAACTCTATGGCAAAGCCAGAGCGCTGCCTTTGGCAATCTCTGGCTCTGCCATAGTGCTGTATTGAGGGGGTTGGTCGGCGCCGCTTCGTGCCGTGATCAACACGTGTTCTCTGGCCAGCGAGCCATACAGGATCCGTGCAGGAGATCACGGGGGCCCCAGCACTTGGACCCCAGAATTTCTGAAACTTATGCCCTATCCATAGGATGGGGCATACGTTTTTTAGGACTAGACTATTCCTTTAAGAGGGACAAAATAGTACACCACTTAGATGTACTGTACGTGTTACGCCGAGCGCTCCGGGTCCCTGCTCCTCCCCGGAGCGCTTGCGGCGTTTCTCTCTCTGCAGCGCCCCGGTCAGACACGCTGACCGGGAGTGCTGCACTGACACTGCCTGCGGGGATGCGATTCGCATAGCGGGACGAGCCCGCTCGCGAATCGCATCCCAAGTCACTCACCTGTCCCAGCCCCTGGCTGTCATGTCCTGGCGCGCGCGGCTCCGCTCCTTAGGGCGCGCGCGCACCAGCTCTCTAAGTTTTAAAGGACCAGCGCACTAATGATTGGTGCCTGGCCCAATCAGCCTGAGTAGCTTCCACCTGCTCCCTGGCTATATTACCTAACTTCCCCTGCACTTCCTTGCCGGATCTTGTTGCCTTGTGCCAGTGAAAGCGTTTAGTGTTGTCCAAAGCCTGTGTTCCAGACCTTCTGCTATTCCATTTGACTACGAACCTTGCCGCCTGCCCCGACCTTCTGCTACGTCTGACCTTGCCTCTGCCTAGTCCTTCTGTCCCACGCCTTCTCAGCAGTCAGCGAGGTTGAGCCGTTGCCGGTGGATACGACCTGGTTGCTACCGCCGCAGCAAGACCATCCCGCTTTGCGGCGGGCTCTGGTGAATACCAGTAGCATCTTAGAACCGGTCCACAGACACGGTCCACGCCAATCCCTCGCTGACACAGAGGATCCACATCCAGCTAGCCGAATCGTGACAGTAGATCCGGCCATGGATCCCGCTGAGGTGCCGCTGCCAAGTCTCGCTGACCTTACCACGGTGGTCGCTCAGCAATCGCAGCAAATTGCCCAACAAGGACAGCAGCTGTCGCAGTTGACCGCCACGTTACAGCAACTTCTGCCACTGCTACAGCAGCAACCATCTCCTCCGCCAGCTCCTGCACCTCCTCCGCAGCGAGTGGCCGCTCCTAGCCTCCGCTTGTCCCTGCCGGACAAATTTGATGGGGACTCTAGACTCTGCCGTGGCTTTCTGTCTCAATGTTCCCTACATATGGAGATGTTGTCGGACCAATTTCCCACAGAACGGTCTAAGGTGGCGTTCGTAGTGAGTCTTCTTTCTGGAAAGGCCTTGTCTTGGGCCACACCGCTCTGGGACCGCAATGATCCTGCCACAGCCACAGTCCAGTCCTTCTTCGCTGAAGTCCGTAGTGTCTTCGAGGAACCAGCCCAAGCTTCTTCTGCCGAGACTGCCCTGCTGAACCTGGTCCAGGGTAATTCTTCAGTAGGCGAGTACGCCATCCAATTTCGTACTCTCGCTTCCGAATTATCTTGTAATAACGAGGCTCTCTGCGCGACCTTTAAAAAAGGCCTATCCAGTCAAGGATGTGCTGGCCGCACAAGAGATTCCTGCCAACCTGCAAGAACTTATCCATTTGGCCACCCGCATTGACATACGTTTTTCTGAGAGACACCAGGAGCTCCGCCAGGAAAAATACCTTGATCTCTGGGCACCTCTCCCACAGTATCCTTTGCAATCTACGCCTGTGTTTCCTGCCGAGGAGGCTATGCAAGTGGATCGGTCTTGCCTGACCCAGGAAGAGAGGACTCGCCGTAGGGAAAAAAATCTTTGTCTGTGCTGCGCCAGTACCGAACATTTCTTGGTGGATTGCCCTATTTGTCCTCCATGTCTGGGAAACGCACGCACCCAGCTCACGTGGGTGTGGCGTCTCTTGGTACGAAGTCTGCTTCTCCACGTCTCACGGTGCCCGCGCGGATTTCTCCTTCTGCCAACTCCTCCCTCTCAGCCGTGGCCTGCTTGGACTCTGGTGCCTCTGGAAATTTTATTCTGGACTCTTTGGTGAATAAGTTCTGCATCCCGGTGACCCGTCTCGTCAAACCGCTCTACATTTCCTCGGTCAACGGAGTTAAATTGGACTGTACCGTGCGTTACCGCACAGAACCCCTCTTAATGTGCATTGGACCCCATCACGAAAAGATTGAATTGTTCGTCCTTCCCAACTGTACCTCTGAAGTCCTCCTCGGTCTGCCATGGCTCCAGCATCATTCTCCGCAAGAAATGGCTCACGTCTCCTCCCAGTCCCATCAGGCAAGCATCGGTGCCTCATCCTACACCTGGTCTCCCCAAAGCCTATCAGGACTATGCTTTGCCTCCTCATAGCCCCTGTCCTGATAACACTCTGCCCCGTGCCAAGCTTCACCCTCTGCCCTCCCTCCCCATTCCCACTCCTGCTGAACTGCCTGCATTTGATGAGGAAACCCTACAATCGCTCCCAGTGTCCTCGTCCCACATGAAGCAATTGCCGGACAAAAAAAGGGGGAGACCTAAGGGGGGGGGGTACTGTTACGCCGAGCGCTCCGTGTCCCTGCTCCTCCCCGGAGCGCTCGCGGTGTTTCTCTCTCTGCAGCAGTCAGTGAGGTTGAGCCATTGCCGGTGGATACGACCTGGTTGCTACCGCCGCAGCAAGACCATCCCGCTTTGCGGCGGGCTCTGGTGAATACCAGTAGCATCTTAGAACCGGTCCACCGACACGGTCCACGCCAATCCCTCGCTGACACAGAGGATCCACATCCAGCTAGCCGAATCGTGACAGTACGTATGTGGTATGCACTTATGAGGGGAGGACAATGCACTCCAGTACGTTTAAAACAGTATTTGTCTACAACACCAGCAGGTGTGTACTTTTGCCTGGCATTTCACAGTATCTAGACCCTCAAGACTTTAACAGGAACAAAATGGCACACCACTTAGATGTACGCACAGGTTACACATAATAGAGGACAATATGCTTTTAGTGCTCTGATCACCCTAACTGTCTGGCTACTACAGTGATCTCTCAACTTACATTGGCCTCAACATACAATATTCCCAAGATATAATGGTCTTTTCTGGACCATTGTAACTTGAAACCAAACTCAACATATAATGCTACGGACAGTCCAGATCTACAAAACGTGTGAATGGCTCGAAGAACTGACCAATTAGAATGGGCATTCACTGGTAAAACACCTGTATTACTGAAGTGTATGCACTGAATTCCTGTCTGGTAGCGCCCCCTACAGTACTGGGAGGTATTACATGTTCTGTACTCTTTACCTGTGCCAGGGTAGCTGCTCCTTTGAACACCAAGTAAGGGCAGCTCCATTTTACTTTTTTAGGACATTGTGTGTACTTTACAGGATCCTGAAGAAGCTCCTGTCCTCTACATAGACAGTGATTTAAAGCTCCCAGTAGCTCTACTTTTATATGAAAGGACTTGCTTTATCTATATTAGTTATCTACACATTTTTGTTTAATCCTCCCTTTTTTTTATTTTTGGATGACATTTTGGTGGCTTCAGAACCAATTACCAAGTTTCCATAGAGTTATGATCTCAACATACAATGGTTGTCCTGGAACCAATTAATATTGTAACTTGAGGGACCACTGTATTAACTTTTCAGTTGTTGTACACACCAGTGCTGCAGCACACAATCGTTGTGTACTACACCCAAAATTGCACTTTCTCTCTCAATCTCACTCCCTTCCCTATCAGTGCTTCCAGGCTGGATTTGGGCTTGAGGTGAATTGCCTCTGTAAAAATGCTTTTCTGTGCAACACTCTGCTCTCTGTCCCTCTCTGCAGTTGAATGCTTATGTGACTGGGAGGTGAATCGCTGCTGTAAAAATGCTTTTCTGTGCAACACACACTGCTGTCTGTCCCTCTCTCTCTCTCTCTGAAATAAAAGGCTGAAGCAACTCGCCGCAAGATGGCTGCCGATTATATAGGGCTGTGAAATTACAGGGGTGGCTGGCTGCTGATAGGCTGCATTTGATTCTGGGTCATCCCGCCGACCCTTATTCCCGCCTTCCCAGCATTCCTTGCCCCATGTCCTCACATATGGTCCACCATTTTAGATGCCCCTGGAGCCTGGACCGCACTAAATGGATTTGCCAATCCAATTTTTCCTGAAATTCGTAACAAATTCGGATTTGTCAGATTCAATTTGCTCATCCCTAGTTGTCATAGAGGTAATTCACTTAAATCATACAGAAACATTACTTATCATTGTACAGATGAAAACAAGATACATTGCTAATTTTTGACTAATAAGCTAACAATCTATGGTGGAAATAAGGTCATAAGTGGAAAGGATTCTATGAACATGAGGGTGCAGTAAGACATTGGTGCTACGCTCACATAAATCCATTTCTCAATAGGTAACCATTTAGTAGAAGGTAACAACGTAGGGGAGAGTGTAAATACTACATATCAGATGAAGACAGCAGAAACAAGACGCTATATAGCAGCACATTTATGTTATGCACATGTAGCTTGACGCCATTAGAGATCAAATGTTAAAAGGGTATTCTGATATCCGATTTTTTTCTATTTCTGGAAGGTCAAAATAAAAAAATCACACTGAAGTAAGGATAGTAATAGCTCCAAAACTTTTCCACCATTATATTCTGGACTCTGTTCACACTCTATGCAGAATATCAATCTCCAAACTGGCGACACCATGTAGACCTGATAGATAGTGCTGCTACGTGCAGGCAGTGTCATGAAAAATTTACTAGAAAGACATAAAGACAGAGCACTGACCGGTAATTCTTGAAGAAGGTTCAACTTCATTTTTGATGCGGGTACACTGTTTGTGGGGGAGTGGACTGTCAGGAGCAAAGCCTCAAGTCGTTCTCGGCAGTCCGCTTCCCCACGCTCAGTGTACCCACATTAAGAATAAAGTTGAACCTGCTTCAAGTATTACCGGTCAGTGCTCCCTTTTTATCTCTTTCTAGTTTATGTAAAAATTTAAAAAAATAACTATATCTACCCTCATACCATCCAACTGCCACACCCTCACCCTTTAGTTGCCCACTCATCAAGCTTGTTGCTAATACCGGGTCCGGGATGTTAAAGATGAATAGCCCAGGTCGGCCATTCTGATGTCTTGCTTAATTAGCCATCGCATGTGCTGTATATGTGTATTACGGTGCATGTGGGTTATGTTAGATTTATATTCATGCCCAGACTCACTGTGCGTGTGCCACATTACACATTCATGGGGAACGTTGACTCATTTGCGCGTGCAGCATAGTACAAATTGACATAGTACAAATTGACCCTTTGCCAAAGCAGCAGGAACAACTTGAGGAAGAAAGTGACCGTCCAACACGGAAATTTTGAACCTGATTTATTGCCCATGTGTGTGTGGATATATATATATATATATATATATATATAAAAAGCAAAATCATCGGTAGTTGCAGTATCTTGTAATACCTTTTTTATTGGACTAACAAGATTTTGTAGAGACAAGCTTTCGGGATTCCTCCCTTTATCAAGTCATAAGCATTTCTGAGCTCACAAGGAGAAAACACAGGTTCTATCTCACAAAATATGCAGGGGTTAAAACAACATTAGTGGAGAATGGACATTAAGTTGGGCCATAAATTGTATAGCAATAGGACGATAGATACAGATAAGGATGAGGAGGGGGGGGGGGGGGGCTGGAGAGCAGAGGTGAGAATAGTGGTTACGCTGGACAGACAATTTTACTATAGAGCCATAGACTGAAGATAAGACTAGACAGGGGAGGGGGAGCAGGGGTGTGATGGTGTTAGAGCAGGGAGAGAGTAGAGAGTTTAGCAAAGGTTATAGGAAATTTTGATAATGGGATAAGAAGCTTAAATCCACATTAAGTCCTCTGTTCTTGGAGTCATAAAGAACTATCATCTTTTTCCCTCCCTGCAAAATTGATCAGGTGATGCCTGAGAAGTACCTGAAGTGACGCGGGATGCCCTAGGTCCCCCAGGCAACCCTACTGCAATTGTCGTCGCTGGTTCCAATATGAAGCAGCTGCATATAATACCTCTACAGTGGGTGTCGTCTGCTGACTTGCTCTATCAGAGATGAACTTTTCTAATACTGTTGTCCTCACTACAGATGGCTGGACTGATTTGTCATATCCCTATGCGCATGTGCCGGTTAGTCCGGTCATGTGATTACTTCATCATCATGACGCTTCTGCGTCCTATTGGTCCGTGTGCATTTCCGGCTCCAGCATCACACGCCGACACATGTGGGGCTCCGGCCTCGCTTACTGTATCGAGCTGATTATTCCTCTGTGATTGGTGAGTGTACCTTGCCCCCACCCCACTCCTGGAAGGATCCTACCCACTTAATCACGTACACATGATTGAACTTATGAACTTTTATATTTCATATGTATTTTTATTGCGCCCTGATGTCAGCTATATCTATCATGTTTTTAGATACACTGTATTGATCTCCACTATGCACTTTAATGCCATGTACTGTATTCACTTATTGTGTATTATATAATTTTGTTGTAATTGCATGTTAATTGGTCACTCCATTTATACCTGGCACTATATCACATTTGTATGCTTGAAAATGGCCGCAACTGGCGACCCAAACGTTGCATTTGTGTGATGGAATAAATTACTCACCTTTTATCGCATGCTACGGAGTGCTGCAGAATCTTTTCGTCTTTGTCTACAGTGCCTTGGACCGGGCTTTTGTCTGCTTGCACCCCCTTGTGTTTTTTACACCCTAGGAGTGCTGCTCCGCCACAATTTTGTATCTATGAGGAAGGGGGGGATATACCCTCAAAACACATTGTCTATACAGTTATCAACTTTCTGTATGTGAACGGTCTCTATAATATGGTGCACCTCTGGCTGGTGCCTAGAAAATATCCATTCTTGCTCCTGTTGTTTCCTGTTGCTTTGGCAAAGGATTATCTGTACTAAACTTTTTTCTCCATGTTCCATCTTGGAATTTGGCAGAAACCTTCACCCTTCATTGCATATAACCATCTGCCACCTGTTAACAGCACATAGAGCACCTTTTTTCCCCAAAAATATTTCAATAGTAATACACATTGACGGCACAAGCAATAGCTAATTTCACAGGGGCGACGTGGGCTTATGAGCACTCTAAGTCAATCAACAGGAGGAGTTAGCGTTATCATCTATTGAAATGTGTCACTGGTTTGACAAGTGTGGTGTCCCGGCACCGTATTTAATACTGTGCCTTGGTTATTAGTCCCCAAAGTCAGAGTCCCTAGGACTATCAGGGTTCGCTTTCCTAATTAGCCCCTAGTCACCCCTTAGTAACTTGATATTTATGAATATTTTCATTGTAAATATGTATATGGTGTTACTCACTTGTTTTGGCGTCGCAGGACCTGCGGGTCATGTGACTTGGTTCAGAACTCTATGATATGTTGAAGGACCTTAGGTGGTTCTTGAGTCACGTGTTATCCAAAAATGCCATGTAACAGTGAGTGACAGTTGTTTTGGACCAATCCAAAACGGCCCACCCCGGCCCATATAAGGGAGCTGTGGCCATTGATCGCTCTCTTGGGTTGCTGACTCTGAATGAGGTAGGACATCCGCAACTTTCAAGTACGTTTACTAGGCCAAAGCCTTGCGGCCTCGGCCTACACCACAGTGGTTAGATATATATAATTCCCCACTTCTCTCCGCAAGATCGCTGAACCTAAACGCAGTCCTAAATCCAGCGGATCTATGCAACGAAATCTTCCTAAAGCTAAATTGAGCTTATCTGATCTCAACCAACTGTCAATCGCTGCTCAACTACAAATAGACTTTGTTATCTGGACTGTTATTGCTATTGTCTGCTTCAGAAAATCTTCAGTAAAAGTTCCTGCAAGTTTCAGTTGACAATGGTTGTGGACAATCCATTTATTACGCATTCACCTATCGTTCTTGGGAAGGGTGGCAATAGGCCCAGCACCATTACAGTATTTAATCCTCACCCTGGAGTCACGAGTGACAAGGGTTAACAGCGCCCTTTATAATTCAGGACAGCAACACCCCAACTACCCTATATCCCACCAAGGCACCACACAAGGATAAAAGATATGACTTTAAATATATAAAATAGGAGAGAGGGACTACTGTACCTACACGGGAAAGTAAAGAGCCTAAATACTGGGGGAAGGAAGGTCTTCTGGGACTATTGGGGCAACAGGCTCCTGAGAAGACTTCAGGTGCACAGAGAAATGGTCTGCTGTGACTTCAAGGGCAGGGAGCACTGCTGCGATAACTGTTTTAGAGGACCCTGCTTGAACTGTTGATAAATAAGTTAAAGCTAATCCTGCTGTGACTACTGGGGAAGGAAAAAGTAATGAACACTAGACAAACTCCTGTGAAGAGGAGTCCAGTTTTGACTCCAAGGAGAAAGAATGAACCTATAAAATCCCTTTCCCCAATGTAGGCTCCAGCACAAAAGATATAGAAGTGGAGGTTTATCAGAAAGAGACTGAATATACCACCTACAATATGTGCGCAAGGAACAAGGAAAAACACCTCCAAGGAGAAAGAAATGAAAGAAGCATGGGTCGGTTATATACCAGATCATATTTTTTTTGCACCCTGTCCCATAATCCATACCCTATAAGGTTTATCTATAGGGCAATTTTTGGGGCATTTCACATGAAAATGGACTAGGATTCTACATTTCTTGGAATTTTGGATTGCAGTTTTGCTGGGTTTATGAGGAGAACTTGTGCACAATGCTGTCTACAGAGAGTCAGACTCTACTAGAATTGGGAATTGTTTATTTCATAGCTTACATGGAGCATTGCTGTGATTACAGGGGGTTGTGCAAATGTGTTATAAAAACTTTTCTTAAATATTGATAGAACATACTGTTACAGTTGTGCTCCGGCCGGACTCACCGGACGTGAGCGCTTTCTGTCCCCGCTGCCGGCAGGGCTGAGATTCGCATCGCGGGATACGCCCGCATGCAAAACTCAGCCCGCTGTCACTTACGGTTATGTGTCTCTGTTCCATCGGTTCCCACAGCTCCAGTGTATGTGCCTCTGGCCCTTAGGGCGTGCGCGTGCCAGAGCTCACTTTCTTAAAGGGCCAGTACCCAATTAGTTTAAGTGTCTGCACCTGTCCTCTGGTCCATAAGTATCTGGTCCTCCCTGCTCCCTGGGCTTGATCTTGGTTGTCTGTCTTTGTCTGTGAGTCCTGTTCCCAAGTCAAGTTCTGTTCCCGAGTCAAGTCCTGTTCCCGAGTCAAGTCCTGTTCCCGAGTCTGTGTACCTGTCCCTAGTTCCGGCCTGCCCTGTTCCTGTGTTCCTGCCTTGTCCTTCTGCCTTGCCAGCCACATCCTGCCCGCCACGTCCTGCCTGCCACATCCTGCCAGTCTCTGTCTGTGCCACATCACCCTCCAGCTACCTGTGTGGACGAGTCGTGCTAGGGATAGCGACCTGGGTGTCACCCGCTGCAGCAAGACCATCCCGCTTTGCGGCGGGCTCTGTTGAAGACCGGTGGCACCCTAGACCCCGCTCCCTGACACAGCTCAAATCTCTATCCACACAGGCCCAGAGGATCCACTACCTTTTGCTGTATATCTGCCGTGATTCCTAACAGTAAGATCCGGCTTGTCCTAACAGTTAAATCCGTCCATGGATTCTGCTGGGGCGCTTTTGTCAGATTTTTCAGGTCTATTCAATCTGGCCTTGGATTCTGCTGAAGTGCCTGAAGTGCTTCTCACTGTCGTGGTCAGTCAAGCGGAATGACTGAAGTTACTTTCAGCGATTATGCAACAGCTTTTGGCCTTGCAACAGAAGCAGGTACCTCAATCTAGCCCACTGCCAGTTTTTGCAGTGTCTCCTGGTTCCCAGCTATGCCTAATCGTAACTCGTCTGGAGAGTTAGAGGCAGGAAGAACTTCTCTGGGAAAGAGAACCTGCCCGAACACAGTGATTACCCCAACTGGCACCTGTGTCCTAACATCCTTCCTTGCTACCAACTTTGCCTCTTGCAGAAGAGGTTTTGGATGTGGCCATTTGCGCCGTCTAGCTCCTGCAGTGCCTTCTGAACATCCTTCCTTTCTACCAACTTTGCCTCTTGCCAAAGAAGCTATGGATGTGGACCGTTTGCACCTTCCAGTTCCTGCAGTGTCTTCTGGTGCCCAGCTATGCCTGCCTGTACCTTTTCTGGTGTCCCAACATCCTTCCTTGTTACCAACTTTGCCTCTTGCTGAAGAGGTCTTGGATGTGGACCATTTTCCCTGTCTAGCTCCTGCAGTGCCTTCTGAACATCTTTCCTTGTTACCAACTTTGCCTCCTTCCATAGAGGTCTTAGATATGAACTGTTTTCACCTTCCAGTTCCTGCAGTGTCTTCTGGTGCCCAGCTATGCCTGCTTGTACCTTGTTTGGTGTCTCAACATCCTTCCTTGTTACCAACTTTGCCTCTTGCCGAAGAGGCTATGGATGCGGACTGTCTTGAATTTTGCCAAGTTCTTTGTCTTGTTTCTTTTTCCTTTCCAGGTGTTCATCTCAGAAGATGAAAGACTCATAGCCTGAACCCTGTTGTTTTTTGTATGCCTTTGCCCAGTTTAGTACCCCCTGGTATCATGTAGTGGGTCCCAAAGAAGAGGGGAGACCAAAGGGGGGGGGGCAGTAATGTTACAGTTGCACTCCGGCCGGACTCGCCAGCCGTGAGTGCTTTCTGTCCCTGCTGCCAGCGGGGCTGAGATTTGCATTGCGGGACGTGCTCGCATGCGAATCTCAACCTGCTGTCACTTACGGTTATGTGTCTCTGTTCCATGGGTTCCCGCAGCTCCAGCGTATGTGCCTCTGGCCCTTAGGGCATGCGTGGGCCAGAGCTCACTTTCTTAAAGGGCCAGTACCCAATTAGTTTAAGTGTCTGCACCGGTCCTCTGGTCTATAAGTATCTGGTCCTCCCTGCTCCCTGGGCCGGATCTTGGTTCTCTGTCTTTTTCTGTGAGTCCTGTTCCCTAGTCAAGTCCTGTTCCCAAGTCAAGTCCTATTCCCGACTCTAATCCTGTTTCCGAGTGTGTGTACCTGTCCCTAGTTCCGGCCTGTCCTGTTCCTGTGTTCCTGTCTTGTCCTTCTACCCTGCCAGCCACATCCTGCCCCCCACGTCCTGCCAATCTCTGTCTGTGCCACGTCACCCCCAGCTACCTGTGTGGACGAGTCATGCCAGGGGT
This sequence comes from Hyla sarda, assembly GCF_029499605.1. Taxonomy (NCBI): domain Eukaryota; kingdom Metazoa; phylum Chordata; class Amphibia; order Anura; family Hylidae; genus Hyla; species Hyla sarda. Next base: position 562,796,824 of record NC_079189.1, on the reverse strand, counting down.
AGCGACCTGGGTGTCACCCACGGCAGCAAGACCATCCCGCTTTGTGGCCAGCTCTGGTGAAGACCGGTGGTACCTTAGACCCCGCTCCCTGACACAGCTCAAGTCTCTATCCACACAGGCCCAGAGGATCCACTACCTCTTGCTGTACATCTGCCGTGATTCCTAACAGTAAGATCCGACCTGTGCTAACACATACAACTGAATATATATTTCATTGTTACCCACTTTTTTTAAACAGAGCAGGCAGCCTTAGAGACACTGAATTAGCTGATCATTGGGGGATGGCTACATTTGGTATACAAGGAGAACTGCTCAAAGGAAACTTAGAAATACCTATTTTTTAAGATTTATGATACTAGTGCTTTAAGGTAACATACAATCCAAAAGGGGTGTAAAAGGATTGAGTGCTTGTAGTTTCAGATACACATTCCAAAATCATAAAAAAAAATCATCAGATAATAATCACTTATATTATTACTACTACTACTACTATTATTATTATTATTATTATTATTATTATTATTATTTTCCCCTTGGTTCAATGTTCCTGCATGTGCACCTTGTTGATGAATATTTAAGGATCCCAATGAAATAAGAAGGCTGTAGATTCTTCCTGAGATCATAGGGCAGAGCATGTATTATTAAAATGAATATTTCATTTATTATTTTCTCATTTAAATTATTATAAATGTATCAGCCTCTCACAGTCAGATCCCCTGAGAACACATCTATGTTAGACATTCTCTGTATAGAAGATTCTGTTCTTTCTCCTGATATCCTTTCAAGGCCAGTTTGTAAAGGTGTCAAACCAATAACTATAGATCTTTTGTCTTGTCTGTCCAGTTCCGCATTTTCTTGTTTTTAAAGTGAAGGATACATCCCTTAGAGAAGCAAAAGTCCATCAATATTTAGATTTCCTATACAGTGCCTATTAATGCAATTTTAAGGGATCCACTAAAATCCATTTAATTTGTATGAAGTTCTTCCAATTGTCTTGATCATAAATAATAACAGGCATGTTTATTTGTCATTTTTATAGTGTCAAAATAGTTTAAGGTGCTGTAAATAGGTTACCATTCAGAACAAGAGACGGAAACAGCATTCAATAGCAAAATATAAAACATCTTTATTAAAAAAATTTTAGCAACAAAATACCCTTCAAAAATGCCCACTCCTAAAAATCCCAAACCCTAAAAAAGGTGTGTGTGTGTGTGTGTGGGGGGGGGGGGGGGGGGGGGGATAGTGGGGCATCCGCTTTAATGTCTCAGCAAAACTGTAGCCCCCACTTTCATGACTTACATATGACCATTAACTACAATGAATAAGTAAGCAGAATCACAAATAACCAAGATATTTTCCTGAATGGTACATGCAGAGTGCTGAAGGAGATGCACCTCACCGCCACTTTGACGAGGTTGCCCTTTGTTGCCCATTGAGTCTATTTTGGGTTGACACAATATTGTGTGACTGCAGGAATTTTTGTAGGTTATATACCATTCAAAACAGTCCCTGTTGGGGATCACATTCTAATTCACTTATTATAGACACACATAAAGACCAAACACAATGGAAGCCAGTAAACATATCAGTGTGTTTCTGTATGAGAGAACATACCAACTCTTTGTCGGCACTACAGTTAGGGGCAGTTCACAGCAGGATTTTGCTTTACGTCAGGCATATACTGTAACATATGTAGCCACACTTGGGCAGCTAACTCAGCTCCCCGGCTTTTGAGGCCCCACAACGTCATCCTGTAGCTCTGGCTATAAGCCTCGCTGACATCTGCGACACCAGGGCAATCAAGCATGGTGCTGGCATCCCACACTTTCCGAGATGCACCAGATATAAACAAGCATTCTGCTAGCAAAAGACTGTGATTGGTATCTATGAATGTGTCACATATGTAATAGAAGTCTTTGGATCTGTTGTGTACCAGCTCCTTGCCTGTTTGCCTGTTTTTCCTGCCTTGACGCCTGTTTCTGCTACTGACGTTCCTACCTGGCAATCTGACCCCTGGCTTTACGTTTGACCCTCCTCTGTTTCCTGACTTTGGACCTACCTGCAATCATTTAGGCTTTTGACCTGGATTTTGTATCTGGGAGTCAGGAATTAATGCAGACAGTGGATGGGACTGAGCCATGTCTGATAAAAATCCTCTTTATGGTTTGCCTAATACATTGATACACCGAGGTGTCATTTTTTGTTTATTTAATTTTTTTGCCCATATATTTCAAGCACCATACGATGTTTAAATTGTCTTACTTCTTGTTTAAGTCACCAACTGAGACATTTATAAGACTCTACAGGGACTGTTGTTCAGAGTAACAGATGTTCGGCCACACGACTGCAGAGGATACCTCTTACCAATCTCCATAGGCAGCAGATAAATGCGGTTTTATTAGCAGGCAAAATCTTATGTAATACCATGGAACTGTTATTCGTACTTAAATCGATATATTAATATGCATGTTCCTGTTGTAGCATACATCTGAACAGATCTATTACTATTGTCATTGTAACAAACCACTCACCATATCACCTGTAATTCTACAGCAGGGACTAGGAAATTGATTGAATAAAATGTGTAATTGCGTAGACACAGCTGCATTTGCATAGTCTGATGGTTGGTGAAAGTATCTATTAAAATAAAATTGCAGCCGATTAAATATATATTGAAGGAGTTGTCAGTCTTACATAAGTAAAGCTTAATTGTTGTATAATGACATGGTATGCCTTTATATAGTTTGTGCATTTAGTATCTGCTTACTGCCAAAGAAAGAAAAGTACATTGTTTATTATCCTCCTCACTTAACCAAATGCCGCTCATGTAGTTGTTTTGGTTGCAGGTGAATCCGATTACACAGCTAGACTGTTTTTATAGGCAGCCATCCACACTACACAGCCAGGCAACATGGACAACAGAACTGGTCAGCTGTTAAAGAGGAGCTCCAGACTCTAGGTTAGTAGTTACCAATAGGACTGCCATTGTACACTGGAATACCAGGAGAACCTACCAGCAGTGTCATGGCATTCTGTTGGGGAAGTCTGAAAACGGAACATGCTGGGATGCTTATGGGTTAGCAATGTAGGCTATTTTCCATAGAAGATAGGGCCAGGGACTATTGATCGTATTCAGGATATTGGGCAGAATAAATGGACCGAACCGTTCTTATCTGCCACGGACATTCTAGCACCTTGTAATGTTTGATGTTTGCAGGCCACAGGCAGTGATATGCCTGCAGCCACTAGAGGACAGGAGAGGCACTTCCTCCTGGATGAACACAATCATTGACATCAACCTACATGTCCATAGAAATCTTTCCAACCTTTAGTAGCTACAGAAACAACAGACGATGCATAAAAACAGCTCAGAAGTACATAGATACACTCCTAGGTGACCTAACAGTGATATAGAGGGCTTTTAGAGTGCTTAGACAAAGTTATACACACATTTTTGGGCTATAGGTAAAGTAAAGGTTTAGACAGAACTTATTTGGCAGAGTTTGGCAAATCGGCAAAACCCTTTAAAAAGTTTTCTCATCTCTACTAAAGATGACCATGTCATCTTCTATATTACCGCACAGAACCCTGGATTTATAAATCATAGGGGGTTGTACCATTCCTCCAAGCACGGCGCTCTTTTATCTTCGCATTTTCTTCTTCCTAAGAGATCTTCGATTATCGCAAATCTCCTATTTACTACAATAGGACTTTAATGTGCAAGGTAATCCTCAACCGTGAAAGGGTTATTCCCAAATCTGTATTGTATATGATTCTCTATTCATGTGGCTGATTTCACCTTGGTCTGTTACATCATCCAGGGCAAATCCCGCTGCAGGCTCATCATTAGCTTCTTTTCGTTCTGCTTTGTGAGGGCAGGTAAATCCTTTTATATTTATTGTCGAATATTATAACAAACAATACTGCTTTCCACTCAGGTGACAGAGAGGTCCCTGGGCTCTGTTTAAAAGGCCGTGCCTCAGGCGCTCACCGTATTTGACTGTCATAAGTTCTAACAAGCTTTTTTTTTTAACTATTAAAACTATACTGCTCCTGAAAAAGCTTTGAAAAGTTGTTGGATTTAATTTAGTTTTGAAGCACAATATGTTACGGATGCCATTAAATTCAGCAAAAATATGCGATGAGCGGGGGCCTTTATGCTCCACTGATTTCAATATTGTTTTAATAGTAATCATTAGCCTTGAAAGTGGATTTCACGCAGAACATTACCTGTGTTTGTATTACAGAGCAGACTATTGTACACCAAAAAGTAACGGAAAACTAAAACATTAAATGGAACTTCTTTTGGTGTCCTCTTTCTCTCTTTTATACCTAAAAGCTGTGTGACACTGACAAACAGAATGATGACCTTTTCCACACTAGAGCACCGAACATCAACCTTGTCATTTTTATTAAATGACAGAGATGTAGCAGATACTTAATGCTTAGGGCCAGCCTTAGACTGCAAGGTAACCTTCGGTGCCCCTACTTATGCCCCGAAGCAACGAAGAAAACACTATGATCCATGGTGAAAGGGATACTCCGCCCTTAGACATCTTATCCCCTATCCTCTTTCTGATCGCGGGGGTCCCACCGCTGTGGACCACCGCAATCTCGGCTGCAGCATCCCAGACATATAGTGCACGGAGCGAATTTCGCTCCGTGCCGGATGACTGGCAATGCAGGGTGGAGACTCATGATGTCACGGCCATGCCCCCTCAATCAAGTCTATAGGAGGGGGCATGATGACAGTCAGGCCCCCTCCCATAGATTTGCATTGAGGGGGCATGACCGTGACATCACGAGCCTCTGGAGCAGCACCCTTGGGACCCCTGCAATCAGACATCTTATCCCCCCATCCTTTCGATAGGCGGAGTACCCCTTTAACTATGAAGCCTGCCATACATAAACATTTACAAGCCTTGTAGACCTCTGCTGGTCCAGGTATAAGAGCACCCATCCCAATGTATATCTCCTTAACCTCTAAGGACACATACCGTACAAGAGATTTCTTAATTTTTCTGACTAAAATCACTGCCTCAAGTCCCTTGAGCTGCAGTTGGACGTTGGCTGATCCTGACATCTTGCATACCAGTATTGCTGTAAAGTGCATGTTAGGTATTGTGCCCACAGCACAACAAGTTGCCTGCCCTGAAACAATAACCTGCCCTGAAACAATATATTAATATCACTACATTATTAGTGCCTTTCATTTTGTTCCTTTTTTGTTTTCTATTCCTGAGTTACTCGCACCTATTGTAATACATGAGTTGTACTTCGACTAGATCAGCTCTGCTACACTATTAGACTGCTTTGCTGACTTGTATCTATTCAATTTAAGGTATTAAACCATAAATAAAATGAGCTGTAGCAAGACACAGAAAACAGTGGTGGTGGTGACTTTGGAAGTAAATGAGAACATTTAATTTTAGGAAAAAAAAAAAGAAGAAAAAAAAAGAATGATTAAAAAAATGCACGGAACACGTGTATGTTCTTTTTTCCCTTAATGGCCTTCTCCAGCTCTGATTAAATCACAGTCACTTAATAATATTAATGGCCTAATTTAGCCTTTATTTAATCAGAAGAAAGGCAACCTTAGGGACAAAATCCGAGCGGAAGATCAGGAAATGGATAGCCCTGCCGTTTCCCCCTATAATACATCTTAATGATTAGTGTAACGTGGAGTGACTTGATAGAATTGTATTTGCCGATATTTTAATTTTTTTCTTCTGGATTAATGACCCGGCTTCAATAGCGTATGGCAATGGCGACTTCATAGAACTCGCTTTACAAGTAAAGGGACAAGTATTTTATATTTACAGCGAGGAAGATTTGTAAAGATTACCGGGGAGAAATTGTCCAAGCGAATCCCTTAGGATGAAATTAGTGGAGCTCATTTTATTTTGCTCTGTGTTCTTGTACATTTGGATAATTTGGAAACATTTGTGGAGCTGTCTCTGCAAATATTTGTCCATTTTATTTTATTAGCTAGTATTTGTATTACCATTCATTCTTATGTCTCCTTGTGGACTGACTGGTGGGATTTGTTTTGCGGGCTCATTATAGGTCTGATTATATAGATAATGAAAACCTTAAATAGCTCATCCAATAATCCAGGGAAATCCTTCAATGCAATATGCAGCCATCAGTCATCTACTTATGGGGTTATCTGCATTACTTTGTCCCTGATAACTCATTACAGTTTAATTACTGAAGAATGGAAAATTCTTCTATCATCTCCAGGATGTACAATATAGGGGTTGAACGTGCACATTTATTCTCATAGGGCCCACAGTCTCCCATGTCCCATAAGAGCAGTCAGGAGTTCTAGTCTCCTCCAATCTCTATGTCTGGTGCAAGAAAATAGCGACCCTCCATGCCAGTGCAAACACCCAATGAATGAAACCAAGATAAATATCCTTTTCCTTATTGGAAGTATTGGCACAATAACAATGCATTTTGGATCCAAAAAGTACATTTCAACTAGTAAGTCCTATTAAAGAATAAAAGTGCCATAAGGAGAATATATAAAGATATCTAACTTGACTTAACTGGTGTTGTATGTGTGTATATTCTCTTAGTTTATTATTTCTACCGTCACTTCATACTTTTTTGTAGCTTTCATTGCCTTCGACTGTAGTATAAGCAATTCCACTCAGAATTCCATCATATATATGGAGAATGAAACTTTCTCCATTAAAGGGGTGGTGCGCTGCCCTGACTTTCAGAGCTCCGCTCACAGCGTCCGGAAGTTCATTACTCCTAACGCTGTGTGCGGGCTTCCATGTTCGCAGCCGCCAGGCGTGACGTCACTCGCGACGTCTCGCACGCCCCCTCGTGATGTCTCTCCCGCCCCCTCAACGAAAGTCTATGGGAAGGGGGTGCAACCGCTGTCACGCCCCCTTCCCATAGGCTTTGGTAGAGGGGGCGGGCGTGAAGTCACGAGGGGGCGCGCAAGACATCACGAGGGTGTGGGCGAGGGGGCGGGCATGACGTCACGCCCGGTGGCTGCGAACACAGAAGCCCGCACACAGCGTTCGGAGTAATGAACTTCCGGACGCTGTGAGGGGAGCTCCGAAAATTAGGGCAGCGCACAACCCCCTTAAAGGTCATCATACATTCAGTTTTAAGCAGACAGACATATTATTATTTAGACATCTCAAATGGATAGAAGTTCACGACACTGTGGTTTGAGTACGAGAAGTAGGTTACCAATCCTGATATGAATCTGTGTAAAGTTCTGAACACTGACAATGCCTGTTCAATTCTGACACCTCTGTCCATGTCAGGAACTGTCCCGAGCAGAAGCAAATCCCCATAGCAAACCTATCTGCTCTGGACAGTTCCTGACATGGTGTTGTGCTGTGCGGTGTCCGTTACTGCCGTGGCGCCGTGTCTGCGGGGGGGGGGGGGGTGTGGCCCATAGACTGGTTTGAGTGGCATTGGGGCCGCTCTGCCGGTGGGTCGTTCCCCCCTGTGGGCATTGGTGTCGCGGCGGTGGTGGTCGGGTGGTCGCCGCTCGGTGCTGCGCCATTTTATGCTAGGGACGTTAGGGACCCACTCTAAATAGGTGGCCTTGACGTGGCGAGTGGGCTTGTACTTTTTGATCAAAAATATATACTAACAACCTGTTAGTTTTTGATATTATGCTGAGAAGCAATCAGATCATTATACAAGATTGTAGATATGCTCCATGTCTGTTTTTCTACCCGAATTCACACTGTGATTTCTATCCCCTCTTTTTTTGTTTGAACATGTTGTCTGCACTCTTCCCCACCCCCTCAGCCCAACCCTATATAAGTAGTAGTTAGCTACACATGGGTCATTTCTTTCCTAGCAGCCTCCCAGTCTGACTGGGAGAGCATGGTAAGTGAGCCATTACACCCTGTTCTCACTGGTGTGGTGCTGTGCGGTGTCCGTTACTGCCGTGGCGCCGTGTCTGCGGGGGGGGGGGGGTGCGGCCCATAGACTGGTTTGAGTGGCATTGGGGCCGCTCTGCCGGTGGGTCGTTCCCCCCTGTGGGCATTGGTGTCGCGGCGGTGGTGGTCGCCGCTCGGTGCTGCGCCATTTTATGCTAGGGACGTTAGGGACCCACTCTAAATAGGTGGCCTTGACGTGGCGAGTGGGCTTGTACTTTTTGATCAAAAATGTATACTAACAACCTGTTAGTTTTTGATATTATGCTGAGAAGCAATCAGATCATTATACAAGATTGTAGATGTGCACCATGTCTGTTTTTCTACCCGAATTCACACTGTGATTTCTATCCCCTCTTTTTTTTGTTTGAACATGTTGTCTGCACTCTTCCCCACCCCCTCAGCCCAACCCTATATAAGTAGTAGTTAGCTACACATGGGTCATTTCTTTCCTAGCAGCCTCCCAGTCTGACTGGGAGAGCATGGTAAGTGAGCCATTACACCCTGTTCACACTGGTGTGGTGCTGTGCGGTGTCCGTTACTGCCGTGGCGCCGTGTCTGCGGGGGGGGGGGGGGGTGCGGCCCATAGACTGGTTTGAGTGGCATTGGGGCCGCTCTGCCGGTGGGTCGTTCCCCCCTGTGGGCATTGGTGTCACGGCGGTGGTGGTCGCCGCTCGGTGCTGCGCCATTTTATGCTAGGGACGTTAGGGACCCACTCTAAATAGGTGGCCTTGACGTGGCGAGTGGGCTTGTACTTTTTGATCAAAAATGTATACTAACAACCTGTTAGTTTTTGATATTATGCTGAGAAGCAATCAGATCATTATACAAGATTGTAGATGTGCACCATGTCTGTTTTTCTACCCGAATTCACACTGTGATTTCTATCCCCTCTTTTTTTTTTTTTTGAACATGTTGTCTGCACTCTTCCCCACCCCCTCAGCCCAACCCTATATAAGTAGTAGTTAGCTACACATGGGTCATTTCTTTCCTAGCAGCCTCCCAGTCTGACTGGGAGAGCATGGTAAGTGAGCCATTACACCCTGTTCACACTGGTGTGGTGCTGTGCGGTGTCCGTTACTGCCGTGGCGCCGTGTCTGTGGGGGGGGGGGTGCGGCCCATAGACTGGTTTGAGTGGCATTGGGGCCGCTCTGCTGGTGGGTCGTTCCCCCCTGTGGGCATTAGTGTCGCGGCGGTGGTGGTCGCCGCTCGGTGCTGCGCCATTTTATGCTAGGGACGTTAGGGACCCACTCTAAATAGGTGGGCTTGACGTGGCGAGTGGGCTTGTACTTTTTGATCAAAAATGTATACTAACAACCTGTTAGTTTTTGATATTATGCTGAGAAGCAATCAGATCATTATACAAGATTGTAGATGTGCACCATGTCTGTTTTTCTACCCGAATTCACACAGTTCCTGACATGGACAGAGGTAGCAGCAGAGAGCACTGTTGTCAGATTGAAAAGAACAATGCAACTTCCTGTGGAGCATTAAGATTTTTAAATAGAAGTAATTTATAAATCTGTACAACTTTCTGGCACCAAATTATAAAAAAAAAAAATGCTTTCCAATGGAGTACCCCTTTAAGTACAAGACATAATATACACTGAATTAAAAGGGTAGTCCAGTGGGGAATAATATTTTTAACCCCTTAAGGACTGAGCCCTTTTTCACCTTAAGGACTCAGCCATTTTTTGCAATTCTGACCACTGTCACTTTAAACATTTATAACTCTGGAATGCTTTTAGTTATCAATCTGATTCAGAGATTGTTTTTTCGTGACATATTCTACTTTAACTTAGTGGTAAAATTTTGTGGTAACTTGCATCCTTTCTTGGTGAAAAATCCCCAAATTTGATGAAAAATTTGAAAATTTTGCATTTTTCTAACTTTGAAACTCTCTGCTTGTAAGGAAAATGGATATTCAAAATATTTTTTTTTATTCACATATACAATATGTCTACTTTATATTTGCATCATAACATTTATGAGTTTTTACTTTTGGAAGACATCAGAGGGCTTCAAAGTTCCGCAGCAATTTTCCAATTTTTCACAAAATTTTGAAACTCGCTTTTTTTCAGGGACCAGTTCAGGTTTGAAGTGGATTTGAAGGGCCTTCATATTAGAAATACCCCATAAAAGACCCCATTATAAAAACTGCACCCCCCAAAGTATTCAAAATGACATTCAGTCAGCGTTTTAACCCTTTAGGTGTTTCACAGGAATAGCAGCAAAGTGAAGGAGAAAATTCACAATCTTCATTTTTTACACTCGCATGTTCTTGTAGACCCAATTTTTGAATTTTTGCAAGGGGTAAAAAGGAGAAAATTTTTACTTGTATTTGAAACCCAATTTCTCTCGAGTAAGCATGTACCTCATATGTCTATGTTAATTGTTCGGCGGGCGCAGTAGAGGGCTCAGAAGGGAAGGAGCGACAAATGGTTTTTGGGGGGCATGCCGCATTTAGGAAGCCCCTATGGTGCCAGGACAGCAAAAAAACCCACATGGCATACCATTTTGCAAACTAGACCCTTTGGGGAACGTAAAAAGGGGTAAATTGAACCTTAATACCCCAAAGGGGTTTCACAACTTTTGCATATGTAAAAAAAAAAAAAAAAAAAAAAATTACCTAAAATGCTTGGTTTCCCAAAAAATTAACATTTTTTACAAAGGGTTAAAGCAGAAAATACCCCCCAAAATTTTAAGCCCAATTTCTCCCGATTCAGAAAACACCCCATATGGGGGTGAAAAGTGCTCTGCTGGCGCACTACAGGTCTCAGAAGAGAAGGATTCACATTTGGCTTTTTTGAAGGAAATTTTGCTCTGGGGGCATGCCGCATTTAGGAAGCCCCTATGGTGCCAGGACAGCAAAAAAAAACACATGGCATACCATTTTGCAAACTAGACCCTTTGGGGAACGTAAAAAGGGGTAAAATGAACCTTAATACCCCACAGGGGTTTCACAACTTTTGCATATGTAAAAAAAATAAAAAAATGTACCTAAAATGCTTGGTTTCCCAAAAAATTTACATTTTTACAAAGGGTTAAAGCAGAAAATACCCCCCAAAATTTGAAGCCCAATTTCTCCCGATTCAGAAAACGCCCCATATGGGGGTGAAAAGTGCTCTGCTGGCGCACTACAGGTCTCAGAAGAGAAGGAGTCACATTTGACTTTTTGAAAGCAAATTTTGCTCTGGGGACATGCCGCATTTAGGAATCCCCTATGGTGCCAGGACTGCAAAAAAAAAACACATGGCATACTATTTTGGAAACTAGACCCCTCGGGGAACGTAACAAGGGGTTAAGTGAACCTTAATACCCCACAGGTGTTTCAGGACTTTTGCATATGTAAAAAAAATATTTTTTTAACCTAAAATGCCTCTTTTCCAAAAAATTTTAAATTTTTAAAAAGGGTAAAAGCAGAAAATACCCCCCCAAAATTTGTAACACAATTTCTCCCGAGTACGGCGATACCCCATATGTGACCCTAAACTGTTGCCTTGAAATACGACAGGGCTCCAAAGAGAGAGCGCCATGCGCATTTGAGGCCTAAATTAGGGACTTGCATAGGGGTGGATATAGGGGTATTGTACGCCAGTGATTTCCAAACAGGGTGCCTCCAGCTGTTGTAAAACTCCCAGCATGCCTGGACAGTCAGTGGCTATCTGGCAATACTGGGAGTAGTTGTTTTGCAACAGCTGAAGGCTCCGTTTTGGAAACAGTTGCGTACCAGACGTTTTTCATTTTTATTGGGGAGGGGGTCTGTGTAGGGGTATGTGTACATGTAGTGATTTTTACTTTTTATTTTATTGTGTGTTAGTGTAGTGAAGTGTTTTTAGGGTACAGTCACATGGGCGGGGGTTCACAGTAGTTTCACGCTGGCAGTTTGAGCCGCAGCTCAAACTTGCAGCCGGATACTAACTGTAATCCTCCGCCCATGTGAGTGTACCCTGTACGTTCACATTGGGGGGAGGGGACATCCAGCTGTTGCAAAACTACAACTCCCAGCATGTACGGTCTATCAGTGCATGCTGGGAGTTGTAGTTTTGCAACCGCTGGAGGCTCCGTTTTGGAAACAGTGGCGTACCAGACGTTTTTCATTTTTATTGGGGAGGGGAGGGGGGTTGTATAGGGGTATGTGTATACGTAGTGTTTTTTTACTTTTTATTGTGTGTTAGTGTAGTGTTTTTAGGGTACAGTCACACGGGCGGGGGTTCACAGTAGTTTCTCGCTGGCAGTTTGAGCTGCGACAGAAAATTTGCCGCAGCTCAAACTTGCAGCCGGATACTTGCTGTAATCCTCCGCCCATGTGAGTGTACCCTGTACGTTCACATTGGGGGGGGGGGGGAAATCCAGCTGTTGCAAAACTACAACTCCCAGCATGTACGGTCTATCAGTGCATGCTGGGAGTTGTAGTTTTGCAACAGCTGGAGGCACACTGGTTGTGAAACACAGAGTTTGGTAACAAACTCAGTGTTTTGCAACCAGTGTGCCTTCAGCTGTTGCAAAAGCTACAACCCCCAGCATGTACGGACAGCGGAAGGGCATGCTGGGTCTTGTAGTTATGCAACAGCTGGAGGCATACTACTTTGGCTGGGGATGCTGGGGACTGTAGTTATGCAACAGCTGGAGACACACTGGTTTGCTACATAACTCAGTGTGCCTTCAGCTGTTGCAAAACTACAACTCCCAGCAGTCACCGACAGCCAACGGGCATGCTGGGAGTTGTAGTTATGCAACCAGCAGATGCACTACTACAACTCCCAGCATGCACTTTAGCTGTTGGTGCAAGCTGGGAGTTGTAGTTACACAACAGCTGAAGGTACACTTTTCCATAGAAAAAATGTGCCTCCAGCTGTTGCAAAACTACAAGTCCCAGCATGCCCATAAGGGCATGCTGGGAGTTGTGGTGGTCTGCCTCCTGCTGTTGCATAACTACAGCTCCCAGCATGCCCTTTTTGCATGCTGGGAGCTGTTGCTAAGCAACAGCAGGAGGCTGTCACTCACCTCCAACGATCCTCGCCGCACAGGTCAGTCCCTCGTCGTCTCCGCCGCGGCCGTCGCTCCTGGGGCCCCGATCCCAACATTGACGCCGGGGATCGGGGTCCCCAGCACATGGGTGCACGTCCCGCACCCGCTCACGTCCTCCGGAAGAGGGGCGGAGCGGGTTGCGGGACTGACACCCGCAGCAGGCGCCCTGATTGGTCGGCCGGTAATCCGGCCGACGAATCAGGGCGATCGTGAGGTGGCACCAGTGCCACCTCACCCCTGCAGGCTCTGGCCGTTCGGGGCCATCGGAGACGGCCCCGAACAGCCTGTAATTCCGGGTCACCGGGTCACTGGAGACCCGATTGACCCGGAATCTGCCGCAGATCGCTGGACTGAATTGTCCAGCGATCTGCGGCCATCGCCGACATGGGGGGGCATAATGACCCCCCTGGGCGATATGCCCCGATGCCTGCTGAACGATTTCAGCAGGCATCGGGCACCGGCTCCCCTCCGGCTAGCGGCGGGGGGCCGGGATTTGACAGGACGCTTTATGCTCTAGAGGAAATTGTGTAGTTCTTTTCTGTCTGACCACAGTGCTCTCTGCTAACACCTCTGTCCATGTCAGGAACTGTCTGTAGAAGGAGAGGTTTGCCATGGAGATTTGCTTCTACTCTGGACAGAGGTGTCATTAGAGAGCACTATGGTCAGACAGAAAAGACATTGAAAAAAGAAAAGAACTTCCTCTTCAGTATTCAGCAGCTGATAAGTACTGAAAGGAGTAAGATTTTTTAATAGAAGTAATTTACAAATCTGTTTAACTTTCTGGCACCAGTTAATAAAAAAAAAAAATATATATATATATATAAAAAATTTTTTTTCCACCGGAGTAACCTTTAAGCCAGTACACCATTACTTGGGAAGTGCCAGAAGTAATGGTGTACTGGCTTAAAGGATGCCCAGTACACCATTACTTGGGAAGTGCACCAGGGGATATGGACTGACCCCCTACAGTGGAACCCCTACAACGGGGGTCCAATTGTCCACTTCAGCCACCAGTAGAATATGTGGCCTCCCTGCTCCTGGATGTGGGAATAGAGGTACCAGAAAACCTTGTAATACAACCGTGTCTGCCTGAGAACACCGTATAAGACTTGCATTCAGCTGCTTGGCCATGTCAGCCTATTCTACGATGACCCATCCATACAGTTTATGTTTATTTTCTATTTTTTTCCCATTCAAAAGTTTTATTGAGGTTTTCACAATAGTAATTATAGAATACAAAAGAAAAAAAAAGGGGGGGGGGGAACAATTAGGGAATTAAAAAAAACTGTTAAAAAGGGCTCTAGACCCAAGCAGGATGAACAATACTTACAACAGCTAATATAAATCAAAGTGTATCTGTCTAGATAATGCACCACAATCACAACATCTAAGGGCCAGTTATGAAAGCACTAAGAATTTTGTCTACACAGCCTACACAACAAAATCTCAAAATGGGTGATGGAGAGTAAGAAAAGAAATGCCAGAAGAAAAAAAAAAAGGGCCATGAGGATAAGCCCAAAACTCATTTAAAGGGGTACTCCACTCCTAGACATCTTATGCCCTATCCAAAGGATAGGGGATAAGATGTCTGATCACGGGGGTCCCACCCTCAATGCAAGTCTATGGGAGGGGGGCGTGACGGCTGTCACGCCCCCTCTCATAGACTTGCATTAAGGGGGCGAGGCATCACACGGGGCGGAGTCGTGATGTCACGATCTTCCGTCACCGTGGTTGGGAGCCAGACCGTCCAGTGCTTCCGGAGCAGTAACAGGTGAGTGCTGCTTGCTATATTGTGGGGGTCCCCAGTGGCGGGACCCCTGCGATCAGACATCTTATCCCATATCCTTTGGATAGGGGATAAGATGTCTAGGGGTGGAGTACCCCTTTAAGATACGCCAATTGACTCGTATTTGTCCGGCTGGGTAAAGGCGACCCTTGGTTGCCATAAGAGTCTGTGGTGTAATGAGCTAGCGAGAGTGTCAGCTCTGAGTTACTCCATGCCATAAATAGGAAAGATGATCTGTAAGTTTATGCAGATTTTTCTGAAGTTTTGTCCCTGCAGTTTTCAAGTCAGTAGATCACTGTGCATCTCAGCATATGGCAACCCTGCTCTAACTATGTGTGGTCTCCACTATATGGCAGACTTTCTGTGGTTCCCAGATGCTTTCAATTTTTAATACCACTGCCCACAGGTGATGGAGAGAAGAAATATCCAAAACGTACTTGTTTCAGTGGCGAGACATACAGTGAGTGACTAGCTGCTCAATGTAGAGAAACATAGACTTCTGCACAAATCGTCTGTTGAATCCAAATTGAATCTAGTAGTTAATCGAGCAAATCCTCACAAATCAGTTTTGGGAACTTGGTTTGTTTCTAATTTGAAGCACCATCTCAACAGGACCAAACCACCAGATTGGTGTAATAGGAGCGAAAGTTGGGCCATGACACTATCTTCATATCACCCTTATAATATTTTCTCATAAACAAATCCTATTACCTACGCAAAGTATAAAAAATGTGTCTGATCTGTGGGAATCCAATCATGTATACTGTTATGTATTATCTGTTGTGCATTGTATGTTATGTATGTCTGATGCCACCAGATGGACTGTAGCTGAGAGATTCTGAAGTAGTATAACAATCTCAGTTATTTTTGTCTTGTTTGCCTCATATAGAAAAATCTTTTTGGTTTCTTGTTCAGTCTCCATTTTGTTTGAACAGTAAATTACATCAACCAATGCTGTTGCATCATTAAATTATATTTAAAACATCAAATTGTACCTAGGGGCCTCCGAATCCCAGTTCTCCCAGCAAGTAGGCTGAGGACTCCAGCGGTTCTAAAAAAGTGGGAGACTGAAGTGATTAATACGTCTCTAAAGTTCATCCAAATTTTGCTCGAGGAAGAAAAAGCTAATTTAGCAATAGCCGAGAGCAAATTGAAGGAACAAAAGGACATAGTCCTTAAGTTCAAGGAGGACCCTGATTTCCAGGCTTAAGAAACACAAGCTAAAAACACTATAGAACGATTCCAGTATCAGCTAAAGGAGCGCAAACACGCGCAATTTATCGGTGATCTTCAAGAGTTTAGGGAAAACCGTGCCTGTAGTGTTTTAACTAAATCTGTGACAACAAGGGACACTGAAACCGAGGTGTCATCCTCAGATACTGATCAAGGAGATACAGATAGGACCTACACTCAGTCAGGCAAACGTGGTAAGGGTAACCCCAGAAATCGCCGGGGTAGAGGTTCTACTAGAGGAAAAACAGCACAGGGAGAAACCAATATAAGAACTCAGAATGGTCTGAAGAATCCTCCTCTGCCTCACATATGGCTCCTTTTTCTGGGGATACCAATCGGGACAACAGGGACCCTTACCCACTCAGAACCAAAGAGAATCGCCAATGACCCCTAATGACACAGGTGACTTGCAGGTGATTAATTTGTCTAGTGAGAGACTTACGGATGCACAGGTGAGGGTCTTAGGCCGGGGGCTCTCATATGTACCAACTACTAGTTTTGACCCCTTTATTTGGACTAAGGATCTTCACCTCTTCATCCGTAAGCTAAAATGGCATAAATATCATGTGCTACGCGACAAAAGAGAATGTCTAGAACTAGGAATAGGGATAAATGAACTCCCGATGGTAAGAAATTTAGCATCTCTTTTGGAGGATTGCGAGAGACCTCGGTATGAGGGTCCGTTTACCAACTGCAAAAATAGAAATAAAACCTTTCCACCTGTGAGTGAAACAAATTGCTTGGATGTCTTCCTTGAACTGATATCCCGTGATATTAAAGCCTTATCTTTTCCCCCCTTGTCAGCAAATAGGAAGAATCTTTCTAATGAAGAACATGTTGCCATTAAACAGCTACGGCGTAAAGATCACTTAGTTATCAAGTCTGCTGACAAGGGGGGAAACATTGTAGTCATGGATCGTGACAAATATATTCTTATGTGTAAAAAACTATTGGATGATAGGTCCACTTATGAGATATTGAGTGGAGACCCCACTAATAGGTATAAAAAAGAATTACTGGAGATTGTAGCTCTGGCCAAAATCGCCTGCTGAGTGATCAGGAGAGTGAGTTCTTGATATCACAGAATCCTATTGTCCCGACCTTCTATGCCTTGCCTAAAGTCCACAAGGGAACTACACTTCTTAAAGGGCATCCTATTGTGGCAGGCATAGGAGGTCTGGGACAAAATATAGGAATCTATATCGACAAGGTGCTAAGGCACTTTGTCATGGCGTTACCATCATATATACAGGACACTACGGACCTACTTAAACGGTTGGAGGGAATTGTTGTGGATAAAAACTCGCTATTGACCAGCATTGATGTTGAATCGCTGTATTCAGCAATTCCACATGAGGTGGGCTATAGCATATTATTTGTCTTTTAGGGACATCAATAAGCAGGCCCACAATGAACTGGTGCTCAAATTGATGCGGTTTGTATTGACGCACAATTACTTCTTATTTAACGGTACTTACTTCCACCAGATCAGGGGTATGGCGATGGGGAGCCCATGCGCCCCCACTTACGCAAACCTGACCCTGGGCTGGTGGGAGGCCACCGTAGTCTTTGCAGATATAAGGGAACATTTTAGTGAATTTGCCCTGGTATGGGCTAGATTCATAGATGATGTCCTTATTATGTGGCAGGGTACAGCCCAGGCCTTTCAGGACTTTATCAAATCCCTAAATAATAATGGACTAGGGCTTTTCTTCACTTTTGAGATACAGGAGAAATGCCTAGCGTTCTTGGATATTATGATTTACAAACAGGATAGTGGTACCTTGCGGACCATCGTGCATAGAAAAGCCACTGCCACCAATAGCCTCCTGAGGTAGGAGAGCTGCCACCCGGGACCCCTTAAACGGGGTATCCCGCGGGGGCAGTATCTCCGCCTCAGGAGGAATTGCTCGGAGAGGTGTGACTTCGTGGAGGAGGCTGGGAAACTTCGTACATGGTTCAAAAATAGAGGTTATCCCTCGCATGTTCTCTCAGCAGCATATCAACATGCACTTGCTACACCCAGGGAATTATTACTTATACCCCGACCGAGGGAAGACCAGTTAGGGGGGACTACGAGAGTAATAGCGACATTTGATCAAGGGTCCACCAAAATGCGTGAGATCCTTAACAGACATTGGGATATACTCAGAATGGACCCTGATATACGGGACAAAATCCCAGAGGTACCCCTACTGACTTTTAGGAGAAGTCGCAACTTAGGTGACATACTGACACAAAGCCATCTACCACCGTCTAACATCAGCAGGTCTCAGATATTTGTCAATGAGCCCACTGGAGAACAGTTCAGATTGAGAGAGTTTATCAACTGCTCTACAGTATCAGTGATCTATCTAGCTAATAAAATACTTGATCTATCTAGCTAATAAAATACTTGGGCAAGACTAGGAGAGCATTCAAGACCAGGATTCTTGAACATCTGGGGGATATCCCACATTGGAGGGATAAGCCCCTTGCAAGGCACATCAATGACTCTCACCAGGGCCGGACAGATAGCCTAAAATTCATGGGTATAGAAAAAGTATGGCCATCACCAAGAGGAGGGGATTTGGACTGTGTACTCCTGCAAAGGGAGTGCAGTTGGATTTACAAATTGGACACCTGTACTCCATTATGCTAGTTTTTTGTAGATGGACCTGTGGGTACCCCCCGTTCTTGGTGACTATAGGCAGTTAGTGGAGGCTTTAGTAAGCATAAAGTCAGTGTCACCAATAAATTTTTAGGGACCTATTAGGCAAGTAGGAGGCTCGGGAGCAGGCCCGCCCTTATTAGGGCGGTATTCCCTGCCTAGGCACTAGGGCTAAAGAACTAGCGCAGGGGAAGGTAGGCTCCCCAGGCCCCCGCTATCCCCCTGTCATGTAGCCTATTTAGTGTGCCCCCTCGGGGGGTACCCTATTATACTATAATTAAGCCTCAGCGGATATAAGGTTCGATTATTAAGGCCTCGTCCACGGAGTCTAACCTTTTCCGAGCACCTAGGGTATCTATACCCATGCCCTTCGTTCTTTGCTATGCATAAATTATATATGTTGATATGTTTCCTCGGACTAGTTTTTGTATCAATATAATTATGGGAGTCACCAATGAATTATGGCAATAGTGCCCAGTCATTTAGGGTACCTAGACTTCTCATTATGTATGTATATACTCTTATGGTCCGATTTATACTTAGGCTGGCTTTTCTATGCACCTGTTATATGCACAAGGTTTCTCCGTAGTAATGCTCGTTAAATATATATTCATGAATAGATTTAGGCTACATACTCACCCTCTATTCCGCGAATGCCTCTTTAATTTGCTTCAATCATCTAGCTATTATGAACATACCAGGATATAAGTGTGTTTACCATAGCTGTAATCACATGACTCTTGTTTTCATTGCGGCCGTCACCTGACCGCGCGCTGCACGACAATCGCCGGCCCCTATGACGTCAATCAGGGGTGCGGCGGAAGTGACGCGCGGCTCGGCCAGCGCATAAGACGTCACACGCCGTGATCCCAGGTACGGAAGCGCATTAGAAGCCGGCATCTACTGCAAGACTCCCCGCCATTGCGGGTTGTAGCACACCGTCCTGGGATCACGGATATCGGCAGACTGTAACTGTGAGTAGCCGCATACTGAGGAAGAGTGTTTCTTCTTTACAGATACCAGCTGGACAGTCACTGATAGGGGCTTTTCTCATGTGCTTTCCTCTTTAGGTTTTCTGGAAAATATCCACGGCACAGTGAGTGTATGCTCCGCATGAATTGTTCATGTGCTTTATTATGCTTGGAGCGTATAAATGATACCGGTACCTTTCTGTTGTGCTTTCTTTGCAGGTGGCCTGATACAGACAGTCCTTGCCGTGATCTCTTAGTCACATTGGTTTATTTATAGGGTGCTCTTAGTACCACAATTTTATTAAGGTATTTCAAGCTTTGTCCTTTGTCTCTACTGATGACGCCATATCATTATTGGCAGAAACGCGTTGAGAGCGACACCTTGTATGCTTGATATTGTATCTGGAGCAAGATCCATATCATAACCAGAACATTTATATTTATTCATTTGGGTTATTTGAGCACTATTCTTT
Source organism: Hyla sarda (assembly GCF_029499605.1). NCBI lineage: Eukaryota > Metazoa > Chordata > Amphibia > Anura > Hylidae > Hyla > Hyla sarda. The sequence continues at coordinate 562,776,764 of NC_079189.1, read as the reverse complement.
TGGTGACGATTTTAACTTTGTAAAATTAAAAGTTAAGTATTATATGCACCTCCCCTGGGATTTCATTTGATTTATCCCCTTTATTATTTCATTAAATTATCAACAATATTTAAAGGGGTACTCTGGTGGAAAATATTTTTTTAAATATTTTTTTAATCAACTTTGTATATTACTTCTGTTTAAATTTCTCAATCCCTCCAGTACTTATCAGCTTCTGTATACTATAGAGGAAGTTTTTTTATTTTATTCATTTATTTATTTTCTGTCTGACCACAGTGCTCTCTGATGACACCTCTGTCCATGTCTGGACAGGAGCAAATCCCCATAGCAAACCTCTCTTGCTCTAGACAGTTCCTGACATGGACAGAGGTGTCAGCAGAGAGCACGGTGGTCAGACAGAAAATAAATTCAAAAAAGAAAATAACTTCCTCTTCAGCATATAGCAGCTGAAAAGTACTGGAAGGATTAAGATTTTTAAATAGAAGTAATTTACCAATCTGTTTAACTTTCTGGCACCAAATGATTTAAAAAAAAAAAAAATGTAAATCCACCGGAGTACCCCTTTAAGTACAAGACATAACATTCACTTCATTATAGGGGGACTCCGGAGGGTTGGAAAATGTTTTAAATTCAACTGGTGGCAGTAAATTATACAGATTTGTAAATTACTTAATCCTTCCAGTACTTATCAGCTGCTGTGTGCTCCAGAGGAAGTTGTGTAGTTTTTTACTGTCTCACCAAAGTGGTGTCATCAGAGGGCACTGTGGTCAGACTGGAAAGAACTATACAACTTCATCTGGAACATACAGCAGCTGATAAGTACTGGAAGGATTAAGATTTTTATATAGAGAAGTAATTTATAAATCTGTTTAACTTTTTGGCACCAGTTCATTTAAAAACATTGTTTTCCACTAGAGTACCCCTTTAAAGAACTCCTGTCCGGGCATTCTGGGAGTTGAAGTTTTGCAACATCAGCAGGGCCAGAGTTTGAGATCACTGCTGCTCTAATCTAATTTTAGAGGCATTGAAAGTTGAAGAGCGATACTTTCCATTCTTGTAAGCTCATAAACTTGGAATGGAAACAGAAAGATTTCTTCCTTCTAAACACCAGATGTTCTTAGATAAATGAGAACGTGGCTTAATCTATATTTATTTTCTGGAAAGAAGTATGCTTATCAATACTTACCATCTAAATATATTATAGGAGTAACACGTTTAAGAAGGAGATGTTGTTGTTTCTCTAATGGAGGAACCTGAAATAGATTTAATTTAAGTGCACAAGAATCTTATGCAACCGGATCTGATATATATTATCTAGACATCTGCAATTTAATCTTCTGAAATAAAGGAGCTAATATAGTACCTGGTATAAAGAAGGAGAACGAGGACAGGGCGAATACATCTCTACTGGATAATATCAGGTTGTCAATACTGTAATCACATTTCAGTTTTCACGCATACTGATGTAGCAGAGTCTAGTCTGCATTTTGACAAATTCTCATAAATCATTTTTTCAGTTTATACTGAGCCTCTTCGTGGAAACTAAAATTTACTGCTTTTCCCAAGTGAAAACCAATTTTGACCGAACGCCTTTGTGAAAACTAGAATTCACCATTAAATCCAGATAGAAAATCCTTCACTCACCAGGAATTCGAAGGCTCTAAGGAAGAGGAATTTAGAAGAGATAGATGGGGCTCAGAGGCAAACACCGGTGGTTTTGTGCTAATTAGCACTTCATCCGGCCTCCTGCTAATTAGGAAGAAACCATCGGTGTTTGCCTCTGAGCCCCGTCTACCTCTTCTACATTCCTCTTCCTTAGAGCCTTCGAATACCTAGTGATGGACATGGTGAGTGTGGGATTTTCTATCTGGATTTAATGGTATTTACTAGCTTTGCTCTGTTGCACCCATTTGAATTCTCCATGTTTTTGTTACACATATGAATTGTGCCTCCCCTTGCTTTTCCCTTTTTTATTGGACAAAACTAGAATTTATTGCTTTTCCATAGTGAAAACCAGTTCTTACTGAGCACTTTCATGGAAACTAGAATTTACTGTTTTTCCCTAGTAAAAAGCAGTTTTGACGAAACGCCTTTGTGAAATCTACAATTTACTGCTTTTCCCTAGTTGAAACCAGTTTTTACTGAGCGCCTTCGTGAAAATTAGAATTTACTACTAATCAAAAAACCAAATGTCAGCTACAACAGGTTTAAACTGGAGAAAGCTAGTTATAATGTAATTACTCAGTTACAACTGAGAAAACTGGTTTGAATGAAATGACTATAATATATGAAGAAAGTCGGGCACCTTGTTACAATTCACTGTTAGGAATCACGGCAGGAGTACAGCAGGTGGTGGATTCCCATGGCCTGTGTGGATGGAGACTTGAGCCGAGCCAGGGAGCGGGGATCTAATGTACCACCGGTCTTCACCAGAGCCTGCCATAAAGCGGGATGATCTTGCTGCGGCGGGTGACGCCAGGTTGCTACCCCTGGCACGACTCGTTCACACAGGCAGCTGGGGGGTGACGTGGTGCAGACAGAGACTGGCAGGGACATAGCAAGCAAGACGTGACTGGCAGGGACATAGCAGGCAGGACGTGGCTTGCAGGGCAGCAGGACAAGGCAAGAACACAGGAACAGGAGAGGCCGGAACTGGGGACAGGTATACCGGAACAGGACTTGACTCTGAACAGGACTAGAACCAGGAACAGAATCAGGAAAGTCAGCAGGCTCTCAGCACCAGAGTATGGGATGGATTGTGGGAGGTCGCTAGGAGATGATGACAAATGGGTATCCGTGGAAAGCTGGTAAGGGGGTGCGGGAGGAGTGGCGACGGCCCCCTTTCGCAGTCAAACACACCGCTTGGCCACGCCTATCACCGCTATTGGTCAGTGATAGGCGTGACCAAGCGGTGTGTTTGACCGCGAAACAGGGCCGTCGCCGCTCCTCCCGCAGCTCTCCTGAGCTGCGTTTCTTCGCTTCTCTCCGTCTGATGTTTGCACTGTGATATCCAAATAAAGTCCCTTGACGTTTGCTGTACACAGGGTGAGTGCATCTTTTTTCCATTTCTACTGCATATAGAACCAGGAACAGGACGTAGACTCAGGAACAGGGCTAGGACTATGGAACAAGGACTAGGCTCAGGCTAGGACAGACAACCAAGATCCAGTCCAGGGAGGAGCAGATACTTATGGAGCAGGGACAGGTGCAAGCACTTTAACTAATTGGGTACTGGCCCTTTAAGTAACAGAGCTTCGGGGCTGGCATGCCCTAGGAGCTGGAGGGACACCAGGGAGCAGAGACACAAGGAGGTAAGTGACGGACTGAGATTCGCATGCAGGCACGTCCCTATATGTATATAGAACTCCAGAAGATGCTACAGGATTGTCATAACTAAGTAGTAACTAAGTAGAAACTACTGTACTTTAGTAAATATTGTAGTCAGTAGTAAAGTTTTAAGACACATAAAACTCCATTCATGCATATGATAAAAAAGTTAAATAAAATTGATGAGAAGGGAAAAACTGTGAATCATAGTACATGAGGCCCCGTCTATACATGTAGCAACAGAGTATCACCAAATCATGTAGTTGTGAAAAGCTGGAAACATCACACCATGCATATCAGTATTTGTAGAGTTTAGAGATAGATTATGAAACCCTCATTCATGGACAAAAAGTAATATATACCATTTTATTTTTACTACTATTACATAAATGGTCACTATCTTTTCTCACAACTGATGCTCATATAATTGTATTTTTATTTACATTCAGGGCTGGCCTTTCCATATGGAATTTCTAGCAAATGTCAGATGGGTTGATCCCCATCATAGGCCGGTTTCTTCTGCCACCATGTTACTCCGTGCAGCACACAGGTCCTGATACTAGTATCAGGATCCTGAGTATAGAGAACACAGTGCACACACACAGAACAGCCTGCTAACTAGCATTAGGACTTTGTGTACAGTGCGTCTGTTCTCTCTGTTGTAGCAGAAAAATCTCCCCATCCACCACATAGTTCTGTAGGCCAAGACACCCTACTGTTGCGGACGTCTGTGTCCCGGTGTAGGAAGCAAGGTGACATTATATGACTGGGATGCCTAAACCAGACTTTATTGGTTTCATCAGCGTGGAAGAGTAGAGAAGGTAAGATCTATCTATCTATCTATCTATCTATCTATCTATCTATCTATCTATATACATGGGGGAAGTGTACCTACTACCTAGTTAATGCTGAAGGATAACCCACTGCCTGCCTAGGAATTATGGAGGAGCTACCTGTTATCAATTTACCTAACTTCTATGGGGGTGGGAGGGCTGAGGGCTCCCTACGTATTATGGGGGCTACCTACCTACCTAATATCGAAGGATAACCTACTACCTACATAGCTAATAAGAAATACTATCTACTACTTATCTAGCTACAAGGATAATGAACTACCACTTACCTAATATGGCAGTGTATCCACATAATATTACTACTGTTACGCCGAGCGCTCCGGGTCCCCGCTCCTCCCCGGAGCGCTCGCTTCACTCTCCCCGCGGCAGCGCTCCGGTCACGTCCTCTGACCCGGGGCGCTGCGATTCCGCTGTCAGCCGGGATGCGATTCGCGATGCGGGTAGCGCCCGCTCGCGATGCGCACCCCGGCTCCCCTACCTGACTCGCTCTCCGTCTGTTCTGTCCCGGCGCGCGCGGCCCCGCTCCCTAGGGCGCGCGCGCGCCGGGTCTCTGCGATTTAAAGGGCCACTGCGCCGCTGATTGGCGCAGTGGTTCCAATTAGTGTGTTCACCTGTGCACTTCCCTATATCACCTCACTTCCCCTGCACTCCCTTGCCGGATCTTGTTGCCTTAGTGCCAGTGAAAGCGTTCCTTGTGTGTTCCTTGCCTGTGTTTCCAGACCTTCTGCCGTTGCCCCTGACTACGATCCTTGCTGCCTGCCCCGACCTTCTGCTACGTCCGACCTTGCTTTTGCCTACTCCCTTGTACCGCGCCTATCTTCAGCAGCCAGAGAGGTGAGCCGTTGCTAGTGGATACGACCTGGTCACTACCGCCGCAGCAAGACCATCCCGCTTTGCGGCGGGCTCTGGTGAAAACCAGTAGTGGCTTAGAACCGGTCCACTAGCACGGTCCACACCAATCCCTCTCTGGCACAGAGGATCCACTACCTGCCAGCCGGCATCGTGACAACTACCTAACTAAGATGGAATGGCTACCTACCTAGTTATTGTGGGAGGATCACCTCCATAAAATGAAGGCTATATGCCTAATGGTGGGTTTACTTACTCGCACATACAGTTACCTAATGGGTTGTTACTTACTTGCGCGTCCACCAATCTAATGGGAGCTCTCCTATCAATGAATTCTCAGCCTAGCTTTCAACTAAATGGGAGTCTACCTAACTACTATTTACATATAGGGGATGGATACTGGGGTAAATCATGTATTATTGTGGCTGTCAACAAAAATTCTTTACAAAACACTGTGGTGTGAGCTGTATTCTGATGAATGCCTTTATCTTTGGTTGTTTCAGTAAGCATGTACAGTGGTCCCTCAAGTTACAATATTAATTGGTTCCAGGACGACTATTGTATGTTGAAACCATTGTATGTTGAGACCATATCTCTATGGAAAACTGGTAATTGGTTCTGAAGGCACCAAAATGTCATCCAAAAACAGGAAAAAGTGAGGATTAAAGAAAAATAAGTAGATAACTAATACAGATAAAGCAAATCCTTACACATAAAGGTAAGAAAGATCTGCTGGGAGCTGTAATCACTGTCTATTTCAGTGTTTTCTAACCAGGGTGCCTCCAGCTGTTGCACAACTTTAGAGATAGACTTTAGAGCTGTTTTGCAACAGCTGGAGGCACCCTCTTTGGGAAACACTGGTCTATGTTAAGGACAGGAGCTTCTTCAGGGTCCTGTACAGTACACGCAATGTCCTAAAAAAAGGAATATGGAGCCGCACTCACCCTGGCACAGGTAAAGAGTACAGAACATGTAATACCTCCCTGTACTGTAGGGGGCGCTACCAGACACCAGTCAGTGCACTTTAGGAATACACTGGTTTTACCAGTGAAATATCCATTCTGAATGGTCGGTTCTTCCAGCCATTGACACGTTTCACAGATCAGGACTGTCTGTAGCATTGTATGTTGAGTCTGGTTTCAAGTTACAATGGTCCAGAAAAGACCATTGCATGTTGAATCTATTGTACGTTGAGGCCATTGTAAGTTCAGGGATCACTGTATACATAGAGAAATAGGCATTTAGATGTGGCGAGCAGATTATTAGTCTATAATACTGTCAGTATAGGAAGTGTAGCAAATAAAGTACAGATGAAGATTTAACAGTCAAAGTTGTTGTGTGTAAACTAGATGTGTTAGGAGAGTGTTGCATAAGAGATACAGATGGAGCAGAGTCAAAGGACTACTGTAGTGAAAAGATAGGGGGTAAGTTATAGATTGCAAGGGTCCAACCGCTGGGGCCCCCTCTGATCTACTGCATGGCACCCATGGCAGTCCACAGGAAGCGGGCGTGCCGACACGTTCCCTCAATGTATCTCTTTGGAATACATGGAGGTACATCGCCTTCCTGCAGACTGCCGGTGCACTGTGATGAGTTTTATTTTTGCTACAGTACTCATTTAACAGAGTCATAGTGCATTAATTAGATATGGTCACCCACCAAGTCTGTTAACTCTGCTACATCTGTACATGCCCCTTACTATACACTATTACTTACTATGCATAGGCCTACATGTGTGTTTGTGTTAACCATTCTGCTTTTTTATGCTATAACAACATAGCATGAAAGAACGGAACTACAGTGCAGTACAAAATTACAATCATTCACCAATTTAGGCAGTAATAATATGTCACCTAACCAACAAGTCTACTGCACATGCAGTGGGACATTGCAGTTGCCCGACATGTTTATAGAATGAGAGACCATGAAAGTTTTCCAACTTTACAATGATATTTTAGCCCTTGAAGTTGCCTTAGAGAATTGACCTGCAACAAGTCGCTGTTTGGCAACTACAACTCCTATCATGCTGGGGAGTTGCAGTTTCAAAATAGCTGAAGAGCAGTGGAGATTTATTCTAAATAAATAAATGTATATAAATAAATGTATTAATAAATGTATATATATATATATATATATATATATATATATATATATATGTGCAATTTATACTGTATTTACCGTATGTTAATTTTATGTAGACAACAAGCTGGACACCTTTCTAGTGCATATGAGTGCAATAGAACCTTTTTCCCTTCATAACAGAAGTCTGATTTTGTCTGACACACTGTCTGGCAGCCTTCAGTACTGTTTGATTTCGTTGATATGCCCATAGGCTTTTAGTATAAAATATCTGCTTATAATACAGGAACTAATGATGACACTACAACTTCAATTGCACCAATGCCAATCATCATTTATTAAGGCAATGTGTTGCCAAGTATTCTGAAAAACAGAAGAAAAAAAACACAGCTATTCATCTAAAAAAAAAAAAGACTAAATAGAAAACTCTTCGAGACGTAAAAGAGAACTTGCCCTTGAAAGTCCATAAATGACAATTTTAGTCCACAAACTACAAAAAATGAAGCGGAACAAAAAATTATTCTGAGACTGAGCGTTGCAAAAATGTTTCCGAAGGAATATTTTCCACTTTCCTCTGTTTTGGCATTAATATATGCATCCTCACAAGTCTAAAGTTATGTTACTTGTGCCAAAGTCAGTGGATACTTTTCTAGGTGGTTTGTTTTAAAGGAGTTATCTACGAATAGGAAAACAGAGCAAAATTTTACTAAAACCAGCACCACACCTGTCCTCAAGTTATGTTTGGTATTCTTACTTTGCTCTATTAGCTTCAATGAAACGGAGCTGCAATACCACATATAATCTTAGGACAGGTGTGGCGCTATTTTTGGAAGAAACAATCTGACACCTGAAGCAAATCCTAAATAGATCACTAACACTATATTTTGTTGACATAGAATCAGTGGTGGGGATAAGTTCTATGAGTAGTAATGACTTCAACCTAGGTGTATGTAAACTTATGACTTCAACTGCTTATTAATATGCTGCAGATTTGTTGCAGACTTTTCATTATTTCTAATGTGGCTTCCAAAAACAACTGTTCTTGTAACCAAAACAATCTCAAATTTAAAGGGGTACTCCATTGCTAGACATCTTATACCCTATCAATAGGATAAGATGTCTGATCACGGGGGTCTGGCCGATGGGAAACCCCACGATCTCTGTGTGACACCAAGCGTTATGAGCATTTTGTCTGCCCAGAGATCACAGGGATCCAAGCGGCTGGACTCTTGCGATCAGACATCTATCCCCTATGCTTTGGATAGGGGATAAGATGTCTAGCAATGGAGTACCCCTTTAAAGGTAAATGGGGGGAGGTGTGATACAAAAAGAAAATAGATAAGAGAAATAAGCTTGAAAAGCACCATAGCTCTGGATAATTATACATGGGAACAACTCTGTATGGAGAGCAACTAAGAAAAAAACTATAGTCTACCAAGGCCAGCAAAGATATGGACAGAAAGGAGAGTAGTATGCATGCCTATTATGAAGAGTAGGGTATCATGCCTATTATGAAGAGTAGGGTATGAGGAAGAGGAAACAAGCTCAATCCAGGATTTACAGATTTGGTGGAATCTAGTCCACAGCTCAGTGGTATTGGCAACCATATCCTCCATCCTCTGCAGGTGGAGGATTTCAATGAACCATTCTGTGATGGTAGAAGCGCCGGTAGACTTCCAAAGGGAATAAAAGACCTGGCTGCTAAGAGGAGGAATTATAAGAGGCTTTATGTGAGGGTTTTGAGAGAAACAGCTATCATAGATAAAAGCAAAGGGGCCAACACATGCCAGTGATCTTCTTTGTAAGGTCAATGACCTCCCGCCAGAAGGGATTTGGTATTTGCAATACCAAACAACCCTACCAGATGTTTGACATTGAGAGTCTAGCTCGGCCACATATGGAGTTGCTGCCCTGACCAGGTGCATAGCTATAGAGGTAGCAAAGGTAGCAGTCACATTGTCCCGGTGCATAAGGGGGCCCTAAAGCACATCTGCCCCATAAGAAACCAGTATTATAATTGGCATATGGGGCCCTGTTGTAGATTTTGCATCGGGGCCCAGAACCCATACAGTATGCCTCTGACCCTAACTTTACCACCATTTGCTTATTATCTTTGTTTCAGTGCTCTTCAAAGCAATAATGATGCTACAGTGACTATTCCATTCATGAAGTGGAGCCCTTTACAACTGTTTCAGTATCTAGGGGGTGGGGAAAAAAATTACTGTATAAAGCTTTCTAAATGTTTTTATTTATTTATTTATTTTTTGTCTCTCTCAAGTATATCTCAAAATCAGTGTGATAGAAGGAATTAGCTGTCAGCTGGCTATGTTGACATGGCGGAATTTCAGCAATTCATTTCAAATGGATTCCACAGCTGAAATTCTGCAAAATATAAGACTGGTCTGAATGGAACTGCGGAAATTCATTTTAGTGAATGTACAGTAAATTCCTGTGTTAATTATCCCCAGATAAGCACAAATAAAATAAATAAGAGAATTATAATGCTCCCTATTGGACACCAGAGAGAACTGAAACATTACAACATTAAGAAGCACCGAAAATGTGTCTGGTAGGAAATGAGACAAAAAAAAATAAATAAAAATCAACACAAAGGAACACTGAATTAGTAGACTTAGGAATGGGCTACTAACCACTAGACATCTGGCATAACAGAACTAAACAGGAAAGGAAATGGATAGCAAATCAAACATTTTTATGAGGTCTATACTTACCTCCTTTGTTTTTAATTCTAGAAAAACATTTAAAGGGGCTGTCTCATGATCAAAAACAATCCCTTGCTGCATTTAAAGAAAACCTGTCATCACTGTAATGCTGAACCACAAGTCATTGGGTAGGTCTGTGGAAGTTTCTGCCTGCCCCATCGGCATTGATTGATGGGCATCAAACAAGGAAAGCTCCATCAATCTAGGGGGGTGGGGGAGAGGCCACCAAGGACGGCCCTGATGACTTGTGGTTCAGGTGACGACAGGTGTTCCTTTTAAGCAGGAACAACATCACAGAAGTGGAGGGATATTAACATTTAAATATATATATATTTGCGGTCAGGGCAACTATCAGAAAGCCTAGAGCCTAACTACCTCTATACTACAATGCAGCATAAATCGTCACCTGTGTACTAGCCGCCGAATGAAAGTACGCCTATAAAGTGGGCATACTCTGTAAAAAGGTAAGTATGAAAGAATAAATAAAAGAGGGCGGGTTGGGTGGGGCAAGCCGCAATGACGTTCAGTGTAGGAGACAACCTGGGTGCTTTAAATAGGGCAGTAGCCCCTCCTACAACCGGTGTAAAAGCCTAACACACCAGTGACACATTAGATATAATTGAGGATGACGTTGACTGCTGCCTGTGAGTGCGGTGTGAATGAGTTGCCCCACCCACAAATACGGCTAATTTAGCCTAACACTTGTGGTCAGGGCAAATATCAGAAGCATGATGACTGAGTAAGACTTACCATATATATATATATATATATACACATACACAATAAGCGGCTTGAATTGTGCCCTAGCCGCCGAATGAAAGTACGCCTACAAGAGGGCAAAAATCAAACCGGTAGGGTTATTAAATATACACAGAAAATGTAATATCTGTACTTTGAGGATGTTTGAGTAATCATATGACCACTGCGGACTACCATACGTGGACAGTGACATAGTACAATATGCTAATTGTAACAACATGAATATGTACTTGGAAAGCAGTGACCACGGTTTATAATGTGTATGCCTATAACCCTCATAAATGACAAGCTACTTACTTACCCATACCTGCTCCTTACGTTCTGTATGACATTATGTAAAACCAGGACAATCTCAATACCTTCTCTAAAGTGAACACCTGGTGCACCTCAAATAGCCTAAAATCTAAGTGGCAAAACATAACAGAACGGGTAGGTGAAATGAAAGATTAAATGAACATACGGTAACATCCTGACATACTAGAAGTGGCAACAATGACAGAATAAATTTGTGTTAAACAGATACACTCCTAATTAATCTCAGTATACAGTGGAAAAAAAGTAATACTCACACTACTCGATGAATGCTCTGTGAATCAGACTTTGAAGCAATCTAGCCTGACTACCTGTATACTTAACCGAACTCAATATGACCAATGGTAGCTGTATACATGATATATCTTTGCATAACCATTGAGCCTGTGGAAGTGAAAATCTTTAGGTAACCATTGTGCCTATAGTCGCGACAAGACAATACATAGTCTTTGTTTCTGTAGTCATGGCAGGGCAGTACTTACCATGGTCCCTGTGACAGGACATTGCATACCATGGTGCCTGTGACAGGACATAGCATAACCATAGTGTCTGCAGTTGTGACAGGACATTACTTACCATCATGCCTGTAGTCGTGACCAGACAATGCATAACCATCATGACTGTAGTCATGACAGGACATTGCGTAACCATCATGACTGTAGCTGTGACAGGACATTGCATAACTATCATGCCTGTAGTCATGACAGGGCATTACTTGCCATCGTGCCTGTAGTCATGACCGGACATTGCGTAACCATTGTGCCTGTAGTCGTGACAGGACATAGCGTTACCATCATGCCTGAAGACCTAACAGGTCTTTGGAAAAACCATTGTGCCTGTGGATGTGACAGGTCTTTACACAAACATTGTGCCTGTAGGCAAAACAGACCTGAACAAATGAGACATGTAACAGTGATGACATCCCTGACAATCTAGTCAAGTGAAGACAACACCTGACCAAAAAAGACAACAGGCCTAAGTACTGGACCAACCACCATATGCAACAGCCTAAACATAATCGACCTGAAATCATAAACACAACAGAAATGCTAAAACAACCACTAAAAAACATGGTAAACCTATGTGTATATCATATGCCTGGTAGCACTAACATGGACAGCCTAAGCCCATGGACCGGAATGTGAGAAAACTGTAATGATGCCATAAAGAGCTTAGAAAACGAGCAAGGCCTGAGTGTATCAAACCTGAAAAGTACTGGAAATACCCACATACCTGCACTCACACAAGTACCTACACAGTTTATTTGTGAATTGGCGTGCACTTTATGAATAACGCAGTAACATGCATCCTAAGCACACAGCGTAATAGTGAAACCACCGTGACAGCTTGAACGTAGACTAAGATACCTGAACAGACATGAAGCTATCGTGATAGTCTAGGCTTGACTGTTCCAAGAACAGAACATGAGAACCGTTAAAATGAAGCTTACATAACAGTCTGTGTACATGAAAAACAGTGATACAAATATTATAACCTGAAGATGCACTCGACCTAGTTGCTATAACTAGCTGAAAACAGACGGCAAATCTATTGTAACAGGCAAACAGAAAAAAATTATTGTACTGAATGTAGTGACAGCCTGAATAGTGTGACAGACCTACAAGTGTGCCTAAAACCCAACTTTAGTACATGAGAAAATTGGTGGAGACATTATCAGAGCAACCTGAAACATGACTGACCCTAAAGATTACAAACCTACGCATATGATAACGCAATAGAACTAGAATCATAGTCGCCTAAGAAAACAACCAGCACTGAATACACGAGGAAGCCTGACCGTAAAGTTGAAGTGACAGCCTATTACTTAGCACACTCAAAACATGTGAAACTTGACAATGCTAATCTGTACATATTCCTAACAACAACATCGATATGCTGTACTGAGTGTACGCCCACTAGACTCTATGTGCATATGTATAACAAGAAGCAAAGTATAAAACTGTGCCCGACCTATATTTGCATGGCAAGTTAGTGACGTACGTACATATATGTATTTATATAAGTATATATGTTTAGATGCTGCATACCTAGCGTATATGTGATATGGCAACATGTATGTGCTATAGTAACAAGTACATGGAAGCTAGCTGTAGTAATGCAATAATAGTATATTGACTATTGTAAATGTATGTGGTGAGAAATGCTATAGTAAAGGATACCTGGATACACCAATCATGGCATAAAACATGAGCATGAATGCCCACTATAGAAACACCATGATACGGAAATACTCATAAAATATATACCTATAAAACAATCTTAACCTGTTGGGGACGGAGGGCATACCTATACGCCCTCCACCAACCATATGCCTGGTGTAGTAATGTATACATGGAAAGGTGATGTATGCATAGCATAGTAATTATGTCTTTGTAGTAACATATACGTTCTTTACACATACACAGTATAATGAAATAACAACTTATCCAAGCACTGAGAGGGGGATGACATACTCTTAGAGACAGAGCATGTCCAACACTGCTACATTTAGGGGGACACAGCTGGCTGCAGTAGAACTTAACAGACTACAAGTGCCACAATAGAATCCTACACCAGATAGACGGTGTGGATGTGTAACAATTAGAATAATGCAATACAAGAATTTAGGTGCACTACTGTGGGAGATGTGAACAATGACATTGGCTAACCCTCAAAACTGATGTTAAAATTGAGACATTCACCAGTGTATCCTTATATGAAGGACATACCTGAGCCCGCACACCAACACCAAGGTTTCTCAAGTGGCACGTAACCTAACACTAAACCTACCTGTGCGTGATAAGCAAAACCAGGGGCCAGTGGGCAATTACAGCAGTATTAGGCCGACTAACAGCCTCCTCCCAGTTCCCTCCATGTGGCTAAGCACACATACAATGGGAGGAGGGAGACAGACTATAAGCCCCAACTAAGTTGGCTGATGTGGTTGCCGGCCTCACAGGTGGACCTTAATGTTGCCTAGAATAGTAATAAAGGTGCATTAAATGTGGAGTTTTTGCTTCTCCATGTATAAAATTGGTTTTGCTTATCACGCACAGGTAGGTTAGTGTTAGGTCCCGTGCCATTTGAGAAACCTTGCCGTTGGTGTGCGGGCTCAGGTATGTCCTTCATATAAGGATATACTGGCTAATGTCTCAATTTTAACATCAGTGTTGAGGGATAGCCAATGTCATTGTTCACATCTCCCACCTTAATTCTTGTATTGGTCAGCATTATTAAAAAGTCACAGAATTGTTGCACGGGATAAAACGTTGCACAAAAAGTGGCATGAAACCACCATTCAAAGGTGAGTACTGATGTAAGGAATGTGATCAGCACTAGTGTTGAGCAGCATAGGCCATATTCGAATTCGCGATATTTCGCGAATATATGGGCGAATATTCGTCATATATTCGCTAAATATTCGCATATTCGCATATTCGTAATAGTCGCGTTTATTTTCGAATATGCGAAAATTCGCGTAAGCGAAAATTAGCATATGCAAAAATTAGCATATGCGAAAATCAGCATATACAAAAATTTGCATAACCAAAAATTTGCATATGCTAATTTTCGCATATGCGAAAATTGGCACGCCAGTCTCACACAGTAGTATTAGAGCCTTCTTTACACCACACGAGCTGGAAGCAGAAAGGGATGATCACTGTGATGTGTACTGTGAAAAAAATATAAAAATAAATAAAAAAATATTCGTGATTGCGAATATATAGTGCTATATTCGCGAATATTCGCGAATTCGCGAATATGCGATATTCGCGAATATAATTTGAATTGCGAATATTCGCGAGCAACACTAATCAGCACCAGATTTATCATATGCTGCACACCATATCATAAATTTGGTGCAGGTACACAGTTTCCACAACATTAATTAAAGGGGCACTCCGGTGGAAAACATTGTTTTTAAAATCAACTGGTGCCAGAAAGTTAAAAAGATTTGTAAAATTACTTCCGTTTAAAAATCTTACTTCTACCAGTACTTATCAGCTGCTCTATTATACAGAGGAAGTTGTGTAGTTCTTTTCTGTCTGACCACAGTGCTCTTTGCTGACACCTCTGTCCATGTCAGGAATTGTCCAGAGCAGGAGCAAATCCCCATAGCAAACCTATCCTGCTCTGGACAATTCCTAACTTAGACAGAGGGGGCAGCAGAGAGCACTGTGGTCAGACATAAAACACCTATACAAATTCCTTGGAGCATACAGCAGTTGATAAGTTCTGGAAGGATTAAGATTTTAAATTTACACATCTAAAAATAATTTATAAATCTGTTTAACTTTCTGGCACCAGTTGATTAAAAAAAAAAAATTCCCACTGGAGTACCCCATTAACCCCTTAACAACCACGGATGTAAATGTACATCCTGGTTTGGCGGGACTTCCCGCACCAGGACATACATTTACGTCCTGTGTATGACCGTGAGCATCGGAAGGGTGCTCGCGTCATACAAGGCAGGTTCCGGCTGCTAGCAGCAGCCGGGGACCCGCCGGTAATGTCCGACATCCGCGATCCCTCGGTTGTCCGCCATTAACCCCTCCGATGCTGTGATCAATACAGATCACGGCATCTGCGGCATTGCGGCACTTTGATTGGATGATCGGATCGCCCGCAGCACTGCCGAGGGGATCCGATCATCCAGCATGACAGCTAGAGGTCCCCTTACCTTGCTCCGGCCGTCTCCCGGGGTCTTCTGCTCTGGTCTGCGATCGAGCACCGAAGATCACGATAATACTGAGCAGTGCTGTGTCCTATGCATAGCACTGCACAATGTTAGCAATCAAACGATTACTATAGATTGTCCCCTATGGGGACATAAAAAGGGTAAAAAAATCAAATTTAAATTTAAAAATAAAAAGTAAAAAAAAATGTGAAAAATCCCCTCCCCCAATAAAAATGAAAATTGTCCGTTTTTCCCATTTTATCCCCAAAAAGCTTAATAAAAAAATAAAATAAACATATTTGGTATCGCCGCGTGCGTAAATGTCCGAACTATCAAAATATAATGTTAATGATCCCGTACGGGGAACGGCGTAAACGTAAAAAATAAAAAAAAAGTCCACAAATACAGCTTTTTTGTCACATTTTATTTAAAAAAATTATAAAAAATGATCTAAAAGTTTTATATATGAAAATGTTGTATCTAAAGAAAGTAAAAATGAGCTCTCATACCGCCCTATATATGAAAAAATTTTTTTTAAGTGATTAAAAAATATAAAAGTATCTAGCCATGAGTATCATTTTAATCATATTGACCCACAGAATAAAGAACACATGTAATTTTTACCGTAAACTGTACAGTGTGAAAACAAAACCCTCCAAATGTGCAAAATTTTGGTTTTCATTTAAATTTCCTCCCTAAAAAAAAAATTGTGGAGGGGGGGGGGGGGGGGGTGGCCGTACATTTTATGGTAAAATGAGAGGTTTCATTACAAAGTAAAATTGGTCACGCAAAAAACAAGCCCTTATATGGGTCTATACATGTAAATATAAGGGAGTTATGGATTTCAGAAGGCGAGGAGAAAAAAAACGAAAACGCAAAAATAAAATTGGCCTGGTCCTTGAGGTGAAAATGGGCTTGGTCATTAAGGGGTTAATGGAGTAAAAAGACGTTCACCTACACCACTTTTCATGAATACCCCCCCAATGTTTATCTGCACTATTTACTAGCCAGATATGCCTTTATAGTATACATTGCTATCTAACTTTTGGTTTCATTACACTTGGGACCGGAATCGTAGGCACTGCACACAGGCCTGACAGCTATTAACGTGCACCATAAAAGTCATCCTTTAGTTAAATTGCTGCCAGCCTATAATTCAGCTATGGTGGTATGTGATTAAATAAAACTTTCAATTTGAAGGGATTAATTCCAGATTATTGAATCAGATGTATTTGCTTGGGAGCAAGGAGGGGGATTAAAGAAAATATATTTGTGTTTGCTTGAGGTGCATAAACCATATGTATTAGTCATGCATGTGCTGAAGGAGTCAAAGAAAGAAAATATTATTAAAATTAAGGGAATTGTAATCATGTTAGGAGTTATTTTATCCTAAAGCCATTCATGTTCATCTCAGCAGTGAAAATGGAGGCCGGCTGATTTCAGAACGTGTTGATTATACTCCAGTTACTTATTTTTAATGGGAATTATGAACTATACAAGAAACCAGGGTTTGATTTGATTCCTCGGCTTCTCTTGCCTTCATTCCGTACAGGATTTCAATTTATTAGATAAATAAAATATGTTGAGACCTGTGAACCAATTATCAAAATGGTCCTATTTATTTAGATGATCCAGAACATAATGAAATATAAAAAATCTATTCTTTCCCATGGGAATTACTATTCACATAGGATGTTTCTCCTATTTGGAGTGAATGTAAAAAGTAATATGATAGAATTCAGATAGAGAGGAGTCTGCCCTTGAATTTCCTTTAGTTTAGTAAAAGGGGTTGTCCGGTGAAAATTATTTTTCTAAAAACATGCCTAGGCCTGATTAAACATAAAAAAAAGCCTCGGTCCCTGTAGCCTCCGGTAATGCTGCTCCCAGTCTCAGCCAAGCTCCACTTCAATACGGCTGAGGCACGACAATGCTGCGGCAAGAGATTGCGCTGATCTCAGCACCCACTCTTTATTGAACTTTACTTTTTGGGGGCTGTGGCCAATACGGCCAACATTGTCCCGCCTCACCCAGTGATTGGCTGAACGGTCGTATTGGGCCCCAGTACCAGGAAGTGGTGCATGGCAGAGACTGGGAGCAGGGAAACAGAAGGCTACAGAGATCAAGGGAGATAAGTATATATATATATATATATATATATATATATATATATATATATATATATACAGTGATCCCTCAACTTACAATGGCCTCAACATACAATAGTTTCAACATACAATGTATTTTTTTCTGGACCATCATAACTCGAAACCAGACTCAACATACAATGCTACGGACAGTCCAGATTTGTGATACCTGTTACAACTGGACGAACTGACCAATCAGAATGGGCATTTTACTGGAAAATCACCTGTATTACTGAAGTACATGCACTGACTGGCTGTCTGGTAGCGCCCCCTACAGTACAGGGAGGAACTACAAGTTCTGTACTACTCTTTACCTGTGCCAGGGTTAGCTGCTCCTTTGGACACCAAGTAAGGGCGACTCCATTTGGGACACTGTGTACTGTATAGGACCCTGAAGAAGCTCCTGTCCTCTACATAAACCATTGTTTCCCAACCAGGATGCCTCCAGTTGTTGCAAAACTACAACTCCCAACATGCCCGGACAGCCGTTGGCTGTCCGGGCATGTTGGGAGTTGTAGTTTTGCAACAACTGGAGGCATCCTGGTTGGGAAACACTGACATAGACAGTGATTTACAGCTCCCAGCAGCTCTTTCTTACTTTTATATGTAAGGATTTGCTTTATCTGTATTAGTTATCTACTTACTTTTCTTTAATCCTCACATTTTCCTTTTTTTGGATGACATTTTGGTGGCTTCAGAACCAATTACCAGGTTTCCATAGAGTTATGGTCTCAACATACAATGGTTTCAACATACAATGGTCGTCCTGGAACCAATTAATATTGTAACTTGAGGGACCACTGTATATATATATATATATATATATATATATATATATATATATATATATATATATATTATACTACATTAGAGCTTCCCGTTTTGTCTCCATAGCACTTTTTTTACACTGGTGATGGAGCAGGCAGATGTGTGCTGCACAGTAATATTTCATAAAACTCTGCAGGTACACTGCAGCGTATGCCCTGCACCAGAAGAACTTTTGGGACTCGGAATACTGACCCTACAACAATGAATAAAACCAAATCTAATCTATATATGAAAACTAACAAATTGGGTATGTATGGAATCATCTAGGATTACTGCTAGAGATGTTTTATGTAAATATTTGCCACACATATCGCTGTTTGTCATGTCAATGTATTTTCTAGTCATATTGGTTTCATTATCTATTTTAATCTGTATCTATATTAGTTTTATCACTGTTGTGTACTATTTTAATACATTTATACATTTGTGTGTGCATAAAATTTTCAATTGCCTTTTTGACCTTAGTCACCTCATCAGCTACACAATTTTTTTTATCCATTGTTTTTTCGGTATCGCTGCTAAATTTGCATCTGTGGAAGTGGAGCTTACCCTGACTGTGGGGATCCAATCATCCAAGATGGCGGAAAGAGGTCACCTCACCTTCATCCGTCCATTCTCCCAACGTCTTCTTTTCTTGTCTGCCTTCCAGCAGACCAGAGAAGTAGATCGGTGCTATCAATATGCATAGCATTGATCAGTGTTTGTAATCCAAAGATTTAAAAAAAAAAAAAATAGTCCCCTGTGGAAACATAAAACATGTGAAAAAAAGTTTTAAAAAATTAGAAAAAGCCCCCCTCTCAATAAAAATTTGAATGTCCCCTTTTTCCCATTTTACTCCAAATGCATAAAGAAAATTATTACTAAACATATTTGGTATTGCCCTGTGCGTAAATGTTCGAACTATCAAAATATAATGTAAATGATCCCATACAGAGAAAGGTGTAAACATAAAAAGAAAAAAAAAAGTCAAAAATTGCTGCTTTTTTATCATGTCACACTCCAATTTTTTTAAATAAAAATCTAATAAAAAGTCACATATACTTTTCGTATATGTGACTTTTTATTAGTTTTTTATAAGAAAACTATTATTGGTATATATATATATATATATATATATATATATATATATATATATATTTTTTTTTTTTTTTTTTTTTTTTTTTGCCATACACTATATGGTAAAACGAGTACTGTCATTACAAAGTACAATTGGATGCGCAATAAACAAGCCCTCATATGGGTCTGTGGAAGGAATATGAAAAATGTAAAAGAGTCATGATTTGTAGAGGGCCAAGTGGAAAAAATGAAAATGAAAAAAAAAAAAAACTAAATTGGCCATGTCCTTAAATGGACACTGTCAGATAAATAAACTTACAATATATTGTACATCTTGGCAAAACATTAACCTTTCTAATATACTTCATAAGAAAATTTTATTTCCTTTTTATAGATATCATGGCTTGTAAAATCATGGCTTTGTCCAAGCTGAAGCACATAAATGGACAAAGTCCAGAAAGTGCGGGTAGGCTAGCACTCCTCTGTGTCTGATAGGACAGGAAAGAGCACAGAGGAGTACTGTCAGACAGGAGAAAGCACAGAGGAGTACTATCAGACAGGAGAGAGCAAAGGGGAGTACTATCAGACAGGAGAGAGCACAGAGGAGTACTATCAAACAGGAGAAAGCACAGAGGAGTACTGTCAGACAGGAGAGAGCACAGAGGAGTGCTATCAGACAGGAATGAGCACAGAGGAGTACTATCAGACAGGAGAAAGCACAGAGGAGTACTATCAGACAGGAGAAAGCACAGAGGAGTACTATCAGATACGAGAGAGCACAAAGCACAGAGTACTTTCAAACAGGAGAGAGGATGTAGGAGTGCTATCAGACAGGAGAGAGCACATAGGAATCAGGGGCGGACTGAACGGCCGGTCCAATCGGACATCATCCGAGGGCCCGGCCGGGTTAAGGGCCCGCCGCCGCTACTGAGGATTGGGGACACTCGTCCCAGATCCCTAGCAGACAGCATTGGTTTCTCCGGTATGCGCGATACACGCACATACAGGAGAAGGCGTCCCCTCTATCTGAGCCGGATCTGTAGCTTACACAGAGGAGACATGACCTCTGCCCTCACGCAGCACACAGTACAGGAGTCGATGACGTCACTCATTGGCGCCTGTACTGTGGAGGGGGGAAGACGCGGGCCCCTGCTGCTGAGGAGACATCAGGTGAGCATCATTTTTATTTTATTTATTTGTTTTAATTTTTTAACTAAATTTATACCTATGGTGAAGAGTGGGAGTGGGTAACTCCGCCTATACCTATGGGGAAGAGGGGGGGGGTAACTCTGCCTCTACCTATGGGGAAGAGGGGGGTGGGTAACTCTGCCTATGCCTGTGGAGAAAGGGGTGGGTGGGTAACTCTGCCTATACCTGTGGGGAAGAGGGGGGAGGGGGGGTAACTCTGCCTATAGCTATGGGGAAGAGAGGGGGTGGGTAACTCCGCCTATACCTATGGGGATGAGGGAGGGTGGGTAACTCTGCCTCATCCCCATATCTGGCTTCCTGATCTAGCTACCTAGTTACCTACAGACAAAGAGTAAGTCAGCCAGCACTTTAGTTGATACCAAACTATTATATGGACCTGGCCTACAGGTGCACGCTACTAGGCTAGATATACAGCAACAGAAGAATGCAGCAGCACACTGCCAGCACAAGGATATAGGTGAAACATGAATATGCAGTTAAAACATGGAGAGCTATACAGCTATGGTGTAATAGATGCAAATGTGAAATTATGAGGCACTTAGCTCGCAAATTTGTCTCCGCCTGCGGTCAAATAGCTTGGACTGTCCCACCGCGATAAGGTGGCCTCATTGGGACGGACCCTACACTGTGAATATGCCTCTGTGTGAACAGTTCAGTAAGCATGGTAGGATCTGGAACATCCAAGACACCTTATATACACACCTGATAGAGGTGGGTGGGGTGCAAGGCCAACATGGAGGTAGCCACTCCCCCGTAAGTGCAATACAGATAAAGAATAAGTCAGCTATTTGACCGCCGGCTGAGACAAATTTGTGAGCTAAGTGCCTCACTATTACATAGTTTCACATTTGCATCTATTACACCATAGCTGTATAGCTCTCCATGTTTTAACTGCATATTAATTTCACCTATATCCTTGTGCTGGCAGTGTGCTGCTGCATTCTTCTGTTGCTGTATACCTAGTTACCTATTTACCTGGCTACCTACCTAACTGCCCTTTTACTGTGCAGGACACCAAGTAGGGTATTATTACAGTTTGTGGGCCTATAAATGGAAAAATTGTGTAGAGGAGGGGAGGGCACTGGAAAAATGCAGAGTCTGACATGTTTGTCCTGCAGATGTTGAGATCCACGTGGCGGTCTTTTCCGGATGGAGAAGAATAGAGCGCCACTGATCAGAAAAAACGTAATTGTGAGTCCCAAAAGGTAACAGTAATCACTCGTATGGTATGCCCATCCTGTGTACAGCTTTTATCTAACCGCCACATGGTCTTGTATATAATCACTTATATTGTATACAGATCCTTTATAGTTGTACATCTAAACATTAACCTTTCTAATATACTTCATTAGAAATTTTTATTTCCTTTTTATAGAAATCATGGCTTATAAAATT
Organism: Hyla sarda; assembly: GCF_029499605.1. NCBI lineage: Eukaryota > Metazoa > Chordata > Amphibia > Anura > Hylidae > Hyla > Hyla sarda. The sequence goes on along the minus strand of NC_079189.1, from coordinate 562,754,551 downwards.
GTGGCTTTGTCCAAGCTGAAGCACATAAAGGGACAAATCCAGAAAGTGCGGGTAGGCTAGCACTCCTCTGTGTCTGATAGGACAAGAAAGAGCACAGAGGAGTACTATCAGACAGGAGAGAGCACAGAGGAGTACTATCAGACAGGAGAAAGCACAGAGGAGTACTGTCAGATAGGAGAGAGCACAGATGAGTACTGTCAGACAGGAGAGAGCACAGAGAAGTACTGTCAGACAGGAGAGAGCACAGAGGAGTACTATCAGACAGGAGAAAGCACAGAGGAGTACTGTCAGATAGGAGAGAGCACAGAGGAGTACTGTCAGACAGGAGAGAGCACAGAGGAGTACTGTCAGACAGGAGAGAGCACAGAGGAGTACTGTCAGACAAAAGAGAGCACAGAGGAGTGCTATCAGACAGGAGAAAGCACAGAGGACCTGCCCTTTTACTGTGCAGTAGACATGTGCAATTCGGTTCGGCACAAATGTCTAATTTACCGAATTTTATCGTTTTCGGGCATTCGGACCGATCCGAATGCACGAAAACATACTTTGAACATTCCCGAATAGCCACGATAATACGAATAGCAAAATAACAAATGCATTCCTTATTTACCGAATGCATGCGGTAAATAACGAATGCATTCGTTATCCATAAACGAACGTAAAGAATTCATTCTAATAACAAAAAAATAATAAAAAAGATACAGTAGTGGTGGAAAAAATTGTATCTAACGGAATGTATCTTTTTTATTATGAAATGTTTATTAATTTTTAAACAGGGATCAATTTATGTGAGCGGGTAAAGCACTAAAAATGTAGCCGACAATAATAAAAATGAAGTGTGTGCCTGTTTTTCACTTTTTAAAAAAACATTTTTTAGGTAGTACTACTACTCCCAGCATAGAACACACTGTTCCATGATGGAAGTAGTAGTTACCTGTACTAATTGACAGATCGCCGGGGTCCCATGCGATCCTCTAGTACAATGTATAAATGCGGCGGCAGCTCTTCTATGGTCCCCTGCACTCAGGGATATATACACATATTCATATTTCCCGCAGAGCTGTGATTGGCCAGATGGTTCCAGCCAATCACAGCTCTCTGTGAGAAATAGGAATATGTGTATATATACGGTCGTGCAGGGGACCATAGAAGAGCGGCCGCCGCATCCATACATAACACAGGAGCATCACAGCGGGTGTCAGGAGTGATACCTGCAGTGATCTTTACTTTACTACAAGTACTACTACTCCCAACATGGAGTACACTCTGCTCCATGCTGGGAGCTGTAGTACCTGCATTCATAGACAGAATGCAGCGGGTGTCAGAAGTTACACTCGTTGCGATATGTCTATTAATGCAGGTACTACAGCTCCCAGCATGGAGCAAAGTGTGCTCCATGTTGGGAGTATTAGTACCTGCAGTAAGGGACAGATCACAGCGGATGTCACTCCTCCTGATACCCGCTGTAATGGTCCTTATGTGAATGTCGGGGGCAGCTGTTCTCAGGGCTACAGAGCCGGGAGAACAGCTGACGCTGAGCCATAGGTATACATCGTATATCTACTGCCCAGCAAGAACTTACAGTGAGCCTGCAATGTGTATACAGTATACACATTGCTGGCTCACTTAACCCCTTGCTGAGCTGTGCGCTATACGCAAGCCCCGCAAGGAAAGAGTTAAATTACACTGTTGGACAGTGTAGGTTAACCCTTTGGGCGGTTTACACTATATACAGCTATCTATAGATAGCTGTATATAGAGTATACAGAAGACAAAGTCCGCTTACTTCACTCGAGTACTGGGCAGGTCCATGTAGCTCCGCACCCTAGTGATGATGTAATTAGGGGGCGGAGCTACAGAAGGGAACTAGGCTAGTTAATCTGAAGCTCTGTTCACATTGTCCGTTTTGAATAATGTGAACAGATCCTTCTGGCAGTGTCTACCCAGACAGGGAGACTCCAGCTGTTGCTAAACTACAACTCCCAGCATGCCGGGAGTTGTAGTTTTGCACCAATTGGTAGTTCCCTGTTTGGGTAGACATTGCATCATGGGTGCTCTCCCCAGCGGACAGCGCCAAAAATGTCATAACCAATTTTTTGTGTTTTTTTTCTTCTTTTCTTCTTGTTTCAGATCCGTGTATGCAGAGGATTACTGCTGATTTGATGGATTACGGTGGATTATTTTTTTTTTCTTTTAATAAAGTGGTTAACGAGGGCTGTGGGGGAGTGTTTTTTTAAATAAAATAATTTTTCCAATGTGTTGTGTTTTTTTTTTTTTATTGAATTTTTAGTCTTAGTAGTGGAAGCTACTTTTATTTAAATAAAATGTAATTTAAAAAAACGCATAGGGTTCCCCGTATTTTCATTCTCAGCACAATACCAACCCAACAGCAACAGCCTGACGTTACCAGGGTGGGTGAGGACCATTGTTACTGGCCATCCCCAGCCTAAATAACGCCAGCTTGTTACCGCCTAGGCCCAGGAGCGCCATTTTTGACGCTCCAGGCCTGTTGGTACCTGCTCTTCCCGGCGCCCCTGTGGTGGTGGGTACCGGGGTAATAATTGGGGGTTAGCGCTAGCTGTTTTTGGGGCTAGCACTAAGCCCTGGCCTAGTAATGGATTCCATCAATAAGACAGCTTCAACTACTAAGCCTGAAAATTCAATAAAAAAAAACCCACAACATATTGGAATAATTATTTTATTTAAAAAAACACTCCCCCACAGCCCTCGTTAACCATTTCATTGAAAGAAAAAAAAATAATCCGCCGTAATCCATCAAATCTGCAGTAATCCTCTGTATACACGGATCTGAAACGAGAAGAAAAAAAAACACAAAAAATTGGTTATGACATTTTTGGCGTTGTCCGCTGGGGAGAGCACCCATGATGCAATGTCTACCGAAACAGGGAGCCACCAATTGGTGCAAAACTGCAACGCCCAGCATGCCCAGAAAGCCTTTGGATGTCTGGGCATGCTGGGAGTTGTAGTTTAGCAACAGCTGGAGTATCCCTGTCTGGGTAGACACTGCCAGAAGGGTCTGTTCACATTATACAAAACGGACAATGTGAACAGAGCTTCAGATTAACTAGCCTAGTTCCCTTCTGTAGCTCCGCCCCCTAATGACATCATGGCTACATGGACCTGACCGGTACTCGAGGGAAGTAAGCGGACTTCGTCTTCTGTATACACTATATACAGCTATCTATAGATATATATATAGTGTATATAGTGTATATCGCCCAAGGGGTTAACCTACACTGTCCAGCAGTGTAAGTTAACTCTTTCTTTGCTGGGCTTGCGCATAGCGCCAAGCTCAGCAAGGGGTTAAGTGAGCCAGCAATGTGTATACTGTATACACATTGCAGGCTCACTGTAAGTTCTTGCTGCACAGTAGATATACGATGTATACTGTATACACATTGCAGGCTCACTGTAAGTTCTTGCTGCACAGTAGATATACGATGTATACCTACGGCTCAGAGTCAGCTGTTCTCCCGGCTCTGTAGCCCTGAGAACAGCTGATCCCGACATTCACATAAGGACGATGGCAGCGGGTGTCAGGGGGAGTGACATCCGCTGTGATCTGTCCCTTACTGCAGGTACTAATACTCCCAACATGGAGCACACTCTGCACACTCTGCTCCATGCTGGGAGCTGTAGTACCTGTATTAATAGACAGATCGCAGCAAGAGTAACTTCTGACACCCGCTGCGATCTGTCTATTAATGCAGGTACTACAGCTCCCAGCATGGAGCAGAGTGTACTCCATGTTGGGAGTAGTAGTACTTGTAGTAAAGGAAAGATCACTGCGGGTATCACTCCTGACACCCGCTGTGATGCTCCTGTGTTATGCATGGAACCATCTGGCCAATCACAGCTCTGTGGGAAATATGAATATGTGTATATATACGTGAGTGCAGAGGACCATAGAAGAGCTGCCGCCGCATCTATACATTATACAAGAGGATCGCAACGAACCCTGGCGATCTGTCAATTAGTACAGGTAACTACTACTCCCATCATGGAACAGTGTGTTCCATGCTGGGAGTAGTAGTACTACCTAAAAAAAAAAAAAAAAAAATTTTGAATAACATGCACACAATACATTTTTATTATTGTCGGCTACATTTTTAGTGCTTTACCCGCTCACATAAATTGATCCCTGTTTAAAAATTAATAAACATTTCATAATAAAAAAGATACATTTCGTTAGATACAATTTTTTCCATCACTACTGTATCTATTTTATTATGATTTTTTATGGTACCCTACGAAATTTTAATAAAAAAGGTATCTCCATAATTTTTTAGGATCGCTAAAGTCCAAAAAAAGATGAAAAAGATTTACCGAATGTACCCGAATACCCAATGTATGCGAAAAATCAGACCGAACACCCGAATACCGAATGTATCCGAAAAATCTAAACTGAAAATATTCCCGAACCCAAAATTTTTTCAAAAACGAAAAAACAAAATGAAACTAAACGGAAATTTTTCTAGTCTACTGTGCAGGACACCAAGGAGGGCATTGTTACAGTTTGTGGGCCTATAGATGGTAAAATTGTGTAGAGGAGGGGAGGGCACTGGAAAAATGCAGAGTCTGACATGTTTGTCCTGCAGATGTTAAGAGATCCACATGGCGGACTTATCCAGATGGAGAAGAAAAGGAAAGAGGATGCCGCTGATCAGAAAATACGTAATTGTGAGTTCCTAGATGTAAGTGTAATCATTTATATGGTACAGATCATGTGTACAGCTGTTATCTACCGCCACATGGTCCTGTATATAATCACGTATATTGTATACAGATCCTTTTTAGTATAATGGTCTGTGTATAGTGGTTTTATTCAGTACAGTATGGCGGTATTATCCAGTTATTGTGTGGTGGTATATATTTACTCCTTGTATACCAGTATTGTTGGTCGTGGAAATTTACCTACGTTAAAGTGTTTCTTACACTTTTTTAGTTTATTGTGTGTGGGATTTGGGTGGATTAGGGGTGTGGCAGATGATTGACGAGCTGCAGAGCCTAGCCGAGTGTTGTCAGTCTGTCCCTGGACAGTATAGAGCACAAAGAAGTCCTATCAGACAGGAGAGAGCACAGAGGAGTACTATTAGACAGGAGAGAGCACAGAGGAATACTATCAGACAGGAGAGAGCACAGAGGAGTTCTATCAGACAGGGTACTAGAACACAGTACTAGGAGTACTAGAACACAGAGTGCTAGCCCACCCTCACTTACTGGACTTTGTCCATGCCTGTGCTTCAGCTTGGACAAAGCCATGATTTTATTAGTCATGATTTCTATAAAAATGAAATAAAATTTTCTTATGAAGAATGTAAGAAAGGTTAATGTTTTGCCAAGATGTACAACATATAAACAGTTTTTGCATCTAACAGTGCCCATTGAAGGCCAAAATAGGCTGTGTCCTTAAGCGTGTCCTAAAAAGGGGGAAGGGAGACCTAGGCTGTCCCGAAAAAAAAACACTCTTCCTGCCTACTTTCCCATCTCCCCTAAACCACGGATGGACAACTTGAAGCCGGTCTCTTCCTTGCCCTAAAGTGCATAGGCGTCGAAGTCACACAAAACTAATGGAAATGTACACTGTCAGGGAAAAATTCAGGAATATAACGGGAATACAATAACCAACAAACAGATATATAAATACAAACAAGGTAGGAAATATCATACTAACAGTCCAGGAAATCAAGAGCACTGTTCACACTGTACTCAGAACAAGGAACACACTAGACACCCCACATCAATCATGGAGGAAAATCAATACCAAACTCAAGTAGGCTTCTAGCTAGCAGGGCAACCTTCACCGAGTGGTCAGGATACTAGACTAGGAGGAAACAGAAATCCTAAACACAAGCAAACACGGGTACAGACACAAGACTAACTCCTTGATAGATGGATTAGCACAAGGCTCAGAACGGATTCTATCCTAGGAGATCCAGGATCAAACAAGGTCAAAACGCACAGTGTGTATACAGACTCAGAAAAAACAAAGCATATGCAGAACAAACAATACAAGAATACTAAAACCCAACAAAGTACTAAAACAAGACAAGTTCAAATCTATATATCAGACAGGATAGATAACCATGGTTAAAACACAGATATGTGCTCAGACAGACATAGTGAACATAATGCAAACATGGACAGAGAAACATATGTAATTGCCAGCCCAGAACAGCACCTAAAGAGGCCTTATATATCCTCCCAGTGCTGAAGTCAGGAAGGTTAACTCTTCCATCTGAAGGAGAATTAACACAGAAACTGTTCAGCACATACCTCATTACTGAACAGGACCCAAAGCAGAAAAAAAGCAAACCACAGACAAACGGACATTACAATGGGGTTAAAAAAAGTTAGAAATTTACTGGAAGCATTTACATTCTAGATCAGTTGAGAAATACTGCGTAATTTTATACAGCGGGGGAAAAATCCAATTGCATCAGCCTAGCATGTAACAGCTCCGATCCCCCATGTGCAACTTAATCACCTGAGAATACTACATGATTATAGATACAACACGAGCGCCGAGAGTTCACAGCTTGATTAGTAAAGTACATACCCCAATCATCAAAGCATGCAATGGGAACGGCTAACAGGCAGCTGACTGAATACAAATACAGGGCCGGAGCATGACATTTTTTGCATGTGGTTCGGTATAATTTGCCTTCAGTAAATACAACTTGTGCATTAGAAAATGCTTCAAAATATCAATGTGTTTCTTTTAATGAGTGTCACCTTTCTAAAATATCTACCTTTTTGGTTGATATTTAGCTAAAACCATTAGGTTTTAGTTATGTTTTTATGACAATTTTTTTGAGGAAATTTAGGAATTTTTTTATACATAAAAAATGTGGGGACATAAAAAAAAATGTGAATATTTTAAATGTGAATAAGCCTCCCCCCAATAAAAGTTTTAATCACTCCCTTTTCCCATTTTACAAAAAAAAAGAGTAAAAAAATAAAAATAAAAATAAAATAAACATATTTGGTATCGCTGCATACCTAAATGTTCAAACAAACATATTTGGTACCACTGCATACCTAAACGTGCAAACTATTAAAATAGAATGTTAACGTTCCCATACGATGAACAGCATTACAGGTTAAAAAACAAAATGTCCAAAATTGCTACTTTTTTGTAACATTATCACATAACATCCCCCCAAAAAATTAATAAAAAGTTACATATACACAAAAGTGGTACCAATAAAAACGAAAGATTATGGTGCAAAAATGTTGCCTTCATACAGCCCGATATAAAGAAAAATGTGAAAGTTATAGGGGTCAGAATAGGAAAATTTTTATAATTTTACAAGTTTTGTTGTTTGAGGTTTTTTGTAATAGTAGTACAATAATAAAAAATAGCATGTAAACATGGGTATCATTTAAATCATATTGACTTACAGAAAAAAATAGTTTTTCCCCATAAAACAATAATTATTGATTGTGCCAAAATTTTATGGTAAAATAAGAGGTGTATAAGAAATGGTAGGATGGCACAGCAAATGCCATAACTAGAGTTGAGCAAATTTTAGAAAAATTCGATTTGGCCGATTAAATTCTCGGCAAATTATATGTGGGCGGGCAGGGACCTAAAAATTTAGCCGACAATAATAAAAATGAAGTGTGTGTTTCACTTTTTTTTCTTAAAAAAATATATTTTAGGTAGTACTACTACTCCCAGCATGGAACACACTGTTCCATGGTGGGAGTAGTAGTTCCTATACCAATAGACAGATCGCCCCGGGTGTCACTCCTGACACCCAATGCGATTGTCCATAATATAGCAGAGATGCAGAGCGGCTCTTTACAGCACTCACATCTCTTCACTAGTGTTGCTCGCGAATATTCGCAATTCGAATATTATTCGCGAATATCGCATATTTGCGAATTCGCGAATTTCGCGAATATAGCGCTATATATTCGTAATTACGAATATTCGTTTTTTTTTTTGTTTTTTTTCTTCACAGTACACATCACAGTGATGACCCCTCTCTGCTTCCAGCTTGTGTGGTGTAAAGAAGGCTGTAATACTACTGTGTGAGACTGCCGCGCAAAAATTCGCAAATGCTAAAATTAGCATATGCTAATTTTCGCATATGCGAATTTTCACGTACGCTAATTTTGTATATGTTAATATTGACATATGTTTATTTTCGCATATGCAAATATTCGCATATGCGAAAATAAAACGAGCATATAACGAATATGCGAATATTCGCGAATATATGACGAATATTCGTCCATATATTCGCGAATATTCGCGAATTCGAATATGGCCTATGCCGCTCAACACTACTCTTCACTATACTCCGGGACAGCCATCATTCATTCATATTTTCCGCCCAGAGAGGGGATTGGCCGGATGGTGGCAGCCAATCCCCGCTCTCAGCAGGAAATATGAATGGTGAGTGGCCGGCCGGAGTACAGAGCAGAGATGCGAGCACAGAAGAAAGCCGCTCCGCTTCTCAGGGATGAAGGATGATCGCAGCGGGTGTCAGGAGTGTCCTAAACTGCAGGTACTACTGCCCAAAACATACAGCACACTCTGCTCCATGCTGGGAACTGTAGTACCTGCATTAATAGACAGATTTCAGTGAGTGTCACTCCTGACACCCGCTGTTATCCTCTGTTATCCTCTTGTATAATGTATAGATATAATGTATGGTCCCCTGCACTGACGTATATATATATATATATATATATATATATATATATATATATATATACACACCTATTCATATTTCCAACAGAGAGTTGTGATTGGCTGGAATCATCTGGCCAATCACAGCTCTCTGCGGGAAATATGAATAGGTGTATATATACGGCAGTGCAGGGGACTATAGAAGAGCGGCCGCATCTAGACATTATACAGGAGGATCGCAACGGGTGACAGAAGTGCAGGTACTACTACTACCATCATGCTGGGAGTAGTACTGCCTAGAAAAATTTATTTAAAAAAGGGTAAAAAAAAACACACACTACATTTTTATTATTCTCGCCCTGTCTGCCCACATAAATTCATCCCTGTTTAAAAATTAATTAAAATTTCGTTATAATAAAGATACATTTCGTTAAATACAATTTTTTCCTATCACTATATCTTTTTTTAATATTTTATTTTAATGGTACCCTACAAAGTTTTATTAAAAAAGGTATCTTCCTCACTTTTTTGGATCGCTAAAGTTCGTATTTTCTCTGTTATTGACTCCTAAACAGACCATTCTAATAACAGATGCAAACTGATGCAGTGGTGGCTTTGAATGAATGTAGGCTTTATACATTCATTCGCCGCCGCCTGACATGTCCCCGCTGCTGCCCTGGTCCTAGCGCATGAGGACTCCTGACACCCGCACCCTCTGCGATCGTCCTAACTATTGCAGAGGTGCGAGCACAGGAGAAAGTGGCTCCCATCTTTACATTATACAGGATGATCGCAGGGGTGTCGCTAATGAGGAAATCCATTATTTAGAATCGAGTCGAAGTTCGAGTTCGGTCCGAATCAAATTTTTCATAAAATTCGGAGTGAATTCAACTTCGTCAGATTTGATTCGCTCATTTCTAGCGGTAACTAGTAACAACCGGGAGGATAGAGGATCACCTGTCAGAGAGTAGCGAGGCAGTAACTATATGTAGGGTGGTCTGTCGGTACTAGGAGAAAGTAAAGACTGAATAGAGAAATTAATAGAAGTATGTGGTATGTCCTCCAAATCCTCCTGCACTCAACGTTAGACCGTTAGTAAGCCATACGAAGCGAGGTATTTTCTCTACATTATTTAACATTGGCAAAAAATAAGCCTTTATAGGAGAGGAGAAAAAGTTTAAATTATGTAAAAATTAAGCTGGCTGCGCCCTTAAGGGGTTAAGCAGCAAAAATGTTATGCAATTGTAATATTTCAGACTAAGCATGTATAGTTACATAGTACAGTTGAAAAATGGAAAGAGGTATGGGAGAAAGAAGGATATATATATTTATATATATATATATATATATATATATATATATATATATATATAGCAAATAGATAAAGACAGCACTTCAAAAGTCCAAAGTAGAAAAAAGAGATGGGGTGCCCGCTTTCCTGGAACCTGGGTTCACTGGTTCCTTAATCCAGATAAATAAAGATGTTGCAGCACTCCACAAGTATGCAAAAGGTTCTTGTTTATTCCATCATGTGCAAAGACAACGTTTCGCCAGTCTCACACTGGCTTTCTCAAGTAACTGATAGTGACATTAGTGGGTTTAAATAAATATATATATATATATATATATATATATATATATATATATATATGTGTATATTTAGATATATATTATACAAAAAAGAAGGTTGCAGCAACACTCTTGGTAAAAAAAAAATGGAGGCTCTAAGCACACTTGTTGATCAAAATGTGTCCCCCATCCACCACGCAAAGGTGGCCTCATTTCGGATGGGACTCTAACAATCTTTTCACTCACCTCTGCTGAGCACATAGCCTCTGACTGGGTGACATGCTGGATCCACTATCAATTAAAAAAATATCTTTGTATTTGCCACAGCAGCGTGCACCCGTGTATTAGGTAGTTGTGCTGGCTATTTTTTGTTTTGTTTTTGCTGTGCAATTTAGGGGGAGTGGCACCCTCTGTAGCCATGCATCCATCCCTGTTTCAGTGGAGGTTTTTTAAATTGATAGTGGATCCAGCATGTCACCCAGTCAGAGGCTATATGCCCAGCAGAGGTGAGTGAAAAGAGTGTTAGAGTCCCATCCGAAATGAGGCCACCTCCGCGTGGTGGATGGGGGACACGTTTTGAGAAAAAAATGCGCTAAGAGCCTCCATTTTTGGACCAAGAGTACTGCTGCAACCTTTTTTTTGTATACTTTGTATTTGTCACAGCAGCGAGCCGCGTGCACCCGTGTATTAGATAGTTGTGCTGGCTATTTATCTTTATCTTTTTGTTTTTGATATATATATATATATATATATATATATATATATATATATATATCTATATATCCACAAAAATCTTGCAGCACTACCTCAGTTTCGGATGCCCAGTGCCAGCATTCCAGCCCTTACCACAGTCCAACTGAATAGAAAGACAACAGTGCAACACTCCAAAAATGCAAAAAAAAAATTAATGTTATTGCTATCATAACAGCAACGTTTCAGTCCTGTACTGGAACCTTTTTCAATCTTATAGACACATAATACTTAGGGGGTATTTATACCCAGAGAAAACATGTGCTCAATTAACAAAGTGCTCATCAATTAATCAATTACATAAAAATAATTCATATCTGTGTTTCCGTAATATTATAAAGCATTGCATAAAGTGCATATTACATGATTTTCATAGTTGTATATAAAAGTGCTCAAGTGCTAATTAAAACCAATACTCGGTATCATGGTTCCAGTATGTTAATAGTTAATTACCTTCCAACATATTGCACACCACCATATTAAACATACATCTGTCTCTCATGATTATACATCGTAATCAGCAGTACAGTACATAACATTATATACACAATTGAGAAGGTAGGACACGCTCACCCCTTATCCATCATGGCGCCGTAAGCGTGGGTCCGCTGCTACTGCGTCTGTGCTCTTTGCTGCGGATCATGTGATAGTTCCTGTGACATCCGGGCAGCTGATGACGCGTCCGAGTCACATGATCGGTCTCCATGGTTATCAGGATGCTGATTCGGGATGCTCACAGCTCATAGGGGAGCGATACAGGATCAAGGTGAATTAGTTAAAGGGGTACTTTTTTTAAAATCAATTGGTGCCAGAAAGTTAAACAGATTTGTAAATTACTTCTATTCAAAAATCTTAATCCTTCCAGTACTTTTTAGGGGCTGTATACGAAAGAGAAATCCAAAAAAGAAATGCATTTCCTCTGGTGTCATGACCACAGTGCTCTCTGCTGACCTCTGCTGTCCATTTTAGGAAAGTTACAGTTACAGTTAAATAAGGAAAAAAAAATTAAAATAAAAGAATAAAATGTTAAATAAAACATAAATAAATATAAAATGTGAAAAATAATAAACCTAAAAGAGCATGCTGTGTTAGGTGTGGTCATTGCCCTGACCTCACAACATATTTTAACCCATTAAATGTGCACAACTCCCTGGTTTGTGGGATGTCACGTATGTCTAGTGGTGGAGTAACCCTTTAAGGGCTGGGCTGGTCCTGCAGGACTCCTGCTAATGGGAACTGTGTTCCTGCTGTGGAAAAAGGGCAGGAACTCCGTTCCCATGAGTTCCTGCAGGACTTGAGCCCTGGTCTTAGCACTCTATCTAGAAAAAATTGAAGTGTAACTTAAAATGGCATTACCTCCTGAGACTATAGGTCTCCCTGGTGGTTTGGTTAGAGATTTATTTTAGGCAATACATACAGGAATGGTGTTTTTTGGATTTCATTGCAAATGCATTCCCAGGGAGTGCAGACCGAGTGTGTGTACAAAAAATGTTGAGTTTAAAAAAAAATTCAAGGCCATCTCAGATAGATACGCATTGGACATTATTTTGCCAAATCTGGACTTTTTACAGCAGGAATTGATGAATGCACAGAAAAGTTGAAGGGGTTTGAGGACACTTGGAAAAATATGTTATCCGCATAGGACTTTGTGGCATATATTGATAAATGTAATATTTTTTTGGATAAGTTTAAAGCCAATACCATGGGCATTAAGAAGAAGTGCCAAAGAGATTTGGGGGACTATACCAAGGGCATAGTATATACATGGAATCAGAATGTCAACCAGGGCGAAAATTTTGAGTATAATACTAAACGGAAAAACAAACCTTTTTCTAAAAATTTTAATGTGAATCCTTCCTCCCTAGCACAAGATTTTTTTAGGAGAGGAGATGCCATCTACCCCTACAGAAAACCTACCTGGAGAGGTGGTTGGAAACGACACAGAGCCAGAAAAAACAAGAAACCAACGCCAACCCAAACAATTACCTCATCGTTCACAGAACATCTGAAAAAGACTGCACACCTAAACGAGACTGTGGTAAATATTTCCAAACATTGTTTATCTGACACGCAATTGTGATTATTGTCTAGAGGTTTATCATATTGTCCTAGTGGATGTACAGATTGGTTTGAGCTAGAATGTATTTTACAGCATTTCTTCAGAAACATAACATTTTAATTGTGGTTTAAAACACAGAGTCCGAAAGTGGTACACGATCAAGGATTGAGAGAAACACAAAACTAAATTGGAGGGACTTTAGTTTATCTAATTAAAGTAATTTTAATCCTGTAATTACAGCACATCCACTTGACACATTTATATCATATATGTCAAATCTGTCTGTGGCTGAAAGGAAGGCCCTCGACAAATTAATCCATGACCACGGCCTCACCATGAAACTGGCGGACAAGGGTGGTGGGGTTGTGGTCATGGATACCATAGACTACAAAAGTAAAGTATATAGACAACTTACTGATGTTGATACATATAGAAAACTTAGTGACGAACATTTTAAAGAGTTCTTGATTGTTAAATATCCTAAAACATAATTCCTGTATGTATTGCCTAAAATACATAAATCAGTAACCAAACCCCCAGGGAGACCTATAGTCTTAGGGCGTAATGCCATTTTAAGTAATGTTTAAATTTTTCTAGATAGAGTGCTAAAACTTGTATTTGAATCTAAATCATATATATGCAACACCAGTGACTTCTTATTGATAATCCGTGACGTACAAATTTCTGACAATGTGATTTTAGTTTCATTTGACATAACCAGTCTTTACACCTCTATAGACCACACAAAGGGGATGACAGCAGTGCAAAAAGTTTTGTCCACATCTCAGTTCTCCGTGGCAGCCCAAGATTTTAGGTTACAGTCATTATTTCTTATCCTTACTAACAATTATTTTGTTTTTGATGATGTATTATTTACAGTTAGTTGGGACCGCCATGGGGTCAAATGTGGCACCTTTGTATGCGAATCTATATGTCAGTTCCCTAGAGGAGGATGTCATCTATGGATCCCACCACTTCAGACATTGTCTGGGGTGGTGGAGATTCATTGACTACATCTTTATATTCTGGGATGATACCCTTGATCAGTTAAATGATTTTCATGATTTTCTTAACCATATGGACGATAATATCTCGTTCACCATAACCCAGTCTAATGAATGTGTTAGCTTTTTTGATGTGTCTGTATTTAAATCGGGGAATAATTTACAAACAAGGCTATACACCAAGCCCACAGATAAAAACACACTACTACATTACAACAGTAGTCACCCTAGGAGAATGGTCAATTTACTGCCCTTCAGCCAAATTTACAGGGCTAGGAGGGTAGTGGATGACCATGGCACCATGGCTAAGACAGTGGACAGGATAGCTTTTAACTTTATGGAACGTGTGTATCCTCAACATATTGTTGAGAAGCACAAAATGGAGATGATAACTCTAATAGAGAGACCACACTCCAACCTAAGGTGAGACCCAGACAGAATATAATTCCTTTCATGTCTACTTATGGCCAGCATAGCTCAGGGGTAGCCAGAATATTGAATAAAAGCTGGCACATCCTGAGAGAGAGCTTCCCAGATATAAGTGAATTTATTGACTATCCTCTTATGTCATACAAGAGATCGAGTAACTTAAACGACAAATTTGTCAAAACGGAGGTGTGGTCTGATGAAAAAAAGACAGGACAGACTTTTCTCACTTCAAAACGATTGGGATCGCTCCCCTGCCAATCCTGTGTTAATTGTCCCCAAATGTCCAAAAGTACATGTTTTATAGACCCTGAGACTAAGTGTTCCTATAATATTAAATATTTTTTAACCTGTGACTCCACTTGGGTTATTTATCTTAAGACTTAAAAAGTAACTTAAAAGACAAATTAGTCAAAACGGACAGGACAGACTTTTCTCACTTCAAAACGATTGGGATTGTTCCCCTGCCAATCCTGTGTTAATTGTCCCCAAATGTCCAAAGGTACATGCTCTATACAACCTGGGGGACATGTATCAAAAATTTTACCGCTGTTTTGTGTGTATTTATTTGCGCAAAATTTTGCCCAAGCCCTTTTTTTGCGCATTTTTTTGCACACATTTTGGTAGAGCATGTCCTCCAGATGTGGCTGAATCGGGGTACCTTGGAGTGACATCTATAGTACGCATGGATTTATTAACTGCTTACTTTTCCTTTACAAAAAAAATTTTGCTGCAAGAGCTGTTTTTTTTTGCGCAAATGTAAGCCATCTTGGACTTATCGTAGCAAGATGCTCAAAATCATCGATTCTATTTTCCAAAGAGTGGATTGAGGAGATTACTATAATTACCTGCAATTTATGAAGCTCATTGCGCTTGATTGATAAATTTTGTCCTTCTGCACATAATTTAGAATTCGGGAAAAGGGGTAAAATGCTTCTACCATACACAAATTATGATACATGCCCCCCCCCCCCCCCCCCCGAGACTAAGTGTTCCAATAATCTATATATATAAAAAACTCAACGTGTGTGTGTGTGTATGTATCTGTGTATGTATGTGTATATGTTCCACAAAAACTTTCAAACGGCTAAGGATATTGACAAGAAACTTGGCACACATGTTACTTATATGTCAACAATAAACATAGGATAGGTGATTTAACCCTTACTCACCCCCATTTGCCAGGGGCGGGGCTTATGTTTAAAGTCCCATTCAAGTCTATGGGAAATATATGTTACTGCATAACTTCCAAACAGCTGGAGATATTTCAATAATACTTGGTCACATGTTACTTATATGTCCACTTAAAATATAGGATAGTTAATTTAACCCTTAACTACCCCCATTTGTGAGGATCAGGGCTTTTGTTTAAAGTCCCATGCAAATCAATGGGAAATGTATGTTACCATATCATTTCCATACGGCTGGAGCTATTTCAATACCTGGTACACATATTACAGGTTGGGATATGAGGTCGGGATGGGAGGTCGGGATAGGAGGTCTGGATAGGAGGACGGGATAGAAGGATGGGATAGGAGGACGGGATAGGAGGATGGGATAGGAGGATGGGATAGGAGGACGGGATAGGAGATCTGGATAGGAGGTCGAGATAGGAGGACGGGAAAGGAGGTCAGGATAGGAGGATGGGATAGGAGGTTGGGATAGGAGGTCGAGATAGGAAGATGGGATAGGAGGTCGATATAGGAGTTCAAGATATGAGGACGGGAAAGGAGGATGGGATAGGAGGTCGGGATAGGAGGACGGGATAGGAGGTTGAGATAGAAGGATGGGAGGTCGAGATTGGAGGACGGGATAGGAGGTCGAGATAGGAGGTCGAGATAGGAGGACGGGATAGGAGGACGGGATAGGAGGTCGGGATAGATGGACAGGATAGGAGGTTAGGATAGGAGGTCAGGATAGGAGGTCGAGATAGGAGGACGGGATAGGAGGACGGGATAGGAGGACGGGATAGGAGGACGGGATAGGAGGTCGGGATAGGAGGTCGGGATAGGAGGTCGAGATAGGAGGACGGGATAGGACGGGATAGGAGGTCGGGATATGAAGTCTAAAGCTTCCTCCTTTGTTTATTTTCTTCCCCAACAAGGATAAGGAAGGAAAAACCGGGCAATGCCGGGTACTCAGCTAGTCTATATATATATAAAACTCAATGTGTGTGTGTATGTATGTGTGTATGTTCCAGCATCACATCCAAACGGCTAAAGATATTAACATGAAACTTGGCACACATGTTCCTTATATGTCAACAACAAACATAGGATAGGTGATTTAACCCTTACTAACCCCCATTTGCCAGGGGCAGGATTTTTGTTTGAAGTCCCATGCAAATCAAAGAGAAATGTATGTTCCCACATAACTTCCGTACGGCTGGACATATTTCAATACCTGGTGCACATATTATAGGTTGGGATAGGAAGTTGGGATAGGAGTTCAAGATAAGAGGACGGTATAGGAGGTCGGGATAGGAGGACGGGATAGGAGGTCGGGATAGGCAGTCAAGATAGGAGGGCGGGATAGGAGTTTGGGATAAGAGGTCGGGATAGGAGGTCAGGATAGGAGGATGGGATAGGAGGTCGGGATAGGAGGTAGAGATAGGAGGTCAGGATAGGAGGTCGAGATAGGAGGACGGGATAGGAGGACGGGATAGGAGGTCGGGATAGATGGTAGAGATAGGAGGTCTGGATAGGAGGTCGAGATAGGAGGTCGGCATAGGAGGTCAAGATAGGAGGTCGGGATAGGAGGTTGGGATAGGAGGTCGGGACAGCAGGACGGCATAGGAGGACGGGATAGGAGAACGGGATAGGAGGTCGGGATAGGAGGTCGGGATGGGAGGTCGAGAAAGGAGGACGGGATAGGAGGACGGGATAGGAGGTCGGGATAGGAGGTAGAGATAGGAGGTCGGGATAGGAGGTCGGGATAGGAGGTCGAGATAGGAGGTCGAGATAGGAGGTCGACATAGGAGGTCGAGATAGGAGGTCGGGATAGGAGGTTTGGATAGGAGGTCGGGATAGCAGGACTGCATAGGAGGACGGGATAGGAGAACGGGATAGGAGGTCGGGATAGGAGGTCGGGATAGGAGGTCAAGAAAGGAGGGCGGGATAGGAGGACGGGATAGGAGGACGGGATAGGAGGTCGGGATGGGAGGTCGAGATAGGAGGATGGGATAGGAGGACGGGATAGGAGGATGGGATAGGAGGTCGGGATATGGCAGCAATATATGAGGACAGAATATGAAGTCAAAAGCTTCCTCCTTTGTTTATTTTCCTCCCCAACAAGGATTAGGAAGGAAAAACCGGGCAACGCCGGGTACTCAGCTAGTATTAAATATTTTTTAACCTGTGACTCCACTTGGGTTATTATTCTCTTACAATTTCCATGTAAGTTTTTATATGTAGGTTAGACCACCTGGAGCCTGAAAACCAGGATAAACAATCATCAGTATAGTATTAGAAAAAAGAAAATGGGTTCATCCGTTTCGAAACCATTTTCAGAGGTAGGACATACTGAAAAAGATTTGAGATAAATGGCCATAGATTTTGTACCTGTCCCCAATAGAGGGGGAGATAGGTTGGCTATTTTGCGCCAAAAGTAACTATGGTGGATATACCAACTTAATACTTTGAGAACGAAAGGCCTTAACGTTGAATTTAATGCCATATAAATTACAGTTAACCCTCTCAACCCCAGGTGTTATGTTGACATTTAATGGAAGTATATGACTTCTGACACATGATATGCTTTTAATTTCTATATTTGATTGTAAAATGTCAATGTATACGGTTTTGGAATATGATGTTGTGGGATTTTAGAGGAGGCAATGGATGGTTTGTTATCGACTGGGGACCTTGATGCCATAGCTGTTCATTTTCTTTTGTTTTTTCTTTTTTATGATTAAATTATTTTCTAATTTTTGTGTCATTATTTCAATATGTTTGGCAACTAGAGAATATGCACCTCTCTAATAGTTGCTATACCATAGGCTGTGCGGCTTTAATAGCAGGCGCGCTCCTGTACTTTGGCTGTGGGGGACATTGACTGGGGACAGGAGATTAAAGACCCCTGCCAACAGCAGGTCCTAGTTATGGCAGGTTGTGACATACTAACGTGAGGTCACATACGAGACATCCCACAAACCAAGGAGTTGTCCACATTTAATGGGTTAAAATATGGGGTGAGGTCAGGGCGATGACCACACCTAACACAGCATGCTCTTTTAGGTTTATTATTTTTCATTGCATTTTATATTTATTTCTATTTATATTCATTTTTTATTTAACATTTTTTTTCATTGTATTATTATTATTATTTTATTAATCTAATTTTTTTTTTTTTTTTTTTTTTTGGACTGATGGACATCATATGTTCCTCTCTTATTCCTCCATTGCCTTACCTCTATCCCTTATATGCATCTGAGGGTGCTAAGTATACTTTGAATATATTTGGACATGTTCTTTAACTAATTCACATTGATCCTGTATCGCTCCCCTATGAGCTGTCAGGGGCGCGAGTCGGCGTTCTGATAACCATGGAGACTGATCATGTGACTCGGACGCCTCATCTATTTCAGCTGACCGGACAACACAGGCACTATCACATGATCCACAGCAAACAGGGCAGACGCAGTAGCAGCGGACCCATGCTAACAGCGCCATGATGGATAAGGTGTGAGCGTGTCCTACCTTCTCAATAGTGTATATCATGTTATGTACTGTACAGGTGATTATGATGTATAATCATGAGAGGCAGACGTATGTTTAATATGGCGATGTGCAATATGTTGGAAGGTAATTAACTATTAACATACTGGAACCATGATACTGAGCATTGGTTTTAATTAGCACTTGAGAACTTTAATATACAACTATTAAAATCATGTGCTGTAATATGCACTTTATGTAATGATTTATAATATTATGGAAACACAGACATGAATCATTTTTTATGTAATTGATTAATTGATGAGCACCTTGTACTTTGTTAATTGAGCACATGTTTTCTTTGGTATAAATACCCCCTAAGTATGAAGTGTCTATAAACTTGAAAAAGGCTCCAGTGTGGGACTGAAACATTGCTGTTATGATGAGAGACAATAAAATTCACCTATTTTTTTTAATTTTTTTGCATATTTGGAGTGCTGTACTATTGTCTACACACATATATATATATATATATATATATATATATATATATATATATATATATATATGTCAAATATTTTCCTCAGGGAGAGGGACACTGCTTTCGGTGTAAAATGGAGATTCAAAAAGGCCATGAGTACTCCACGGACTTTCTGGGTAAGGAATATGCAAAAAGTAACTCATCACACCACCTTCTCAGGTAGCATGCCCTAAGACCAGCTCTGGCTCCAGTTGAATAAGGCTCAAAAGCTGATTGGGATTTTTGCCAAGCCAGAATTCCCCCCCCCCCCCCCCCCAGAAGGAGAGAGGACCCATCTGCATACAGCTGTTTCGGGGGGCTTGCCCCTGGTCAGTACAGAGCAGAGAGTTCTGGCTTGGCTGAGTATGAGAGACCTGTGACTAGCTAAAGGGGTCAAGTATTTTCCTCATATATATATATATATATATTTTTCTGTGTAAGCATTAATGAATATGTTGTTTTAAGAATGTATCCAACCATGTTTTGAAGTCTACTACTGTTCCTGCTATGACCAGTTCCTGAGGTAGACAGTTCCATAAATTCACAGTTCTTGGTAAAGAACGATTGTCGCCCCTTGAGACTAAACCTTTTTTTCCCCAGATGGAGGGTGTGCCCCCTTGTCCTTTGAGGGGGTTTTACCTGGAACAGATTTCTCCATATTTTATGTATGAGCCATTTATATACTAAGTTTATCACATCCCAACTTTGTCTCTTCTCAAGACTAAACAAATGTAATTCTTTCAATCTTTCCTCATAGCAAATATGTTCCATGACCCTTAGTTGCATGTCTCTACACCATTTCCAGCTCCAGAATGTCTCTTTTTTTATACCAGTGTCCAAAACTGAATAGCATATTATAGTTAAGGCCATATCAATGCTTTATGAAGCGGTAGTATTATGTCCCTGTCCCTTGAGTCCATGCCTCATTTGATACATACACAAACATTTAAGGGGTGACCCCATAGTGGGGAAAACCCTTACTAGAAACCCCCCCCATAAAATAGTACTGTTTATTGCATCACATTAAAATCATGTACCCTCCACAAACAAATGTTAAAACTGTGAACGGCGTCAATGTGGTTGGTCTAGGAGGATGGTAGTCTCTTCTATCTGCGTGGAGTGTACTGTCTGTTCGATTACCAGTTATATTGGGCGCTCTACGCTGTGCACAGCAGGTGACAGCACTCACTCCCTACTATTGTATTCCACTATGTGTCTCGTGTGTTTTTGGCCCGGCATCTCTGGCCGAGCATGTCACTGGACTTAGAGCATATCTCTATATCAGATCGCCAATGCGCATGTATTAGGACTTGGTGAGAATTCCAGCTTTACCCATACTTATAATGCTCTTCTTTACAAGATACATCCCCTCATCGCTGGTGCTTATGAGAAGTATATAGGGTGAGAACTAATTGGAGTTCTCTTCCCGTGGTACTGCGCATATTGCTGATATTTGTAAGATATACATGGAGTAAGTGCTTGGTGGAGTTCTATCATCCTAAGATTTCCATCCTATGGGATAATTGGTGTCCTGGTTACTTATATTTTATTTTAAATTATGGCAATATTGGAAGTTAATATTACTCCCTGGTCTTGCCTAATGGACTCATTATATATTCTTTAATGTCCCCAAAACCAAAACCAAAATCAAAATCTCCAAAATCTTATTATGCTGCACACTGTCATTTCATGTTATCATGTACTCACTATTGGGGAGTGTTTTATTTTTTTATTTTTCATTTTTTGTTATTCTTAGTTATTGTTTTTTTTTTGTTGTTTTATATTATTATTGTTTCTTTATTGTTTTTATTATTTATTATTTTTTATTTATTATTTATATATATATATTTTATTATTATTATTGTTTTTTTGTATATTTTTTGTATATTTATTTTGTTTTTGTTTCTACTCTTATTAAATCTACAAGCTATATCTTGTTATATCCTTTCTAGGGGGGGGGGGGAAACACACTCTGAGACCAGGTGGCTGCTATCATCTAACAAAGCCAAAATATATGACTGTTGTTGACATACTGGTAGAAGTCAGACATCTCTCATTATATCTGTGTGGTCACTGGTAATTTTCCTGTAGATGGGTACTGCATAGCACATCTGCAGGGGAATTTGCACAGTGCTGTGATTAAGAGCAATAGATCATAAAAGCACCTGGGGACAGGAAGTAAGGGCAGTTGATAGGACCAGAGAACACCAGAAGATGTCATGATGTTGTAAGCCGTCTCCACCCGCCCCAAGGGGGGGAGGGTCGGCCATGCCAAGATGAAGGCCCTGAGAGACTGTCCCAGGTGCTGCTGTGTATCCTGGAAAGATACCTGGTAACATTATAGTTACGTAATATGTATTTTCCTCTTTTTTTGTTCTTATATACAATAGCTAATTTGTTACATGCAATTGGTAACAACAAGTTAACTTCTTAGATGGTAAGAATCAGAGTTAAGACGTGGATGTCATTATGACAGCTGAGATAGCGAGTAGATATATTACATCTCCATTTAGAGATTGTAGTGTGTTTAGTATATAGTGATCATCCAACTTTTATCCGCAAAGAAAGGGGGCATGGCATATGCATATCAATGGATCAACATTAGAGCACATTTATCATAGTTGCTGATCCTTCACTACTTTATTTGTCATAAATAAAAATATATCCACAGAGCTCCTTATAGGAGCTCCTGTCAAATTTAATATATATATATATATATATATATATATATATATATATGTATTATGCTGTATCTAAAATGTTGTTCCATTGTGTGTGGTTAGGCAGATGGGCTTGTGTTAATGTTTGTGACACTTATATAGCCCCCAATAGTGTTAATGATTGTGTCACTTGTTTTTCCCATATCTGAAGAATAGGGGGGGGGGGGGAATGTCCATTCTGTATTCATCTTGGTATAATATTCTCTCAGGGAGTGATGACATAGACGTGATTTGCTGACCATGTGGTGACTGATGTGTGTACAACACAGTCACTTATAGCTACTGTAATTCTGTAGCCTCTATATAGCTATAGAAGGTTAGTGGTTAGGTCCTGCATCACATGAGAAACCTTGGCGTGGTGTGCGGGCTCAAGTATGTCCTTCATATAAGCATATACTGACTAATGTCTCATTTTTACATCAGTTTTGAGGATCAATATCATTGTATATATTTACCACAGGATTGAAACCCCACTCTGGTCCATAGGTGCGGGTCCTCTACCCCATTGTATGTGTGCACAATTGCACTTGGGGTTGGGCACCTGTTATCACCTTGAGACTACGTTGTTTTGTTTTTTTGTTTAAAGTTAGTCATGTTGTACGCATCCACATACACATTTATCAGGTGTCAGGATGTGATTGTGGTACTTGTGACCGTCTGCAGGCATCCTCCATTGTATGCAATTTTTGCTGGGGATATCGCCCTTAGCAACGGTTGACAAGTGCAGGACCTCCACCCCAGCGAAGGTGCACAATTGCACTTGGGGTTGAGTTTCCTGCTATAGCTATGTAAATATATGCCGGCAAGCGTCTTTTAAGGCTTATACCAATGCACCCTTTTATCTTATTGGGTAGCATTGGGGGTTTCACCTGTGAGGCCTGCTATATATAGACCAGCAAGGGTGGGGCTTGTAACCTGTCTCCCCCCTCCCATTGTATGTGTGCTTAACTCACACTGGAGGCGACTGGGGAGCAGTCTGCAAGTTGGACCTTAGGCTGCTGTATATCTGGTTCCTGGTTCTATGTATCTGGCCAGGTAAAAAAGGTTAGTGGTTAGGTCCCGCATCACATGAGAAACCTTGGCGTGGTGTGCGGGCTCAGGTATGTCCTTCATATAAGGATATACTGGCTAATGTCTCATTTTTACATCAGTTTTGAGGATTAGCTAATATCATTGTATATATTTACCACAGGATTGAAGCCCCACTCTGGTCCATAGGTGCGGGTCCTCTACCCCATTGTATGTGTGCACAATTGCACTTGGGGTTGGGCACCTGTTATCACCTTGAGACTACGTTGTTTTGTTTCTATATAGCTATTATCTGCATAAGCTCAGCGTGCTTCTTTATATGTTCTATACATTTATTATTTCACGCGCTTCATATGTAGTCATTGCACTTATATATTGAATAACGTTTAAATAATGTCCTACTGTATATGTGTCATATTGATTTGGTTATACATATATGTATAACCTTCGTCTTTATATACTCATTTTGTTATTACTCATAACCAATAAATCTGCATAAGTTTATAATACCTGTGGGTTATTTCATGATCTTGCATAACCTACCGCAAACCATAAGCTTTTAAATATTTTGGGTAAATAGTCAGACCCAGAGATAGGAATTGCATCATAAATATTTTAGCAGTTCATAAGATCACATATATTAAATTACTGTGACAGTAGGTCATGATGTCACAATGACGTAATGACCTCCCGCCACAGCGGCATAGACACAACATTCATAGGGGGTCATCTTGTGGGGGGAACTAATCCTATATTCAGGGTTTTGCCCACAGGGATGATTTACATATGAATAGTGGTCTCACTGTGCATAATCTCCTGCCTCAAATTTTAGGAGATCCGCACATGGGTCACCATCGTGTGTGGTCAATAATACTGACATTATTTGGTAGGTCCCACCATAGATCATATCAATAATACTGACAGTTATTAGTACCCAGATGCATAACCTGACATTTGTCACCACTGAACCTCATTTGCCAAGTAGGTGCACAGAAACTCAGGTTATATCCTATGCAGGTCTTCTATAGACTGTACTGTGCTACAAAGCTTGGTGTCATCTGTAAAGATAGAAACAGAGCTATTAATCCTGTCCTCTAAATCGAAAAATAAATAAGTTAAACAGAAGTGGGCCCCGTCCTGAACCTTTGGGTACCCCACTAATAACCGGGGACCAGTCAGAGTAGGAATCATTGGCCACTACTCTCTCGGTACGGTCCTTAAGCCAGTTTTCCACCCAGTTACAAGCCAAAATGTCTAAACCTAAAGACCCTAACTTACCTATCAGACGTCTATGAGCGACAGTTCCAAATGCTTTTGCACAATCCAAAAACACAATGGGGGAGATTTATCAAAATCTGTCCAGAGGGAAAGTTGCTGAGTTGCCCATAGCAACCAATCAGATTGCTTCTTTCATTTTTATCAAGGCCTCTGCAAAATGAAAGAAGCTATCTGATTGGTTGCTATGTGCAACTGGGCAACTTTTCCTCTACACAACTTTTCCTCTACACAGGTTTTGATAAATCCCCCCCCCCCCCCCCCTATATCCACAGCCATTCCTCTGTCAAGGCTTCTACTCACATCTTCATAAAAGCAAATTAACGTGGTTTGATAGCTTTTTTCTTTAGTAACCCATGCTAACTATCACTTATAATACTATTTCCCCCCAATGTATTCCTGTATGGGAATAGAACATGGTACCTTCTGTTGGCCAGACAGGAAGCGACTAATACCTTCTATATTACAATAAAATACAACGATACAAGGTCAATTAAATGCAATAATTGCAAGCATAACATATAATTGTATATAACATCTAACTTATTGGTCAAGTTTAATTGACCATAATAGGAATTATATAGGATGAATTAGGAAACAAATAAAACCAAATGGTCTAGGTTTTCTTGAAATAAAATAAAAGAGCTCTCAGTAGAGCACAGTTAATATCAGTATTTCCTATAAGCCCAGCTAAAGTTTAATTAATATATACAATTATGTATATTTTCCCTTCAAAATGCTTCTAATGCAATGCTCATGTAACAGCTTTAAAGGGATACTTCAGTGGAAAACATTTTTTTTTTAAATCAACTGGTGCCAGATTTGTAAATTACTTCTATTTAGAAATCTCAATCCTTCCAGTACTTATCAGCTGCTGTATACTCTAGAGGAGTTTGAGTTGATCTTTTCAGTCTGACCACAGTGATCTCTGCTGACACCTTTGTCCATGTCAGGAACTGTCCAGAGCAGGATAGGTTTGCTATGGGAATTTGCTCCTACTCATGGCGCTTTGGTGCCCAGAGGAAGCGGGAGGACTAGGAGGCGGTGGCATCATGTCAAGTAACTAGCATATCACATGGAAACCCCAGATTCCCAGCAAAGAAGTGCTCATCCCCAGCCTGTGTGTGGGCTGCTCATAGGGGGACATCCTGTCCATTCATACACAAGCTTCATTGTGTACCACAAAGCCCAGAAAGTCTTTTTAAAGGCTGACATGAAGGAAAAGAAACACAACAGGCAGTGAACTGAGCAAAGCTGTGCTGCGGAAGACCTGAATGATAGACCTGAATGATTACATTTTTCTGTTTGGGACATAGCATCACCTTAACAAAGGCATGTATTTGACATGGATTAGCCTGGCTAATACATTATTTATTAATATTATGTTGGTTACAGCAAACACCAGTCACATTTTCCTGTTTGGGACATAGCATTGCCTTAAAGGTGTACTCTGGTGGAAAACATTTTTTTTTCTAATCAACTGGTCCCAAAAAGTTAAACAGATTTGTAAATAACTTGTATTTAAAAATCTTAATCCTCCCAGTACTTGTCAGCTGCTGTATATTCCACATAAAGTTGTATAGGTCTTCTCTATTTGATCACAGTGCTCTCTACTGACACCTCGGTCCATGTTAGGAACTGTCCAGAGCAGGAACAAATCCCCTTAGCAAACCTCTCCTGCTCTGGACAGTTCCTGACATAGACAGAGGTGTCAGCAGAGAGCACTGTGGTCAGACAGAGAAAAACTATACAACTTTCTCTGGAGCATAAAACATCTGATAAATACTGGAAAGATTAAGATTTTTATATAGAAGTAATTTACTAATCTGTTTAACTTTCTGGCACCAGTTGATTAGAAAAAAAAATGTTTTCCAATGGAGTACCCCACAAGAATATGCACTTGACAGTAATTAACCCTGTGAAAACATTATTTGTGAATAGTATTAGTTTTAGAAAACACTGGTCAAAGTTTTCTGTTTGGGACATATTAGCACCTTAACAAGGGCGTACATTTGACAGGGATAAGCCCTGTGTAAAAAAAAATGTGAATAGTATTGCTTTCAACAAACACTGGTTACATCTTTCTTTCTGGTCTAAGGAGGACCGTGACCAACCTTGGCAGTATTTGATGAAGGTGGAACAAGCTTGGTCCTTAGAAAAGCTGTCAAGGATGGCTAACTGCATGCATTCTTGCAGATTAAAGAAAAGAAGTGACTACTGGATAGCAACAACCTTAGACCCTTGGTATAAAGCTATGCAGTCAGTTTGCCATTGCTTTCAAGCACCAAGTACTTGGTGAATGGGGGTCCAATCCCCGCTATCCACAGAGTCAAAGATCTACTGCCTCTGCCAGCACTACTCCTGTAAGAGGAAGGAGCAACAGCAGTACCAGCAGAATCTTCACGCTGGAGGACGTGATGAAAAAGTTTCTTCATCTGGTATTCCCCTGGCATCAATCATCATCACAGGGATGTGAACCCCCACCTGAACAACCAGATTGAGGCCTATCTCAACAGTGCCCTTTCTTTGACAGACACCATGAGCCCAGATCCCATGTACCTCTCGGTCACCAGATTAGACCATTGGACAGAATATTTCCAGTTTGCCATGGGTGTTCTGTCTTGTCCACCCTATAGTATCACTTGGGAGAGAGTGTTTAGTGCAGCAGGTGGCATTGTCACCAAAGCGAACAAGATTGTCAGCCAGCAATGTGGAAAAACTGACATTAACCAAATGAATCAGGGCTGGATCAGTGAGGACTTTAACCCCTTAAGGACCAATACAAATAAACCTGTACGCCCCTGAAAGACCAGGCCTGTTTTTTCAAATCGGGGATGTCTGTCTTTATTAGAGAATAACTCTGGTAACGTTTTGCCAATCACGATAATTCTGACATTGTTTTTTTGTCACAAGTAGTCCTTCATGTACATAGTAAAAGTAAGCCAATATCATTTGTAGTTTTTTTTTACAATGCAAAAAATCATGACATTTTTACAAAAAAATAAGATTTTTTGTTATTTTAACACTAATAGGTTGCATATATTTATACATACTGACCAAATAGTTTATGAAACTTATACTTTCAGATGTCTACTTTATTTTGACGTCATTTTTTTGTTTTTAATTAACATTTTCAATTAGTTAGAAGCCTAACAATTTAACTTGAAATTTAGAAAATGTTGTGTGCTATGCAAGGTTTGCAGAAATTAAAAGGTAGTAGAACATAGGAACCCCCCCCCCCAAATGACCCCATTTTAAAAACTAGACCCCTCAAGGTATTCGCTAGGGGGTACAGTGAGTATTTTAACACCATAGTTTTTTGGCAGGAATTATTACAAAGTCAGTGTTAAAAATTCGAATTTTGCAATTTTTCACAAATGCATCATTTGGGGGGCATATTTTTTGTACATCACTTCTGATATTGAAAGAAATGCACCCTATATTTTATTTATCAGCTTGTCCCATGTTCGGAAATACCCCCGCTTTGGCCATATATGGTTCCTTGGCCGCGTGGTAGGACTCAGAAGGAGAGGAGTGCCATTTGGCTTTCAGGGCAGAACAGTACCCCCACCCCCACAAGTGACCCCATTTATATACCGCACCCCTAAAAGTTATTGGCTGCACCAGGGACCACTCTGATTGGTCCTTGGTTGGCTGGCAGTATAACGCATCTGTCTGTGACAGTTAAGGCTCCTGATGGATATATCCCCCATGTTGTGGGAATAAGCACCCGCTCATAGTGAATATATATCCATCACTGCTGCGGCTGGGTAGCTCAGTGTGTCCGCTCATGACTGCTGGCGGGAAATCCGCCGCTATGAGTGGACACACAAAGCTACCCAGCCGCAGCAGCGAGCTCATTACCGTGACTGCTGCATAATGTGTAGGATCACATGGTGGACATCCGCAGCATATTACATGCTGCGGATGTCCGCCAATGCGATCCTACACATTATGCATTTTTTTAATTAGATTAATTTAATAAATGTATTTTTAATATATATATATATATATATATATATATATATATATATATATATATTTTATTATTATAATTTTTTATTTTATTAATTTATTTTATTTTTTAATTTTTTATTTTTTTACATTTTTATTAAATTTTTATTTATTTTTACACTTTTTAATGATTTGGAATACTTAGTATTCCAAAGCATTGCAGTTATATGCTGCCTGCCAGTTTTCACTAGCAGGCAGCATATTAGGACGTGCCTTTCAGGTAATACCCAGGGCAGACCTGGGGGTCTTTGTAGGACCCCCGGCTGCCCAGGTATGCAGCAGCACCCCGCGATGCTCCGGGGTGCTGCAGAGGAGACAGAGGGAGCCCCCTCCCTCAGTCAGAACTCCTTACAGCGCGCGGTCAATTCTGACCACGGCTGTAAGGGTTAAACTGCCGGGAGTGAAGTGAACTTCACTCCTGGCAGTGCGGCAGGTCCCGGCCAGCCACGGCCACTCACAGCACCCCGCGATCGCTCTGCGGGGTGCTACAGGGGTGACAGAGGGAGCTCCCTCCCTCTGTCATAACACTTACAGCCCGCGGTCACTTCCGACCGCGGCTGTAAGGGTTAAAACTGCCGGGACCGAAGTTTACTTCAGTCCTGGCAGTGCAGCAGGGTCCCGGCTGTGTGATACAGCCGAGTCCCTGCCGCGATCTCGTGGGTGCACTGGGCAGCACCCACGAGAATAATGGACGAGTATAGACGTCCAGGTGCGGGAACGGCCGCCAACCTGGACGTCTATACTCGTCGGTGGTCGTTATCGGGTTAAACTTCCTGTGCCAGACGCCACTGATTAGACACTACTACCATCACCTGCTGTACGCTGAATACTAGTAAGGCTAAGTCTCCACTTGGTTTTTTGCACTGCATTTTTAGGGATTAAAAAAATGCCTAAAAAATCGCCAGTGCAAGTGACGTCATTTTTCTTGTGTTTTTTCTGGCGTTTTTTCTGGCATTTTTTTCATTTGTGTGGAAATTGCACCTCAGCGTTTTTTTTTGGTACCCAAAATTTATTGGGTACCAACAAAAAAGAAAGGATGCAGCAGTGATGGCATTTTTTTTTATTAACCCATTGGGGACGGAGCCCATTATGACCCTAAGGACGGGAGCATTTTTTGCAAATCTGACCACTGTCACTTTAAGCATTAATAACTCTGGAATGCTTTTACTTATAAATTTGATTCCGAGATTGTTTTTTCGTGACATATTCTACTTTATGTTAGTGGTAAATTTTCGGCGATACTTGCATCCTTTCTTGGTGAAAAATTCAAAAATTTCATGAAAAATTTGAAAATTTTGCATTTTTCTAACTTTGAAGCTCTCTGCTTATAAAGAATATGGATATTCCAAATAAATTATATATTGATTCACATATACAATATGTCTACTTTATGTTTGCATCATAAAATTGATGAGTTTTTACTTTTGGAAGACACCAGAGGGCTTCAAAGTTCAGCAACAATTTTCCAATTTTTCGCAAAATTTTCAAAATCTGAATTTTTCAGGGACCAGTTCAGGTTTGAAGTGGATTTGAAGGGTCTTCTAGTTAGAAATACCCGATAAATGACCCCATTATAAAAACTGCACCTCTCAAAGTATTCATAATGACATTCAGTCAGCGTTTTAACCCTTTAGGTGTTTCACAGGAATAGCAGCAAAGTGAAGGAGAAAATTCAAAATCTTCATTTTTTACACTGGCATGTTTTTGTAGACCCAATTTTTGAATTTTTACAAGAGGTAAAAGGAAAAAAATCCTATCAAAATTTGTAACCCAATTTCTCTCGAGTAAGAAAATACCTCATATGTGTATGTCAAGTGTTCGGCGGGTGCACTAGAGGGCTCAGAAGCGAAGGAGCAACAATGGGATTTAGGAGAGTGAGATTTTCTGAAATGGTTTTTGGGGGGCATGTCCCATTTAGGAAGCCCCTATGGTGCCAGAACAGCAAAAAAAACCACATTGCACACTATTATGGAAACAACACCCCTCAAGGAACGTAACAAGGGGTACGGTGAGCCTTAACACCCCACAGGTGTTTGTCAACTTTTTGTTAAAGTCGGATGTGTAAATGAAAAAAAAACATTTTTCCACTAAAATGCTGGTTTTTCCCCAAATTTTACTTTTTTACAAAGGGTAATAGGAGAAAATGCCCCCCCCAAATTTGTAACCCCATTTCTTCTGAGTATGGAAATACCCGGTGTTTGGACGTCAAGTGCACTGCGAGCGAACTACAATGCTCAGAAGAGAAGGAGTGCCATTGAGCTTTTAGAGAGATAATTTGTTTAGAATGGAAGTCGGGGGCCATGTGCATTTACAAAGCCCCTCGTGGTGCCAGAACAGTGGACCCCCCACATGTGACCCCATTTTGGAAACTACACCCCTCACAGAATGTAATGAGGGGTACAGTGAGCATTTACACCCCACTGGCGTTTGACAGATCTTTGGAACAGTGGGCTGTGCAAACAAAAAAATTACATTTTTCATTTTCACGTACCACTGTTCCAAAAATCTTTCAGACCCCTGTGGGGCGTAAATGCTCACTTTTCCCCCCATATTACATTACACGAGGGGTGTAGTTTCCAAAATGGGGTCACATGTGGGTATTTAATTTTTTGCATTTATGTCAGAACCGCTGTAAAATCAGCCACCCCTGTGCAAATCACCAATTTAGGCCGCAAATGTACATAGTGCGCTCTCACTCCTGAGCCTTGTTGTGCGCCCACAGATCATTTTACGCCTACATATGGGGTATTTCCGTACTCGGGAGAAATTGCGTTACAAATTTTGGGGGTCTTTTTTTCCTTTTACCTCTTGTGAAAATAAAAAGTAAAGGGCAACACCAGCATGTTAGTGTAAATTTTTTTTTTTTACACTAACAGGCTGGTGTAGACCCCAACTTTTCCTTTTCATAAGGGGTAAAAGGAGAAAAAGCCCCCCAAAATTTGTAGTGCAATTTCTCCCGAGTACGGCGATACCCCATATGTGCCCCTAAACTGTTTCCTTGAAATACGACAGGGCTCCAAAGTGAGAGAGCACCATGTGCATTTGAGGACTAAATTAGGGATTGCATAGGGGTGGACATAGGGGTATTCTACGCCAGTGATTCCCAAACAGGGTGCCTCCAGCTGTTGCTAAACTCCCAGCATGCTTGGACAGTCAGTGGCTGTCCGGAAATGCTGGGAGTTGTTTTGCAACAGCTGGAGGCTCCGTTTTGGAAACACTGCTGTACAATACGTTTTTCATTTTTATTGGGGGGGACAGTGTAAGGGGGTGTTTATGTAGTGTTTTACTCTTTATTAGGTGTTAGTGTAGTGTAGTGTTTTTAGGGTACATTCACACTGGCGGGTTACGGTGAGTTTCCCGCTAGGAGTTTGCGCTACGGCGAAAAATTTGCCGCAGCTCATACTTGAAGCAGGAAACTTGCTGTAAACCCGCCCGTGTGAATGTACCCTGTACGTTCACATGGGGGGGGGCAAACCTCCAACTGTTTCAAAACTACAACTCCCAGCATGCACGGTCTGTCAGTACATGCTGGGAGTTGTAGTTTTGCAACAGCTGGAGGCACACTGGTTGGAAAACCTTCAGTTAGGTTCTGTTACCTAACTCAGTATTTTCCAACCAGTGAGCCTCCAGCTGTTGCAAAACTACAACTCCCAGCATGCACGGTCTGTCAGTACATGCTGGGAGTTGTAGTTTTGAAACAGCTGGAGGCACACTGGTTGGAAAATACTGAGTTAGGTTCTGTTACCTAACTCAGTATTTTCCAACCAGTGTGCCTCCAGCTGTTGCAAAACTACAATTCCCAGCATGTCTGATCACAGAAGGGCATGCTGGGAGATGTAGTTATGCAACAGCTGGAGGTACGCAACTACAGCTCCCAGCATGCCGAGACAGCTGTTTTCTGTGTGGGCATGCTGGAATTTGTAGTTTTGCAACATCTGGAGTGCTACAATTTAGAGACCACTGAACAGTGATCTCCAAACTGTGGACCTCCAGATGTTGCAAAACTACAACTCCCAGCATGCCCAGACAGCAAATAGCTATGTGGGCATGCTAGGAGTTGTAGTTTTGCAAGATCTAGAGGGCAGTATAGAGATCACTGTGCAGTGGTCTCTAAACTGCAGACCTCCAGCTGTTGCAAAACTACAAATTCCAGCATGCCCATACAGCAAACAGCTGTCTGGGCATGCTGGGAGTTGTAGTTTTGCAACATCTGGAGGGCTACAGTCTAGAGACCACTATAGTGGTCTCAGACTGTAGCCCTCTAGATGTTGCTATGCAACTACTCACCGGCTTCCATCGCATCCGGGAGCCGTCCTCTTCTGTCGCACGCCGCCGCAGATCTCCGTCGCCGCCGCCGATCCCCGTCGCTCCGCTGCCTCTGGAGGGGTAAGTTGACTCCGGCGCCGCTCCTCTTCGTTTTCCCCGTCCTGCCCCGCCTATTGTGGGTGGGCAGGACGGGGAAAACGAAAGTAAACCCCTCCGCCCCAGATCTGCTATTGGTGGTCGCGTCTAGACCACCAATAGCAGAGATAGGAGGGGTGGCAACTCTGCCACCTCACTCCTATCGCTTTAGGGGGATCGTGGGTGTCTTAGACACCCGCGATCCCCCTTCTATTCCGGGTCACCGGGTCACCATAGACCCGTAATGACCCGGAATCGGCGCAAATAGCAAGTGTGAATTCACTTGCGATTTGCGCCGATCGCCGACATGGGGGGGTCTAATGACCCCCCTGGGCATTTGCACGGGGTGCCTGCTGATAGATATCAGCAGTCACCCCGGCCCGGTCCCTGCCTGGCGCGCGGCGGGGGGCGAAATTCCCACGGGCGTATGGATACGCCCTTCGTCCTTAAGTACCAGGACGCAAGGGTGTATGCATACGCCCTTCGTCCCCAACAGGTTAAACGCAATGTATATATTTTATAACCCAATTTTTATTATTTTTTAATAAAGTGTGTGTTTCACTTTTTTTTAAATACATTTTTAAAATGTTTTATGTAGTACTGCTACTCCCAGCATGGAACAGACTGTTCCATGCTGGGAGTGATAGTACCTGTACTATAGACAGATATCGTCCATAATATAGCAGAGAAGCGAGCGGGTCTATACATCGCTCGCCTCTTTGCACTATACTCCGGCCACTGATGTCAACAGAAATTCATATTTCCCACCCAGAGCTGTGATTGGCCGGATGGTTGCAGCCAATCACAGCTCTGAGGAAAAGATGAATGAATGAGTGGCCGGCCCAGAGTATAGTGCAGAGCAGGGATGTGAGCGATGTATACAGTCGCTCCATCTCTGCTATAGACAGGACGATCGCAGAGGGTGTCCGTAGTGACATCCACTGTGATGTGTCCTTAAGCAGGCACTACTACTCCCAACATGGAGTACACTCTGCTCCTTGCTGGGAGCTGTAGTACCTGTATTAATAGACAGATGGCAACAAGAGTAACTTCTGACACCCGCTACGATCTGTCTATTAATGCAGGTACTAAAGCTCCCAGCATGAGGCAGAGTGTACTCCATGTTGGGAGTAGTCTTACCTGCAGTTATGGAAAGATCACTGCGGGTATCACTCCTGACGCCCGCTGTGATGCTCGTGTATAATGTATAGAAGCGGCCGCTCTCCTATGGTCCCCTGCACGGCCGTATATATACACATGTTCCTATTTCTCACAGAGAGCTGTGATTGGTAGGAACCATCTGGCCAATCACAGCTCTGTGGGAAATATGAATAAGTGTAAATATACGTCAGGGCAGGGGACCATAGAAGAGCAGCCGCCGCATCTATATATTATACAGAAAGATCACAGCAGGCAATCTGTCTATTAGTACAGGTAGTACTACTCCCATCATGGAACAGTGTGTTCCATGCTGGGAGTAGTAGTACTAACTAAAAAAAATTTGAAAAATAAAGCAAAAAAGTGAAAAACACACACACAATACATTTTTATAATTGTCGGCTACATTTTTATTTCCCCGCACACATAAATTGATCCCTGTTTAAAAAGTAATAGTTTTTTTTTTCAATAATATACATTTCGTTAGATCCAATTTTTTCCTTCACTACTGCATATTTTTTAACAAAAAATTTTAATGGTACATAACGAAATTTTATTAAAAACAGCTATCTACATCACTTTTTTGGATCGCTAAAGTCCAAAAAAAGATTAAAAACCGCCTGCAAAAACTCCAAAGTTAAAATCCACATAACGTTTTTCTTGGAGTTTTCTCACTCCCATAGACTTCTATTGGAGCAAAACGCCACGATTTTGACAAAAAACGCCGGTTTGAGGGAACTACAGCTTTTTTTTCAAAACGCCAAAGAGCGGAAGAAAACGCCAAAAGGACTAAAAAAAACGCCAAAGAGAAAAATGGAATTCGAAATTTGCGATTTCTCATTGACTTACAGCTAACATCTGGCTGCAGCGTTTTTTTTACCAAAAAAACGCCATGCGGCAGAATTGGCGCTTTTCTTTGCGTTTTGCAAAAAAAAAAACAAGTGGAGACTTAGCCTTACAGCAGTCTGCGACCTCCTGCTGTACACTAAATACTAGTAACAGCAGTCTGCCACCTCCTGCTGTACGCGGAATACTTATAACAGTAGTTTGCTACCTCATGCTGTATGCTGAATATTAGCAACACCAGTCCGCCACCTGCCATTGTCCGCTGGTTGATGCCAGTAACACCAGTCTGCAAACTCCTGGTGTACTCTGGTTGATGCCAGTTCACCAAATTTGTAGTTACTCCCAAAAAGGAATGATTTTTGGAACGGCTGGAGAAATCCATGCCATCTTGTTTGCTTGGCAGACTAAAAGGCTCTTACTGCTCCCAAAAAGGGATAATTTTTGAAAAACTTGGAAAAAGCCACTGCAGCTTCCAATACATCCATGGGAATTTTAATCCTGGCAGGTATCTGCAAACAACCAGGTATATTTAGTGTGAATAAGCCTTAAAAATCTGCCAGTGCATTTAAGAATCTGTTAGTTACTATGTATTATCACATGTCACAATAACATATCCTTAAAACCACTTTAAAACTACTTGACTACATACTTAGCAGTGTTAGAGATGGCTTCACAGCTGTTAGGCAGTGTTAGATATGTATTTGGGGCTTATTTTAGCGCCGGTTCATGGTGAACCGAGCCGAATTGAACCAACAATTTTGAAAATGTTTTTTGAAACCAGTGAGTAGAACTTTTCAAAAGTTTGCTCATCTGTAACCTAGAATGAGTTGTGGTAGCCCTAGGGGGGTGTATGGTAGTGGTGGTATGGTATAGGTATAGAAGGGGTTAATGTTAAGCCTAGAGTTCGTGACGCCAGGCTGCGGGCTGGTATGCTGAATCAATGTGCCGGCCTATTGCCGCCCTTCCCAGTAAGGATAGGTGCATAAAATAACTGAAGGTCCACAAAGAGATTGAACTTGAACTTGAATAACTTTTTACTGAAGTGCTTGCAATATCTACGGCACAGTAACAGTCTCATACAAACAGTCCTTAGGTTGCTTAGTGACTGGCAGTTGTAGCAGACCTTGAGCTAGATATACAGTCTCTGAATTTAGGGAGAGATTTGCAGATACCGTCCGGATTTAGGGGAATTATTAGGTCCGGTGATGCTGCAGAGTGTCTGGGAACTGATACACTCTATAATTAGATTGTTCAGCCGTCGCAGCAAGGCTCAGGCCTAACTCACTGTGTTAGCTGCTGCGCAGATCCTTCTCTCATGACAGCCACGAGGTAAGAGAAAGAAACATGGCCGCCGCTCCCTTATATGGGCAGGGGGCGGGGTAAATCTGATTAGTCCGAACATCTGCCATTCACCATTACATGGTGTAATGGGATTGCTTACGTCACAGGGCCTCCAAAGGTCCTTAAGCTTAATACCATAGAGTTCACCTAGTCACATGACCCGCAGGTCCTGCAAGCTATGGAAACAAGTAATTAACCATTTATTTACATATATTATTCTATTTACATTAACCTTTGAATAACTTAGTGATTTATACACTAGAATAGAGGCGACTAGGGGTAAACTACATTACAGGGATCCCTACGTCCTGGGGACTCTGGCTATGGGGACCCAAACATAAATAGGTACCGTATATGATGCGGTACCCGGACACTGCATAGTAATGTTGTATTGCCAGATAAAGTCATCAAATGGTATTAGGTGGCAATAAAAAAAGACAAGGCCCTCAAAAAAAAAATATTGAAAATTGAGAATTCTTGTAAATATTAAGACACATTTTAAAATAAGCGTATCAACGGCAAAATACTGAAAATACTGAACATACTGTAACCCTTTATCTCCTGTAGATCAAATATCTGACAGGGATAGAATGAATCAAATACAGCTGTACTATTATTTATCATGAATTTCTATCGCAGTAGAGATTAAGCCGCATGGCTTAGTCAAACATTATTGCTTTTATGCTCCACCGATACCATCAAGGATTTTTCCACTGTCACGCATTATGTGATAATTACATCAAAACCAGCATTATTTTTCCCCCCTTAACATCTCCACTAATATCACAACCGTAATCTACCTTATTGCGCTGACTATGGCGCTTCCCTTCTTCCCTATCTTCCAATTCCTTATCCACATCTCCTTTGAATGTTTAATTCCTTTCTAATATTTTTCTCCCTAAAGTAATAGTTTGGGGGGAAAAAATTGCGTTGATAAAACATATTTGATATTCATGGCCGTTGAGTAACTTAAATAGAAAACAAGACATGTGCTACCATAAGATAACATATGCCTTCAAGGCAGTATAAAGCTTTTAACAATAAGTGTCCTCCGTATCGCAAAAATGTCATTTATCTCACACTGTCATGCACCTTCACATACTTTTCTCTATTTAGAACAACCTAAAAGTTAAAATAAGCTAACAAATTTGGCTTAGTTTTTTTTATGGCCTATTAAGAGCATCTAAAGCATAAATAGTAAGTTCAAAGAACATGTAAAAGGAATTAAATGCATCATTAATCGTATGCAAAAGCTCACATGCACAGTGGACATAATCTAAAATTACTTAAAAGGGTTATCCAGGAACAGAAACACTGAGCTAACTTCTTTCAAAAACAGCTCCACATCTGTCCCCAGGTTTGGTGTGGTATAACTTGGCATCATTCACTTCAATGGAACTGAGCTGCAGAACCACAAACAAACTGAAGACAGATGGGGAGCGGTTTCTAAAAGAAATAAGCTCTTTTTTTTCTATTTCTGGATAACCCCTTTATTTGGGGAAACATGGGGGAAAAGGAAATTAGGCAGCCACCAATTGTGCAAGTTCTACCACTTAAAACAATGAGAGAGGCCTGTAATTTTCATCATAGGTATACCTCAATAGACAGAATGAGAAAAAAAAAATCGATAAAATCACAAGATTTCTGCCTCTCACAGACCTGTAACTTCTTCTTTAAGAGTCTCCTCTGTCCTCCACTCATTACGTGTATTAATGACACCTGTTTGAACTGGTTATCAGTATAAAAGACACCTGTTCACAACCTCAAACAGTCACACTCCAAACTTCACTATGGCCAAGACCAAAAAGCTGTCGAAGGACACCAGAAACAAAATTGTAGACCTGCACCAGGCTGGGAAGACTGAATCTGCAATAGGCAAGCAGCTTGGTGTGAAGAAATCAACTATGGGAGCAATTATTAGTAAAATAGAAGACATACAAGACCACTGATAATCTCCCTCAATTGGGGGCTCCATGCAAGATCTCAACTTGTGGTGTCAAAATGATCACAAGAACGGTTAGCAAAAATCCCAGAACCACATGGGGGACCTAGTGAATGACCTGCAATGGCTACCATCAGTAACTAGAAGAAAAAAGGAGACAGTGTAGTTCAGCTCACCACTTGTTGCGGATATCAATGGACAGGACTGCGAGTATCATGCGGTGTTGCAGGCGGGCTTGGAGAACGGACAGTGTGGGCCATATCCCGAATGATATAGAGCACACAAAGGAAGTCGAGGATCCAGCTCACAAAAATAGGGTAAAACATAACTTTTACTTCACATGTGTAAAAACATGGACACAAAGAAAAAACAAAAACTATGGGTATATTAAAAACTAACCCAAAAACGTTTCTAACTTGCCAAGAGTTCTTAGTCATGGCAAATATTGATAAATGAATGAACTTTTTTATACATGCATACCTGAGTGCATGGGAGTAACTCACAGCGAGGTTGGCGTGTGATGTCAGTTCCGGTGGAGCCGACTGCAGGAGCATTAAATGATAGCAAGTGTGTCATGGTATCCTGCAAGTCGGTAAACATCCAGGACTGAGGTAGTCAATAGCATGCCACTTGGTAGTCAATGGCATAAATTCAGAATCATTCAATTAAATGCCTACATCGTCACTCAAGTAGCTCATAGCATATAGGTATAAGTAAAGAAAAGAAATATGAGAAATATATATGCATATATATCAACATCAATATAGATCGTAAAATGAAGACATGTAAAACACATGTAGTCCAGAACACAAAAAAACTGCCATTAGAGACATATGTATATACACATCCACTAAATATCCATACCCTGCCAACATTACATGGATATGGTATGGTTGTGATAAATTGTCTTATTTGAGGCACATATTTTGGGTTATATTAGGGACGCTAGTTGCTATGGGAGACCACAGCAAGAAACGTAAGACGACACAACTGCATAGACTGAATCATAATCATATAGGGGCATTGAAATAAATAAATCAAAAACATAAAACCATGTAAATCATAAATTATGCATGTGCAAAAATAGGTAGATGTTCTGGATATGCCCCAATATGGATGTCAAAAACAGCTACACCATCGGAATGCATTTAATGCTCCTACAGTCGGCTCTACAGGAACTGACATCACACGCCAACCTTACTGTGAGTTACTCCCATGCACTCAGGTATGCATGTATAAAAACCTTCATTCTTTTATCAATATTTGCCATGATTAAGAACTTGTAGCAATTTCGAAACGCGTTGGCGTTTGTTTTTTTCTTTGTGACCGTGTTTTTACACATGTGAAGTGAAAGTTATGTTTTAGCCTATTTTTGTGAGCTGGACCCCTGACTTC
This sequence comes from Hyla sarda, assembly GCF_029499605.1. Lineage (NCBI taxonomy): Eukaryota > Metazoa > Chordata > Amphibia > Anura > Hylidae > Hyla > Hyla sarda. The sequence goes on along the minus strand of NC_079189.1, from coordinate 562,714,782 downwards.
CTTTGTGTGCTTTATACTATCAGTAACACACTACACTGCCAGGGACTCAAATCATGCAGTGCCATACATGTCCCCCTGCTCAAGCCAGCACATGTCCGGGCCCATCTGAAGTTTTCTAGAGAGCATTTGGATGATCCAGAAGAGTATTGGGAGAATGTCATATGGTCAAATGAAACCAAAGTAGAACTTTTTGGTAAAAACTCAACTTGTCGTGTTTGGAGGAGAAACAATGCTGAGTTGCATCCAAAGTAGTGATGAGCGGCATTGACCATAATCTAATTTGCGATATTTTACGAATATATAGATGAATATTTCTCTATTTGAGGAAGAAAACAGTGAGGGGGTAGGTAACTTTACTGTTGGTTGCTAGGGATGTTGTTGAAAATCTCAAGTTATTGTATCATTCTAATTGGCCCACAAGTGAAACAAAGGAATATGCAAATATTCACATATGCGAATATGCAAATATTCACATAGGCGAATATGCGCATATACGGGAAAACGAATATTCACAATTTCGAATATATGGCAAATATATTCGCAATATTCGCGAATTCGCAAATTTGCGATATTCGCGATAAAAATTAAAAATGCGAATATTCGCGCCCAACACTAATCCAAAGAACACCATACCTAGTGTGAAGCATGGGGGTGGAAACATCATGCTTTGGGGCTATTTTTCTGCTAAGGGACAAGCATGACCAACCTGTGTAAAGGAAAGAATGAATGGGGCCATGTATCGTGAAATTTTGAGTGAAAAACCCCTTCCATCAACAAGGGCATTGAAGATGAAACGTGGCTGGGTCTTTCAGCATGACAATAATCCCAGACACACCACCTGGGCAATGAAGCAGTGCCTTCGTAAGAAGCATTTCAAGGTCCTAGTGTGGCCTAGCTGGTCTCCAGATCTCATCCGCATAGAAAACCTTTGGAGGGAGTTGAAAGTCCATGTTGCCCAGCGACAGCACCAGAACATCACTGCTCTAGAGGAGATCTGCATGGAGGAATAGGCCAAAATACCAGCAACAGTGTGTTAAAACCTTGTGAAGACTTACATAAAACGTTTGACCTGTCATTGCCAACAAAGGGTATATAACAAAGTATTCAGATGAACTTTTGTTATTGACCAAAGACTTATTTTCCCCCATAATTTTAAAATAAATTCTTTAACAATTAGACAATGTGATTTTGTGGATTTTTTTCTTTTCTTATTATGTCTCTCATAGTTGAGCTATACCTATGATGAAAATTACAGGCCTCTCTCATCTTTTTAAGTGGGAGAACTTGCACAATTGGTGGGTGACTAAATACTTTTTTGCCCCACCGTATTTTAAAGGAAAATTTAATATAGATGGCCTATGACGCCCCCTGACGATTCACCCAACAGCGAAACGTATGTCTGGTGTGGCCTCCACATGTTTCGCAGGTGCTTCTCTGTTTATTTTGCAAAACAGTTTTTTTGTTATTCCTTGCTGTGCCTTGTATGCTGGTTAACCTCTATTCTTATGCGACTTCTATCCCCGCATTTGATTATTACAGCTTGTTTGTAAAGTACTAGTTTTTGGAGTCACAAAATGGGAAGAAAAGAATCATGTCCACAGTTTTTACTGGTGCCTTATAAATACATCTGTGTAACTTTTAACTATTTATGCTAAGAAAGATGATCAATTTCTTAGTTTCTTTTGTTGTTAGTGTCCCCTTGTTCTTTTTGTGTATTTAAATATAATGTACACTTCTTTTTTGCTCACCCGTTTGGTGGTGCATGTAGTTTTGGTGACATTGATGGTCTGTCTTTGAGATAGGCCATCATTGTTTGACCAGTTTGATTTAACCACTTGAAGGGTGGCTTTGGATTATTGTCAAGGGGCTGCTCAGAATTATGAACTAATTTCCTAGACAGAAGGAGGATTTTAATGGTACTTATTCTGATTGGGTGACTGTTACTAGTGGTGTACCACAGGGGTCAGTCTTGGGTCCTATTCTATTTAATATATTAATTAATGACCTTGTAGAGGGGTTGAATAGTAATGTAGCAATATTTGCAGATAATACTAAACTCTGTAAAGCGGTAAACACTATAGAGGACAGTGCACTGTTTCAAATGGATCTGGATAGGTTGGAGGTTTGGGCTGGGAAGTGGCAGATGAGGTTCAACACTGATAAATGTAAGGTAATGCACAAGGGGAGGAAACATCTAGACTGTGATTATGCATTAAATGGGAGAACCCTTGGGACAACCGACATGGAAAAGGACTTAGGAGTCTTAGTTAACAGTAAATTTAGCTGTAGTGACCAATGTAGGGCAGCTGCTGCAAAGACAAATAAAATCATGGGGTGCGTCAATAGGGGCATAGATGTCTACGTCAAGGAAATAATTCTACCACTGTACAAATCACTAGTCAGACCACACATAGAATACTGTGTACAGTACTGGGAACCATTGTACAAGAAAGATATAGTGGGGCTGGAGAGGGTTCAAAGACAGGCAACAAGGGTAATACAAGGAATAAGAGGACAACAGTACCCAGAAAGATTATAAGAATTAGGGTTATTTAGTTTTCAAAAAAGAAGGCTTAGGGGTGACCTAAAAACTATGTATGAGATCTCTCCCAAAATCTTTTTATACCCAGGACTGTATCTATAACAAGGTGGCATCCTCTACGTCTGGAGGAAAGAAGGTTCTTACTAGAGATGAGCAAATTTTTTAAAAAATTAGATTTGGCTGATTTGCCAAATTTCCCCCAAAAAAATTGTTTCGGTCCAAGTTTATTTGCAGTGAATTGCTATTAAAAATGGCTATTTCTGGGCTACAGGGAACCTCAATAGGAGTGTAGAACACTTTGCCTTGTCGTAAAACACATAGGGAGTGTGCTGTGTTAGTGAAATAATACTGCTATTCAGTATTACATACAGATTTCAGGCATTGTTATTCAAATCACTGCCGCAGAGCATCTGGATGTGGCAGCAGGGAGACCATATGGTATCAAAATTCTAGAGATTAATTTAATTAGAATTTATTAACATTTTTGGAGTACCCATTCTGCTGAGCTTTGAGGTGGAGGTCCGCTGCGAGGCGAGCTACCACCTGTTACAGCCCCGCCCCGACTGTCTTACTCTGTGTGGAACTGCAAATGTTTCATTTAATCAGTTATGGTTCATTGTTATCGCTCCAACCTGTTTCATATATGACGACAACTAGAGAGGAGTGAATTTTTTTAAATTTGATTAGTCCGATTTGATTTCCTCATCTCTACTGAGGACCCATTGGAGGGCAAGTCGGGTTCCAGCAGCCGCGGTAATGTCCCGGGTGCTCAAAGTGTTTACTTTGAACTAATACTGTATGACCACAAAACCCAATCTAACAAAGAGTCACATGGCGGCACAATGACAGAGCCCAGAGGTGGCAGCAGCCCGATGAGACCATATAGCCTCACAATAGAAAAGATTAAAGATATCTATTTAGATAGATTCAATTTTACAAGTTTATTTAAGGTGCCAACAGAATAAGAAGACCATATGGCGGCACAATGACACAGCCTGGAGGTGGCAGCATAGCGCCGTACAATTGAATGGATTAAAAAATATTTTGGAAAATTTTAATTGAAGATGTAAAATAGATTAAGTTACATTTAATGTGCAAGCAGCGTGAGGAGACCACATGGCCACGGTATGTCTGGGTCCACTGTCTTGTCTTCCTCATCACCTTGTAGCTCCACAGCATGCTCCTGCTCCTCTTCTCTTGTCAGATGACTATAAAAAACCCATTTTGCAAAACCTTGCCTGTGCTTCACTGTCCCCCTCCTCCTCTTCTTCCAGTTAAGCCCCCACAGGGCTCATGGGGCCTCGAGATGTAGGGGCCATGTCTCCAGTGCACTGACCAACCATGGTTTCCAACATGTGTTGTAGTAGATGAAGCAGTGGAATTACATTGTTCATCCGGTAATCCTGGCATCTGACTAATAATGTGGCTTCCTCAAAGGTCCTGACGAGGTGTCACGTATGAGCTGCCACTGGTTGATATTGAAGTTACACAGGGGAGTCCCCTTATCCACTTGGATCATCAAGAAATCAGTGATGCTTTTTCTCTGTTCGTATAGTCGGTCCAACATATGGAGGGTTAAAATCCAACATATGGAAACGTGGCAAATCAGACTATGTTAGGGGATGCCGTTCTGACGCTGCAGCTCAAGGAGGGTGTGCTTTTGGTGTACCAGTGGCAGAAGTGCATGAAAAGTTTTCTTCCCATTGTTAGGATGTCTTAAAGATGGGGGTAACACTTCAGGAATTGCTTGACAGTCAGATTAAACTTGTGTGCTATGCAGGGCGCATGGCTCAGGCTTCCTTGAAGCAGCGCAGACAAGATGTTCTTCCCGTTGTCGGTCACCATGGTTCCCATTTCCAGTTTTCTTGGAGTAAGCCATGATTCGATATCTTGATGAATGACTTTTAGCAGTTCCTCCCCTGTGTGACTCTGTTCGCCAAGGCAAACCATGTGAAGAATAGTGTGACACTGCCGTGCCCTGCACACATGGTATGCTGGAGGGGCCTTTTTATAAAAATCATTAATAAAAATTATTCAAAATAAAAATGAATTCATTAAAATGAAGTAAAACTATTTATTATTCAAAATTTTTATATAATGTGCCAGCAGCATGAGGAGACCATATGGCAGCACAATGACACAGTCTGGAGGTGGCAGGAGCATAAAGAGAAGACATTGTGGCAGAAGGGCCAAGCCTGGAGGTGGCAGCTAGGGATAAGCGAATCGAATCTCATGAATCCAAAGTCATTATAAATTTCAGGAAAATTTTGATTCGCAACGAATGTGTATATATCGCCACGATTCGATCGCGCAATTCACTGAATTAAACTCCATTTAGTGCGGTCCAGGCTCCAGGGCATCTAAAATGGCAGATCCACAAGGGGCAAGGAATCTTGGGAAAGGCAGGAACAAGGGTGTGAGGGATGACCCTGAATCACATGCAGCATGCAGCCTATCAGCAGCCAGCCACCCCTGTGATGTCACAGCCCTATATAATTGGCAGCCATCTTGCGGCCAGTCACTTCAGCCTTTTATTGCAGAGAGAGAGAGAGAGAGGGACAGACAGCAGTGTGTGTTGCACAGAAAACCATTTTTACAGCAGAGATTCACCTCCCAGTCACATCAGCGTTCTATTGCAGAGAGGACAGAGAGCAGTGTATTGCACAGAAAAGCTTTTTTTACAGAAATTATTCACTTCAAGCCCAAATCCAGCCTAGAAGCACTAATAGGGAAGGGAGTGAGATTGAGTGAAAGTGCAATTTTGGCTGCAGTACACATTGACTGTGTGCTGCAGCACTGGTGTGTACAACAACTGAAAAGCTAATAGCAGCCAGCCAGTTAGGGTGACCAGAGTACTAAAAGCGTATTGTTCTCTATTAAGTGTAACCTGCGCGTACATCTAAGTGGTTTACAATTTTTTTCCTGTTAAAGTCTTAAGGGCCCAATTACTGTGAAAGGTCAGACAAAAGTACACACCTGCTGGTGTTGTAGACAAATACTGTTTTAAGTGTACTGGAGCGCATTGTCCTCCCCTCATAAGTGTATACCACATACGTACATCTAAGTGATGTACCATTTTGTTCCTGTGAAAGTCTTAAGGGCCTAGATACTGTGAAAGGCCAGCCAAAAATACATACCTGCTGGTGTTGTAGACAAATACTGTTTGAAGCCTAGTGGAGTGTATTGTACTCCCCTCATATACGCACTGACTATGTCAGGCAGAGAAGTGCCATTACATGCACAGAGGAGTGGCAGAGGCCTAAATTCATCAGGCAGAGGTCGCAGCAGACTAGGGGTGAGTGGCAGCAGGAGTCACAGCGAGAGTCCTGAGCTCCTGGTATCAGCTAATGGTCGTGTCTCGACCAGCAACCCATCTGCCGTCATTGATTGGTTAACACGGTCATCCATTTCATCACAAGTGACATCTGACAACCCTAGTCAACAGTCGGTAAGTTCCCGGGTTGTCTCGGTTGGCATGGCCTGGGAACAGTCCCTATCCTCCCATTGCCTCTGTCCTATGCTGTTCCCTTCCCCACAGAAGTATCTTATGATGTGGTTTCAATTCCACTATTTAGTGAGGACGATATACTGAAGGACAGTCAGCAGTTACTGCCCAGCCAAGAAGTGGAGGAGACATTCGCCGCATGCTCCGCTAGGTGGGCAAGTAGTGATGAGGAGAGTGGCGTGGGAGGTGGTGTTGGAACCTGAGGAGGACATCAGTGACGTACAGACACAACTCGATGATGATGAAGCCGATCGCACTTGGGAGCCGGGTACAGAAGGGTCTTCATCATCATCAGAAGAGGGTTGTAGGTTCCCATGAGGCAGCAGATGAGCCAGCAAGGTGGTAGCATGGTTGGCAGTCAGCATGGTGGCAAAAGTGGAAAGTCTGGAGCCAAACGTGCTCAGGGCAGACCACCTGCTTCACGGCAGCCTAACTTCCCAGGAGGTAGTGGAACAGGGGTTCCTGGAGTCGGCGGCAGTAGCAGTCAATCAATGTGAACTATTGGTGGGAAAATCAGCTACTCAGCGGTGTGGCAATTTTTCATCAAGCATCCAGTGGATGTTAATCTGGCTACATGCAAGATGTGTCAACAGAGGGTGAAGCGTTGCCAGGGTCACCATAAAGCAGCCTGGGAGAACCATGCCTCTGATGTGGTGGTCAAGCCTGCTGCATCACCCAGTGGCACGCCGATCCCTGTTTCAGCCAGCCAAGGCTCCACCACCTCAGTCGAAGGGGGCTTTGTATCATACCCATCTTCTGTCGGTCCAGATGCTCCTGTTCCTCCTACTTCGAGTAAGGCAATCCATATGCGAAGCATGTCCAAGAGACAACAGTATGTGCCCACTCATTCAATGGCGCAGAAGCTGAATGTGCTCCTGTCCAAGTTTCTGGTGCTGCAGTCCTTCTCTTTTCAAGTGGTGGACTCTTCATCTTTCAGCTAACTGATGGCTTGTGCCAAGCCAAGGTGTACAGTCCCAAGCCGTCATTTCTTTGCCAAGAAAGTAGTACCAGAAGGTGGGCCAGCCCTTGAGCCTGTCGGTGTGCATGGCAGCGCCGACGTGTAGAGCTGTAACTACAGTCAGGGACAATACTTGTCTTTTACCACCCACTGGGTAAATGTGGTTCCTGCACAGCCACAACAGCAACTTGGACAGATCCCTCCGCTTCCGCATCCACGCTCTCAGGCCATTGGTCCTGTGACAGTGTGCGACTTCGCCCCCTCATCCTCCACCGTGTCCTCGGCCTCCACTGCACGGACAAGTCTCAGTGTCCCTCCAACATACCATGAGTGCAGGGTATGCTGTTCTTGGTGAACTGGGTCACACAGGGAAGGACCTGCTAAAAGTCATTCATCAAGAAATCGAATCATTGCTTACACCACAAAAACTGGAAATGGGAACCACAGTGACTGACAATGGGAAGAACATCTTATCTGTGCTGCAACAAGGAAGCCTGAGACATGCGCCCTGCATGGCACACATGTTCAATCTGGTTTCCCCCATTTGCAAGATATCCTAACAATGGGAAGGAAACTTTGCATGCACTTCAGCCACTCGTACCAGCCACTGATTTGCGATGTTTTCACATGTTGGAATTCCACCCTCCATGTGTTGGACCAACTATACAAACATAGAAAAGCCATCACCGATTTCTTAATGATCCAAGCGGTAATAGGGGGAATCCCCTGTATAACTTCAATGTCAATCAGTGGCAGCCCAGAAGTGACACATGCTGTTTGCTCAGGCCCTTTGAGGAATCCACATTATAAATCAGTCGCAAGGATTGCGGGATGTATTACGTCATTCCATTGATTTATCTACTACAACACGTGTTGGAAACAATGGCTGGTCAGGGCACTGGAGACGTGGCGCCTACATCTCATGCCCACATGAGCCCTGTGGGGGCTGAACTGGAGGGGGAGGGCACAGTGGAGCACAGTTTAGATTTCACGAGATGGGTGGTATTTCTAGTCATCTGACAGGAGAGGAGGAGCAGGAACAGCTAGTGGAGCTAAAGAGGAAGGCGAGACAGAGGACCCAGACACACCGTGGCAGTATGCAGTGTAGATGGAGGCACTGAGTCACTTGCACAAATGGCATGATGCATGCTCACTTGCTTGCGTAGTGACCGCCAAATTGTCACCATTCGGCAGCATGATGACTTCTTGCTCACCACCTTAATGGAACCTCGCTACCGACACAAAATGGGGGCCTTTTTCACACCCACTGAGAAGGAGGACAAGCTAACCTACTACAGGAACATCCTACAAAGTCAGTTGGCCGATGCCTACCTGTGCCATTGTCCATCCTCTCGCAGGGCTTACTCGGAGGGCCCTCTGCGCTCACCTTCCATTGTCATGGCTGCTGGGGAGGGGTGGGGTTGCAGGATCAGTACCAGATCAATCAGCAGCAGTCTGAATGTACAGTTGCTAATGAGTAGCTTTCTTCACCCGCATAGTGAAGCAACTCATCAGCAGCAAGTAGACCTTTGTGAAGATGAATCCAGAATGGATCAGCAAGGATTTCCACCCACCAATTCCTGATGCTTCAGAGTAGATTGACAATGGTGCCACTGCAACACTTCACAAATATGGATAGTGCTAAACATATTTAATGCAATTTTTGATGTTATGGTTATAAGTGTAGTTACAATATAAACCAAGCAAGTGGTAATTCATCAGTGTAAATTAATATTGTCAATAATAATAACTAAAAATACCAAATATTATTGTAGCATGTCAAACTGTGGAAACATGATGTTATAAGGTATTCTAGAATATAAGACAAAGTTTAGATCAATAATAAATATGTCTACAAGTGAAAAGAAATATGCTCATGTTGTACGAAGTAGCATATTTGAAGGAATGTCAATATGTGTGTATTCAGACTGGGAGAAAACAAGTGATCCGGTTTCCGAACAAATGGCATTTAAAAATCCATACATCCATGTCTGGTTTTCTGAATGATTTTATTGTGATGTAACATTACAGGTGACCTTGTAGTTGGTTATTTTAACTGCATGTTGTACCTGGAATATAGTGTAAGATTAAACACCTGCCGGTGCGAAAAGTATCAGACGTTCCTGATCTGTATTGTGACTCCTTGCCAAGCAAACAAATAAAGCAGGTTTTATCTTCACTTCCAGAGCCGGAAATTTTCTTCTTTGGATTGTACTGGTGAAACCGGGTGGGACCGGCGGGTCCGATAGCGCAGGTGTGCATGCAAGGTCGTTAGTGGAAGGGCGGACAGCACTATCTCTCTACACAAAGATTTGCTTCCCAAATGTCTATGCTCCCAGAAAGACCAAGTCCAGCAAGAGCTTGAAAGCACCATGGAGTCACTACATATAGAGTTGGGTGAACTTCGTGGCCGAGATAATGCAGAAGACCGTCAACATATAGGTCCCGATAGAGCAACAAAAGCATGCACAGTCTTTGAAAACTTTGTTGCCCCAGCAGTTACTGTAGTCCCCACAGACATGCTAACTACAACCAGACAGATGGAGGATTTAATGATCAATGAGACCAGAACATGGTGGGATCACCAAACGTTAACCACCTACCTGAAGAAAAATCTTGTGCCACGGGTTCTTAGGTTAAAGAAAAGACCAGTCAAGACATACTCACAAGCATTCATCTCAAAGTGGGACGGTGCCCTTTTAGAATGTTCGGCTAAACTCATGTCGTACATAAAAGAAGACGAGGAGATTGAGCTTCAAAGTATGCAACAAGAAATGGATAAATTAAAAGAATCATTTGAACCATTTAAAAACCATGAAGAATTTAAAAGTTGGAAAGTCAGCATCTTGAATAAAATTGATGCCATAGAAAACAATATTATGGACATTAAGAAAACTAAGTTTCGTCGAGATACAGAGGATTATAATCAGGATCAAATATTTTTATGGCATCTCAATAAACAAAAGCAAGAAGACTTGCCACGTTCTATTCTATGTATCCCCCGTTCCAAAAGAAGACGGAGATACAAATCCACCTCCAGATCTCCAAGGAGAGTGAGTTTCTCTGACGTGGAGAGCTCTTAGGAAGAGGACAACAAAAGACCTACACGCCCATCTCCTCAACAGTTCAACTCCGCCAAGATACCTAATTCCGGAGCAATTCCCCAAAAACGCCCAAGCAACGGAAAAGAAGGAGAACCAGGAGGGCTGGATGCCGACATCAGCAAGAAAAGATATCCACTGAGATCACACTGATCAATGTTATGCTATGGCATAGCATTGAACAGTGTATGCAATTCAAGGATTGCTTGTAATAGTCCCTTATGGGGACTAAAATATAGTGTGAAAAAAGTTTTTAAAAAAGTTTACCCCTTCCCTAATAAAATATAATTGGTGATTAAGCCGCACAGTCAATGGCTTTTACATAAACGAATACCTAAGACCAAAATTCCATATTTTTGGTCACTTTGTATACCTTAAAAAATGTATAAAAAGCAATAAAAAAGTCCCATGAAAACAAAAATTGTACCAATAAAAACTATAAATCACAAAACAGAAGCCCCCAAAATCTCGACATTTCTTTTTGTTTTTCATTTTGCTATAGATTTTTAAGTCATTACAAAGTAAATTGGTAGCACAAAAACAAGCCCTTATATAGGTCTGTAGGTTGAAAACTGAAAGTGTTATGATTTTTAGAAGGTAAAGAAGGAAAAAACGAAAGTGCAAAAATGAAAAAAAAAATACTTAAAGGGGTGCAAGTCAACTGGTGCAAGAAAGTTATACATATTTGTAAATTATTTCTATTCAAAAATATTAATGCTTCCACTACTTATCAGCTGCTGTATGCCCCCAGGAAGTTTGAATTTCTTTTCTGTCTGACCACAGTGCTCTCTGTTGACACCTCTATCGATGTCAGAAACTTAAGAGCAGGACCTCCGCCCCAGCAAAGGTGCACAACTGCACTTGGGGTTGAATTTTCATGCTATAACCATGTTCATGCAAATATAACCCGACATGTCTGTGCTTAAGGCTTATACTAATGCACCCTTTTATCTTGCTGGGTAGCATTAGGGTTTCCCCTGTGAGGCCTGCTATAAATGAACCAACCAGGGTGGGTCTTGTAGTTTGTCTACTCCCTCCCATTGTATGTGTGCTTAGAGTCACACTGGAGGTGACTGAGGAGCAATCTGAAAGTCGGGCCTATGGCTGCCGTATATCGGTTCTTGGTTTTATTTATCTGGCCAGGTAGGTTAGTTGATAGGACCCGCATCATTTGAGAAACCTTGGCGTGGTGTGCCGGCTCAAGTGTGTCCTTCATATGAGGATATACTGGCTAATGTCTCAATTTTACATCAGTTTTGAGGTATAGCTAATGTCATTGTTTACATTAACCACAGCTGTGAAACCCATATTGTGATCCATAGGTGCAGGTCCTCCACTCCAACGTAGGTGCACAACTGCACTTGGGGTTGGGCACCTTGTATCAACCTTGGATCACATCAATTTCTGTGATTGTTTACACATTATTATTATTACCTCAACCAGTGCAGTGTGTAAAATACCATTAACAGATCTCTTATAAATCTATCTGTCTGAAACCAGGCAAAGTTAAAGGTTATTATAAAGTAATATACTTTAAGATATGATATGTACCTCAAAAAATAAAATCAATTAAAATATAAAAGAAAGCCCTAGTATGACTGCAAAGACAGGAAAATGAAAAAAAAGTGGTTTTAGAACTCCATGATATATAAAAAATAAAATAAAATAAAACAGAATAAGAAAGTAGGTTATGAACACTTTAAGGAGATATTCAAAAACTACTTTAACCCCTTAATGACGCAGGAAGTAAATGTACGTCCTGGTGAGCTGGTACTTAATGCACCAGGACGTACATTTATGTCCTATGCTCCGATGCTCACGTCATGCACGGCAGGTCTCGGCTGCTGATAGCAGCCAGGGACCATCGGGTAATGGCGGTCATCCGCGATCACGCGGATGTCCACCATTAATCCCTCAGATGCTATGATCAATACAGATCACGGCATCTGCAGCATTGTTAACACTAAAATAGATGATCGGATCACCCACAGCGCTGCCGCGGTGATCCGATCATCCAGCATGGCAGCCGGAGGTCCCCTCACCTGCCTCCGCTGCCTTCCACGGGTCTTCTGCTCTGGTCTGTGATCGAGCAGACCAGAGCAGAAGATGACCGATAACACTGATCAGTGCTATGTCCTATGCATAGCACTGAACAGTATTAGCAATCGAATGATTGCTATAAATAGTCCCCTATGGGGAATATTAAAGTGCAAAAATAAAGGGGAAAAAAGGAAGAAAAAAAAGTTAAAGGGTACCTCTCATCAAATAAACTTTCGATATATTTTAGATTAATGAATGTTCAATAACTTTCCAATAGCATGTTAATGAAAAATATGCTTCTTTCTATTGTATTTTTCCCGATCAGTCCTGTCAGCAAGCATTTCTGACTCATGCTGGAGTCCTAAACACTCAGAGCTGCCAGCCTGCTTTGTTCACAGCCAAACAGGCTGTGAACAAAGCAGGCTGGCAGCTCCGAGTGTTCTACTTTGTGAACAAAGCAGACTGGCAGCTCATAGTGTTTAGGACTCCAGCATGAGTCTGAAATGCTTGCTGCCAGGACTGGTAGGGAGACCCCTAGTGCTCATTTCTTCAAAGTAGAAAATTAAATAGAAAGAAGCATATTTTTTAATAACATGCAATTGTAAAGTTATTCTGCATACATTAATCTATAATATTTCAAAAGTTTTTTTGATGAGAGGTACCCTTTAAGAAAATGTGAAAAAATCTCCCCCAATAAAAACATTAATTGTCCCATTTTCCCTATTTCACCCCCAAAAAGTGTAAAAAATATTTTATATACATATTTGGTATCGCTGCGCACATAAATATCCCAACTATTACAATAAAATTTTAATGATACCGTACGGTGAATGGCGTGAACGTAAAAAAAAAGTCCAAAATAGCTGCTTTTTTAATAAAAAAATAAACAACCTATGGGTCTTAGAAAGTGAAGAGAAAGAAAATATAAGCCACAAATCAAAATTCAGGGGTAGGGAAGTGTTAAATATTTTGATTTATTTTAATATAATTTATTATTATTATCATTACTATTATTGATGTTGTTGTCATTATTTATGTTCTGCAATTTTTTGGTGTTTCAAAACCTACACATGTTTTTTGGTCATTTTCTACATCTGTGACCTGCTGATTTACTGATAAATTAGCTGGTCAATTAGAATCTAATTTGGAGACATTTAATGGCAGATTCTATGCTTACAAGGAAAGAAAATGTGTTTTTAATTAAGAAAGCTTAATGATTCATTTTGTTGTTGCGACGTATTCCATTAGTATTTGCTGTGTTTATTCTAATAATTTATTTTAATTGCAAAATTTAAATGTTACATACAAACATATGGAAGCAAGGTTAAATAGTTTATCATCATAACATTGTTCTAAAGTCACTTTAAATATTTTCTTTTACATGATAACTATATTTTATAATTACTAACCTTATGTTGTTTCTGCAATTTATTAAAATTAACTCTTCCTTTGGAAAATGGGTAAATCAGCTATTGAAAACACAGACATGCGCTACTACGGGACCATGGATGGGGTTCAGGGGGGAATGGTTGTTGATGAGGAGACCAGCAATGGGGGAGCGGGGTGTGGTTCATGAGGGGACCAAGGATGGGGTTCAGGGGGTGATGTTTGTTGAGGAGACCAAGAATGTCTTTTTTTTTGGGGGGGGAGGTTGAGGAGACTCCTATCATGTTCTGAGAGCCTTCTGGAGCAGGACATAGTAGTCTGGGGAGGGGGCAGAGGACCATGGAGTGGACTTAGGGGTCGAGGGGGTTGAGCAGAGGAGTGGCAGTGTTATATTCAGAAGTAACAGTGTGTGGTAGTATTATATTCTGGGCACAGTGCGTGGCAGTATTATATTTATATTCATGGCGTACAGTGTATAGCAGAATTATATTCAAGTGACAGTTTCTGGCAAGGTTATAATGATTATTGTCTTCAGAGAGGATGAGGATCTGCTGACAAATTAAGGAAACAATCATGTCTGGGCATCAGACTCTGCAGAGAAGGTGTAGCTGGAAGAAGTCCTGACGTCTTGACCAGATGAGGAAGAAAAAGAAAGACAACAGAGAAGACGTCACCCAGGTCACTGATACCACTGTGTATTTTCCTGACTGTCCCATCACCAATGTAGTTACTTGCAAAACTACAACTACCATAATGCCTGAAGCTCTCCAGATATGATGGGAGTTGTAGCTTTGCTACAGCTGGAGAGCAACTTGAACCAAGGTGATCGGTCAGGGTCCCAGCAGTCGGACCCCCAACCTTGCGTTGGGGGGGTGCGTAGGGGGCCCCAAGGCAATTTTTTGCATCGGGTCCCTTTGCTTTCCAGCTACACCCCAGATCGGCTGCATAATTTTTGTGAAAAAAACTCCAAAATATTGTGAAAATGTGAAAAGTTTCTGGCGTTAAAAAAAAAATAATTATGGCATTTACTGTACAATGAAATTTTATTTTTATTCTGTGGGTCAGTACGATTATGGCAATACCCAATTCATATAGCTTTTCACAAAAAAATCCTTTTTCCCCCCTCTTTTGTGTTGTCCTGTTGTAACTTTTTTTTATTTTTCATCTGATGCCATTGTGTGAGGGCTAATTTTTTTGCAGGACAAGCTGTACTTTTTATTGGTACCATTGTTGCAATCTTTTTTTACTCCAAGTTTTGGACCTTTTTTTTTTATGGCATTCACCTTTTTTCTTTTTCTTTTTTTTTTGGGGGGGGGGTGAAAATATTTTAATGGGAAAGGGGCATTTATTTATTTAACTTTTATTAATTTATTTAAAAAAAACATTATTTTTATATTTTTCAATTTTTACAGGTTATACTATGCTGGAGCGCAGTATAACTGTCAGCCTGACTGACATGCAGCCTGTGCGATTCAGCCTATGGTTGGACCTCACAGGCTATCGCACTTGACAGACAGGAGGACATCAGCCGGCCTCCTGCTGCCATGGCAACCAAGTGCTCCAATGTTTGTATCGCAAGATCGCCATTGGTGAACAGGGGGAGCCCTCTCCCCCTATCATTCTCATAGAAGCTGTGATCAGGACTGACTATAGCATCTATGGGGTTAATGGGATCATGCTGGTCTCGGCAGCTGCGGTGGGACCCTGGCTGTTATTGACAGCCAGGTCCCACCGGCGATCTCCTGCAGCAGCTCATTGCTCTGAGCAGGATATCGCCATGTAGGTAACTAGGACGTATGCATATGTCCTGGGGCAGGAAGGGGGTTAATCGATATTGGGGGGGGACAGTATCATACCATGACAGTATCTAATCCATTTAGGGTGCACAGTATTGAGCCTCTAAGGATGCAGGCATTTTTCATTTTTGCACTTTAATTTTTCCTCCTCACCCTTTAATAGCCGTAACTCTTATTTTTCCACCTACTCGCCCATATAAGGGCTTTTTTTTTCGAGACCAATTGTACTTTGTAATGTCTTCATTAATTTTTTTTTTTATTTAACATATGCTCCAAAACAGAAAGACATTTTTTTTTTAGGTGAAATTTGGAAGAAGAAAAAAGCAATTTTGCTGATTTTTTTTCTTTTTTTACGACATTAACCATGTGGTCAAACTATCATGTAATCTTGATACTTAACCCCTTGAGGACTGAGCCCTTTTTCCCCTTAAGGACGCAGCCCTTTTTTGCAATTTTGACCACTATCACTTTATGCATTAATAACTCTGGGATGCTTTTTCTGATTATTCTGAGTCCGAGATTGTTTTTTCGTGACATATTCTACTTTAACACAGTGGTAAATTTTTGTTGCTACTTGCATCCTTTCTTGGTGAAAAATCCCCAAATTTCATGAAAATTTAGAAAATTTACCATTTTTCTAACTTTGAAACTCTCTTTTTGTAAGGAAAATGGATATTCCAAATAAATTATATATTGATTCACACATACAATATGTCTACTTTATATTTGCATCATAAAGTTGACATGTTTTTGCTTTTGGAAGACATCAGAGGGCTTCAAAGTTCTGCAGCAATTTTCCAACTTTTCACAAAATTTTCAAAATCGGAATTTTTCAGGGACCAGTTCAGTTTTGAAGTTGATTTGAGGGGGTGTTCATATTAGAAATACCCCATAAATGACCCCATTATAAAAACTGCACCCCCAAAGAATTCAAAATGACATTCAGAAAGTGTGTTTACCCCATAGGTGTTTCATAGGAATAGCAGCAAAATTAAGGAGAAAATTCTAAATCTTAATTTTTTACACTCACATGTTCTTGTAGATCCAGTTTTTGAAATTTTACAAGCGGTAAAAGGATAAAAAGCCCCCCAGAATTTTTAACCCAATTTCTCTCAAGTAAGGAAATACCTCATAGGTGTATGTCAAGTGCTCTGTGGGTGCACTACAAGGCTCAGAAGGGAAGGAGCAACAATGGCATTTTGGAGAGTACATTTTTCTGAAATGGTTTTTGGGGACCTGTCACATTTAAAGAGGCACTGTCATTGTTAAAAACTTTTCATATATTGCAGGACTCATTATAATATAACATTTGACAATATACACCTGTTAAAAAAAATTACATTTTCACCTGAAATTCAAGCTCAAAATAGCCACCACTAGAGGTCACCTGTCTTTTAGCCAGACAGACTAGTCTACATTTTACAGCATACTGGATACCGGCCGTAAAGCATACCGGTATCCAGTATAGGAGATTTCTATTGTGTATGCAAAACTACAGATAAAGGATGTGTGGACATGCTGGGAGCTATAGTTTTAAAACAGCTGGAGGCAACACTGCTCTAACACAGTAATTTACAAACATTGCAGCTTCAGTTGTTACTAAACTACAACTCCCGGCATGCTAAAATAGTCAAAACTTTCTCGGAATCCTGAATGATCAGACATTCAGGAGTCTGTGAAAGATGAATGACACACATAGTGACAGCTGTGCTGATTAGCATCCAACTTTACTAGGAGAAGATAAAACAGATAGAACATGTATTCATAAAAATTCTGTACTTTTATCTAAAAAAATCCTTGCGCTAATTTTACAAAGATCTATTCTTATATCTATAAATTTTATCCTGTTATGAATTCACCATAATGTCTTCTGATTACTGCAGGCAAGCTCCAAGTATCTTCCTCTGACACATGACACAGCATAAAACCAGAGAGGAAAGGGTTACAGAGTAGAGAGTACTGATTGGCTGACTGCACAGGCTTGCTCCTCTCCAGCCTGCACAATGAAAAAGTAACTAACCAGCAGATAAATGCTTATATCTCTGGATATACAAGTCCGAGACACATAAAATTTCTATACACATGATCAGCAGGATTGGGTCCTGAGTAACATGTCACTTTTTTCTTTTCTTTTTTTTTTTGCACTATGACAGGTACACTTTAAGAAGCCCCTATGGTGCCAGAACAGCAAAAAAAAAAACAACATGGCATACTATTTTGGAAATGACACCCCTCAAGGAATGTAACAAGGGGTCCAGTGAGCCTTAACACTTCACAGGTGTTTGTCGACTTTTTGTTAAAGTCGGATGTGTAAATGAATTTTGTTTTCACTAAAATGCTGGTTTTCTCCCAAATTTTACATTTTTGCAAGGGGTTATAGAAGAAAATGCCACACAAAATTTGTAACCCCATCTCTTCTGAGTATGGAAATACCCCATGTGTGGACGTCAAGTGCACTGCTGGTGCACTACAATGCTCAGAAGAGGAGAAGTCACATTTGGCTTTTGGAAAGCAAATTTCGCTGAAATGGTTTTTGGGGGGCATGTCGCATTTAGGAAGCCCCTATCGTGTCAGAACAGCAGAAAAAAACCACATGGCATACTATTTTGGAAACTACACCCCTCAAGGAACATAACAAGGGGAACAATGAGCCTTAACACCCCACAGGTGTTTGACACATTTCCGCTAAATTTGGACAGGAAAATGAAAAATTTGATTTTTTTTCACTAAAATGCCGATGTTACCCCAAATTTTTCATTTTCACAAGGGATAATTGGAGAAAAAGCCTCCCAAAATGTGTAACCCCATTTCTTCTGAGTATGAAGAAATATGTGGATGTAAATTGTGGATGTGGATGTAAATTGCTCTGCGGGTGAACTACAATGCTCAGAAGAGAAGGGGCGCCATTGAGCGTTTGGTGAGAGAAATTGGTTGGAATAGAAGTCGGGGGCCATGTGCGTTTAAAAAGCCCCCCGTGGTGCCAGAACAGTGGACCCACCCCCACATGTGACCCCATTTTGGAAACTATACCCCTCACAGAATTTAATAAGGGGTGCAGTGAACATTTACACCCCACTGGCATTTGACAGATCTTTGGAACAGTGGGCTGTGCAAATGAAAAATTACATTTTTCATTTTCACGGACCACTGTTCCAAAAATCTGTTAGACACCTGTGGGACGTAAATGCTCGCTGTACCCCAAATAACATTACGTGAGGGGTGTAGTTTCCAAAATGGGGTCACATGTGTGGGTGGGTCCACTGTTCTGGCACTATGGGGGCTTTGTAAAAACACATGGCCTTCAATTTCAGACACATTCTCTCTCCAAAATCCCAATGGCGCTCCTTCTCTTCTGAGCATTGTAGTTCGCCTGGAGAGCACTTTACATCCACATGTGGGGTATGTTCTCACTCAGAAGAAATAGGGTTACAAATCTTGGGGGGCTTTTTTTCCTATTCTCCCTTATAAAATTGAAAAATGTAGGGTAACACCAACAATTTAGTGAATTTTTTTTTCATTTTTTTTCATTTTCACATCCAACTTTAACGAAAGTTTTTCTAACACCTGTGGGGTGTCAAGGCTCACTATACCCTTTGTTACATTTCGTTTGGGTTGTGGTTTCCAAAATGTGGTCACACCTGGGTATTTATTGTTTTACGTTTATGTCAGAACCGCTGTAAAATCAGCCAGCCCTGTGCAAATCACCAATTTAGACCTCAAATGTACAAAGTGCGCTCTCACTCCTGAGCCTTATAGTGCGTCCGCAGAACATTTTATGCCCACATATGGGGTATTTCTGTATTCAGGAGAAATTGCGTTACAAATTTTGGGGGTCTTTTTTTCCTTTTACCGCTTGTGAAAATTAAAAGTATGGGGTAACACCAGCCTGTTAATGTAAAAAAAATAAAAAAATACACTAACAGGCTGGTGTAGCCCCCAACTTTACCTTTTCATAAGGGGTAAAAGGAGAAAAAGCCCCCCAAAATTTGTAATGCAATTTCTCCCGAGTATGGATATACTCCATATGTGGCCCTAAACTGTTGCCTTGAAATACGAAAGGGCTCCAAAGCGAGAGAGCGCCATGCGCATTTGAGGCCTAAATTGGAGATTTGAATCCGCCACAAAAATACCCCACGGCAGTGTTTCCCAAACAGGGTGTCTCCAGCCTCCAGCTGCTGCAAAACTCCTAGCATGCCTGGACAGTCAGTGGCTGACCAGCAATACTGGGAGTTGTTGTTTTTCAACAGCTGGAGTCTCTGTTTTGAAAACAGTGCCGTACAAGATGTTTATTTATTTATTTTTATTGGGGGGGGGACTGTGTAGGGGTATGTGTATATGTAGTGTTTTACCCTTTATTATGTGTTAGTGTAGTGTAGTGTAGTGTTTTTAGGGTACATTCACACGGTCGGATTTACAGTGAGTTTGAGCTGGGAGTTTGAGCTGCGGCAGAAAATTTGCCGTATCTTAAACTTGCAGCAGAACTCGTTGTAAACCCGCCTGTGTGAATGTACCCGGTACATTCACATATGGGGGGGGGGTGGCAATCCAGCTGTTGCAAAACTACAACTCCCAGCATGCACTGACTGACCATACATGCTGGGAGTTGCAGTTATGCAACAGCTGGAGTAACATTGGTTGCGAAACACTGAGCGTTTGTTACTTAACTCAGTGTTTCGCAACCAGCGTGCCTCCAGCTGTTGCAAAACTACAACTCCCAGCATGTACAGTCTGTACAGTGCATGCTGGGAGTTGTATTTTTGCAACAGCTGGAGGCACACTGGTTGCGAAACACTGAGTTAGGTAACAAACTCGGTTTCACAACCAAAGTGTCTCCAGCTGTTGCAAAATGGCAACAATCAGCATGCATTGATAGTCGAAGGGCATGCTGAGAGTTGTAGTTTTGCAACAGCTGGAGGCACACTGCTACAACTCCCAGCATGCCATTTGGTAGTCTGTGCATGCTGCGAGTTGTAGTTATGCAACAGGGGAATGCACACTTTTTCATAGAAAAAATGTGCCTCCAGCTGTTGCATAACTGCTGGGAGTTGTAGTTGCGACTCCAGCTGTTGCAAAACTACAACTCTGCTGCTGCCGGTCATTTAACCCTTTAGACACATTATCAATGCCGATCACGGCATCTAAAGTGAAAGTAAAAATCTGAGGCGTTTACCAAACCACTGCGACATGAAGACAGAGTGCCAGTGTGTGTTAGTTCTATATGCAGAGTTAGCAGTGTCTGGTAGTATTATATTCTGAGGCCACAGTGTGTGGTAGTATTTATCAGCCGCATTGAATGACTTTTGGTGGGCAGAGCAGAGCTGCACTGAGGTTGGTGTCAGGCAGGGGCATACCTAGAGCATTTGGCACCCGGGGCAGACCCTTTGTTTGGCAACCCCCCCCCCCCCCCACACACACACACACACACGCATCCCCCTTAATTACACCCCCTCCCCCCAGGGGCAGACTGACAACACTCGGGGCCCCTGGACCAAAAAAAAGGCAAGGGCCCCTGCTAGGCTCCTATTCCACCAAAATCCCACACACAATAAACAAAAATGTATATATGTAAGAAACACTTTAACGTAGGTAAATTTCCATGACCAATAATACTGGTTTACAAGGAGTAAATATATACCACCACACAATAACTGGATAATACCGCCACACTGTACTGAATAAAACCACTATACACAGACCAGTATACTATAAAGAATCTATATACAATAAAAGTGATTATATACAGGACCATATGGCGGTAGATATCAGCTGTACACAGGATGTGTATACCATATAAGTGATTACAGTTACATTTTTGGACTCACAATTACGTCTTTTCTGATCAGCGGCATCCTCTTTCCTTTTCTTCTCTGTCCGGATAAGACCGCCATGTGGACCTCTTAACATCTACAGGAAAAACATGTCAGACTCTGCATATATTCAGTGCCCTCCTCTACACAATCTTTCCATCTATAGGCCCACAAACTGGAATAATGCCCTCCTTGGTGTCCTGCACAGTAAAAGGGCAGGTAGGTAGGTAGCCAGGTAACCCCATCTTTCCCATAGGTATATGCAGAGTTACACCCCCCCTCTTTACCATAGGTATATGCAGAGTTACACCCCCCCTCTCTTTCCCATAGGTATATGCAGAGCTACGCTACACCCCCCTCTTTCCCATAGGTATATGCAGAGTTACACCCCCCTCTTTCCCATAGGTATATGCAGAGTTACACCCCCACCCCCTCTTTCCCATAGGTATATGCAGAGCTACCCCCTCTTTCCCATAGGTATATGCAGAGTTACACTCCCCCCCTCTTTCCCATAGGTATATGCAGAGCTACACCCCCCCTCTTTCCCATAGGTATATGCAGGGTTACCCCCCCCCTCTTTTCCATAGGTATATGCAGAGCTACCCCCCTCTTTCCCATATGTATATGTGGAGCTACACCCCCCCTTCCCCATAGGTATATGCGGAGCTACACCCCCCTCTTTCCCAAAGGAATTTGCAGAGCTACACCCCCCCCTCTTTCCCATAGATATATGCAGAGCTACACCCCACCCTCTTCCCAATAGGTATATGCAGAGCTACACACCACCCTTCCCCATAGGTATATGCAGAGCTACACCCCCTCTCTCCCTCCCTTTCCCATAGGTATATGCAGAGCACCCCCCTATCCCTCCATTCCTTATAGGTATATGCAGAGCACCCCCTCTCCCCCCTTCCCCATATATATATATGCAGAGCCCTCTCCCTTCCCCATAGGTATATGCAGAGAACCCCCCCCACTCCCTCCCTTCCCCATAGGTATATGCAGAGCACCCCCTCTCCCCCTTCCCTATAGGTATATGCAGAGCACTCCCCTCTCCACCCTTCCCTATAGGTATATGCAGAGAACCCCCCCCACTCCCTCCCTTCCCCATAGGTATATGCAGAGCACCCCCCACTCCTCCCCTTCCCTATAGGTATATGCAAAGCACCCCCCCCTCTCCCCCTTCCCTATAGGTATATGCAGAGCACCCCCCTCTCCCCCCTCCCTATAGGTATATGCAGAGCACCCCCCCTCTCCCCCCTTCCCTATAGGTATATGCAGAGCACCCCCCTTCCCCCCTTCCCTATAAGTATATGCAGAGCACCCCCCCTTTCCAATAGGTATAGGCAGGGTTAAAAAAATAAAATAAAAAAAGGATGCTCAACTGATATCCCATGCAGCGATCTCCTCAGCAGGGGCCTGCGTCTTCTCCCCTACACAGTACAGGCGCCGATGAGTGACATCACCGGCGCCTGTACTGCGTGCTGCGTGGGGGCGGAGGTCACGTCTCCTCTGTGTAAGCTGCAGATGCGGCTCACACAGAGGGGATGCCTTCTCCTGTATGTGCGTGTATCGGGCATACAGGAGAATGTTGCGCTGTCTGCTGGGGAACTCCCAGTCCCAGACCTCAGCAGCGGCTGCGGGTCAGACTGCCCTTGGCACCCCCCCTTGAGAGTGCCCCACACCCCCCTTAGTTTTATATGCAGAGTTAGCAGTGGGTGGTAGTAATATTTTTAAAGTGCACAGGGTATTATATTCTAAGGCCACAGTTTATGAGAGTATTATATTCAGGGGATGCCGTGTCTGGCAGTAATATATTTAGAGGGTGCAGTGTGTGGCCGTATTATATTCAGAGGGTGCAGTGTGTGGCCGTATTATATTCAGAGGGTGCAGTGTGTGGCTGTATTATGTTCAGAGGGTGCAGTGTGTGGCAGTTCTCACTCGTTTATTTACTTAGGTTGTAAAACAGATAATTTTATTTTATCTACGCTATATATTGTCCACTACAGTGACATTTAAAAAAACCAAATGTAAGTGTTACATACAAATGCTCTTCATACATCCATAGAAAATTCCTATGGGTGGTGCATATCTGTATGGGTGGGGCAATTTGGTATGGGTGGGATACATATGCATGGGTGTGGCATACCTTGTGGGGGAGGAGTTTAAGGGCCTCCTCACTAGGTCTCACAGGGGGCCCCCAATTTTATTGTTACCCCTATGCGTATAGGCAAAAGTGGTATTGATAAAAAACCAAAACTCACTGTGCAGAAAATAAACTGATAAAGCTAACACAGCTTAGTATGTTAAAAAAATAAAAAAGTTATAATCCTTTCAGTACTTATCAGCTTCTGTATGCACTAGAGGAAGTTGTATAGTTCTTTTCTGTCTGACCACAGTGTTCTCTGCTGACACCTCTGTCCATGTCAGGAACTGTCCAGAGCAGGAACAAATTCCCAGCCTGAGATGGACATAGGTGTCAGCAGAGAGCACTGTGGAAAAACAGAAAAGAACTACACAACTTCCTCTGTAGTATACAACAGCTGATAAGTGCTAGAAGGATTAAGATTTTTATATAGAAGTAATTTAAATTTTCTACTGGACTACCCCTTAAAAGGCAGCTTAGAGACAGAGTGAGCACATGCAAGACAGTCTGCAAGATAGAATCATATAGGGGGGTATTTATCAATTTTACCTGTTGACAGTTTCTTTTTACCCTTTTTTTTCCCTTTGGTTTTCGTGGACATGCACCAAATTTATCATTTGGGAGAAATTGTTAGAAATTTTGGCTCAAATGTTGAAATCAGCTGTTCACAGCGCCTTTTACGCAGAACTTACCACCACAGAGGACGCGTATTTTACCCTGTAGAGCGGCCATTTCGGAGTCCCTCCTGCAGTATATCAGCAAAGGACATGAGTTATTTTCTTTTGTGGGGTTTATAGCCACCATGTGAAATGGATTTTATTTTCAACTTGAGTATTTTTTTTTGTTACTTTAGTGCTTAACTTTCCTGAACCTGTGTGGCCATGTCCAATGCTGGCTCAACGGAGGGGGAAGGTCCCTTAGAGACAACTATGCCGCAGGATAGTATTGTGCAGCCCCGGAGGCATCGCTGCTTTCACAAAAAAATGTTTTTTATGTATTTTGACTCCTTTACAAGTGTGTTTTCCATGTGCAAAATTTCTTGGCGTGAATTGCGCCAAAAAAAAAAAAACTAAAGCCGCAAAATTGCGCCAAAGATCGATTGGCGCAAATGATGAATTACTGACTAAAGTTAATATCACACACAGGACCGTGGGGTTTTGAGAAAGTTGTAAAAATGACAGTGGAGAGAATGCACCAGACTTTGGCACAAAAAGACACTGCGCCAAAGCATTGCGCCAAAGTTACGCAAAAAAAAAAAAAACACATAAATTCTTTGATAAATACCCCATAGAGTTTCTACAAGTGTAGAAAGAAGATGTAGCTCAAAAATCAAGCTGCTAAGGATGTACAAGCAAATTGCGTACACAAAAAAAAAATTCCTAACATAAAAATTGATGTTTTTTGGGTCACATCACAGAAAAAAAGTAAGAAAAGGTGATCAAAAAGTTACATACTGTATACACAAATGTGGTATCGTTAAAAACTAGAGCTCAAGGGTCAGAACACGGCAATGAGCTATTTTTTTTTCTAATTTTCTATTTTTCTAAGCATAAATGAAGCACAAATTATCCAAGTTTGGTATCATTGGAATCATACTGATCCATAGAATAAAGAAAGCATGTTTTGCTATATTGTAAATAAAAAAAATATATATTTGGCCCTGCAAAATTGTGCGATTCCATATTGCAACATTCCATAAGAGACCTATGTGTTCTTTTGCACTATAACCACAAAAAAAAAAAAAAAAACTTTTATAAGGTTTCTGTTTGTAACTATACAACAATAGCAACATCTCTGTACATAAAATAATCACTAATGGTTTTATCACACCTGGCCATTTTTCCTTTCCATTTTTACCTTCAGAATACAATTTACTGAGGGTAGAATGTACAATACAATATCTTCTTACTTTCCCCACATTTAAATGTACCTGTATCCAGATCCTCCGCAGGTCAGTGCACTATAATAACTGTCCTAATGAATGTAAGTGTGCTTGTGAAGAGCACCTTGACATACTAAAGGCTTATAACAGAAGATACCGCAACGTATATCACTTCAGACTCTATTGCATTGGAAATTCATTATCAATTTGCTCAACCACAGCTCTTCATTAGCTTTGGTGTCTTTTTTTTTAATTTTATTTTTTTTAAAGATAACAGTAAAGTGAGCAAACACCACACATAGCATAACACATATGGGATCAAATATTCTAATACAAATCGCCAACACAATATTTCGGCTTGAAAGCAGCGATATAAGGATTTTCTCTAATTTGCTGCAACATTTTTTATATTATCTTCAGATCGGGATCTATTCAACCCATGTACAATGTTCCTGTTACAAGAAACCAATATGGTGCTGATTTACTAAAGTACAAGTAGGTATGAGTACAGCTCAAACATTCTAATACATATCGCTCCAAAAACAGGATTATTTGTTTTTTGCCATTTGGTTACATTTTGTACCTGCAAGACCTCACTTACCATTATTTGTCTGCAGGCTGCAGAATGTATATAGGTAGGCATGCAGATAAGTAGATAATAATAAATAAAAAAAATTATATATATATATATATATATATATATATATATATATATATATATGCAACAAGAAAAAACAAGGTTTCTAATGGCAGGAAATGCACAACCCCAAATGCAGTTGTGCATTTATGCTGGGGGAGCAGATTCTGCATTAGTAGTCTGTTGCTAAGGGCGATCTCCAGCATAAAATGCATACAATGGGGGATGCCTGCAGCAGACTACAAATTCCACAATGGCATCCTATATATAATAGAACTGTGAAATCTAAAAGTTTTACATAGCCATAATAATTGGGTCTTCAGTCATCTCAATGATGTGTTCATAACTTCTGTGATTGTTTCCATTGATCAATCCTATAACTGACCTATCCCATTTTACCTTCAAATTTTGAATATAATTGTCTTTTACAGGCAATTACAGGGCGGGGGGCGGGGGTCACTGATTCTAATGAGTGCCAGAGATATAAGAAGATGTTTTCGTAAGTGATGCTGCATAGGGGAAAAATTATGCAAATTAGCTCTCCTCCAGAGCCAAGAAAAAATAGCAAGTTTTCTTTCTTCTGGTGGAAGGCTAATTTGCATACATTTTACTTTTCATGCAACGTACACTGTAATGAGATCTGAGCAATAAGAATCGGTGTGATCTGACATACATCTAAGGCATCTCTTTGGTGACATGTCAACATTTTTGTTGGGGATACAGGTAATAAAACCTCCACCAATTGCTAAAAAGGAGTAGTGGAAGGTCCTGAGATACACCTAAGGCATCTTTCCAGTCTCCATAACTCCTGAAACAGTTGTTTATAGAAAACGCTCTGATTTGGCTACAATTTGATAGTTTTTTATTCTTCTGATAGCAAGATAATTTACATACAAGGTGCAAGATTGGAATAGCTCTTCAGTTACAAGTAGTAGTTAAAAAAAACTCAATCTTCATAAGTGTATATTTAACCCATTAACGACCATTGACGTCTCTACTCGTCCAAAGTTGACAGCGGCGTCTAAAGGTGCCTTTATCCAGTCCCTGGTGGTCCAGTGGGCTGGATCGCCCCCCCCCCCCGCAGCGCAATTGCAGGGGTCATCCACTTTTAAGGTAGTCGGAGGGCTTACCTCTCCTGTAGTGTCGGCTCCTGTGCTCAGAATGATAAAGCCTGGTAGGACCAGGCTTTATCAATCGAACGCAGAGCACGCAGATCACTATGGTTCTATGGAACCACAGTGATCTGTATGAGGAATCAAATGATTCCTCCAAAAAGTACCCTTAGTGGACTAAAAGTGTAAAAAAGAAAGTAAAAGAAAAGTTTAAAACTCTTTCCGGATTAAAAGTTTAAATCACCCCCCTTTTCCCAAATTCCATATAATATATAAACATAATAAAAATAAACATATATGGTATTGCCGCACGCGTAAATGTCCGAGCTATAAAAATGTATAATTAATTAAATTGCACGGTCAATGGCATACGTGCAAAAAAAATCCAAATTCCAAAATAGTGTTTCTTGGTCGCTTTTTCTACCATAAAAAATGAATAAAAAGCAATAAAAAAGTCATATCAAAACAAAAATGGTACAGGTAAAAATGTCAGATCACAGCGCAAAAAATGAGCCCTCATACCGCCATGCACGCGAAAAAATTAAACAGTTATGGGGGTCAGAAGAGGACATTTTTTTATGTATACAATTTTGTGCATGTAGATTTTTTCCAGAAGTACGACAAAATCAAACCTATATAAGTAGGGTATCATTTTAACTGTATGGACCTACAGAATAAAGATAAGGTGTCATTTTTACCGAAATATGTACTGCGTAAAAACGGAACCCCCAAATTTACAAAATGGCATTTTTTCTTCAATTTTGTTGTACAATTATTTTTTTTTCCGTTTCGCTGTAGATTTTTGGGTAAAATGACTGACATAATTACAAAGTAGAATTGGTGGTGCATAAAAAAGCCCTCATATGTTTTTTTTATGTGCAAAATTGAAATAGTTATGATTTTTTAAAGTAAGGAGGAAAAACGAAAGTGCAAAAACAAAAAAACTATTGGTCTTTAAGGGGTTAAACAAGGCACAAATATATGCTATATGAGTTCTTATTCATGACTTGGCCAACTCTTAAAGAAGAACTCTTGTTTATAAACACTTTTCTCCTGCACTGCGCCCTGCTCTCTGAATGAAAAGAGCAGTATCGACCACAGCACCCCTGTCTTGTCCCCCTCTTCTCTAGTGCAAAGAGATCCCACAAAAACCCTGTAGTATGCATCTGCGTTACCGGAGAATCATATAAAGATCGTAAATAACTTAAGAAGGGATCCTCAAAGCCCATCCTGCCTAAGACCCCCAACAACCATTCCCACCTCACGTTGTGGATGCCTTGCGGAATGTGCAAAAACATCGAACAGGTTTAATGTTTTTGCGGATGCTGGAATCTGGATTTTCATGGCAGATGTTGCAGCCGCAGAAATTCTGCTGTGTGAACATCAGTGGAACTCTGCTGCTGCGGAATGTCTGAGCGGAATATTCATGCAGAATTCTGCATGGACATTCTGCTGTGTGAACATAACCTAAAAGTTTAAAATGTGTCAAAATGTAATTAGCATTTTTATAAATATAGCACATCGATGTTTCTTGCTTTAACCCCTTAAGGACACAGGGCGCATCCATACGCCCCCGTTTCCAAGTCCTTAAGGACACAGGGCATATGGATACACCCTGCGCATTTCCGGCCCCAGCCGCTAGCTGGAGCGGAGCCGGTGCTGGATGCCTGCTGAAATCGTTCAGCAGGCATCGCGGCATATCGCCCAGGGGGGTCATTATGTCCCCCCATGTCGGTGATGGACGCAGATCGATGGACAATTCAGTCCAGCAGTCTGCGGCGGATTCCGGGTCAATCGGGTCTCCAGTGACCCGGTGACCCGGAATTACTGGCTGATCAGGGTCGTCTCTGATGGCCCCGAACAGCCATAGCCAGCAGGGGTGAGGTGGCACTGGTGCCACCTCACGATCGCCCTGATTCGTCGGCTGGTTTACCGGCCGACCAATCAGGGCGCCTGCTGCGGGTGTCACTCCCGCAACCCGCTCCGCCCCTCTCCTGGAGGACGGGAAGAAGACCCCGGGATCGGGGCCCCAGGAGCAACAGCGGCGGCGAGGGACTGACCTGCGGGCCGGCGGTGTGGATCTGCAGTTGGAGGTGAGTGACAGCCTCCTGCTGTTGCTTAGCAACAGCTCCCAGCATGCAAAAAGGGCATGCTGGGAGCTGTAGTTATGCAACAGCAGGAGGCAGACCACCACAACTCCCAGCATTCCCTTATGGGCATACTGGGACTTATAGTTTTGCAACAGCTGGAGGCACATTTTTTCTATGGAAAAGTGTACCTTCAGCTGTTGTATAACCACAACTCCCAGCTTGCACAATCAGCTAAAGTGCATGCTGGGAGTTGTAGGGGTGCATCTGCTGGTTGCATAACTACAACTCCCAGCATGCCCGTTGGCTGTCAGTGACTGCTGAAAGTTGTAGTTTTGCAACAGCTTGAGGCACACTGGTTGTGAAACACTGAGTTAAGTAGCAAACCAGTGTGTCTCCAGCTGTTGCATAAATACAATCCCCAACCAAAACCTTCCGTTGTCCATACATGCTGGGGGTTGTAGCTTTTGCAACAGCTGAAGGCACACTGGTTGCAAAACACTGAGTTTGTTATCAAACTCTGTGTTTCACAACCAGTGTGCCTCCAGCTGTTGCAAAACTACAACTCCCAGCATGCACTGATAGACCGTACATGCTGGGAGTTGTAGTTTTGCAACAGCTGGAGGTATCCCCCCCCCCAATGTGAACGTACAGGGTACACTCACATGGGCGGAGGTTTACAATAAGTATCCGGCTGCAAGTTTGAGCTGCGGCAAATTTTCTGCCGCAGCTCAAACTGCCAGCGAGAAACTACTCTGAACCCCCGCCCGAGCGACTGTACCCTAAAAACACTACACTACACTAACACAAAATAAAATAAAAAGTAAAAAACACTACATATACACATACCCCTACACAGCCCCCCTCCCCTCCCCAATGAAAATGAAAAACGTCTGGTACGGCACTGTTTCCAAAACGGAGCCTTCAGCTGTTGCAAAACAACTACTCCCAGTATTGCCAGATAGCCACTGACTGTCCAGGCATTCTGGGAGTTTTACAACAGCTGGAGGCACCCTGTTTGGGAATCACTGGCGTAGAATACCCCTATGTCCACCCCTATGCAAATCCCTAATTTAGGCCTCAAATGTGCATGGCGCTCTCACTTTGGAGCCCTGTCGTATTTCAAGGCAACAGTAAAGGGTCACATATGGGGTATCGCCGTACTCGGGAGAAATTGTGTTACAAATTTTGGGGGGTATTTTCTGCTATTACCCCTTGTTACGTTCCCCCGAGGGGTCTAGTTTCCAAAATGATATGCCATGTGTTTTTTTTTTTTTGCTGTTCTGGCACCATAGGGGCTTCCTAAATGCGGCATGCCCCCAGAGCAAAATTTGCTTTCAAAAAGCCAAATGTGACTACTCCCCTTCTGAGACCTGTAGTGCGCCAGCAGAGCACTTTTCACCCCCATTTGGGGTGTTTTCTGAATCGGGAGAAATTGGGCTTCAAATTTCGGGGGGTATTTTCTGCTTTAACCCTTTGTAAAAATGTTAATTTTTTGGGAAACCAAGCATTTTAGGTAATTTTTTATTTTTTTTTACATATGCAAAAGTTGTGAAACACCTCTGGGGTATTAAGGCTCACTTAATTCCTTGTTACGTTCTTCAAGGGGTCCAGTTTCCAAAATGGTATGCCATGTGGTTTTTTTTTTTTGCTGTTTTTGCACCCTAGGGGCTTCCTAAAGTTGACATGCCCCCCAAAAACCATTTCAGAAAAATGTTCTCTCCAAAATCCCCTTGTCGCTCCTTCCCTTCTGAGCCCTCTACTGCGCCCGCCGAACAATTTACATAGACATATGAGGTTACTCAAGAGAAATTGGGTTACAAAGACAAGTAGAAATTTTCTCATTTTATCCCTTGGAAAAATTCAAAAATTGGGTCTACAAGAACATGCAAGTGTAAAAAATGAAGATTTGGAATTTTCTCCTTCACTTTGCTGCTATTCCTGTGAAACACCTAAAGGGTTAAAACACTGACTGAATGTCATTTTTAATACTTTGGGGGGTGCAGTTTTTATAATGGGGTCATTTATGGGGTATTTCTAATATGAAGATCCTTCAAATCCACTTCAAAACTGAACTGGTCCCTGAAAAATATCGAATTTGAAAATTTTGTGAAAAATTGGAAAATTGCTGCTGAACTTTGAAGCCCTCTGATGTGTTCCAAAAGTAAAAACACGTCAATTTTATGATGCAAACATAAAGAAGACATATTGTATATGTGAACCAAAAAGAAATTTAATTTGAATATCCATTTTCCTTACAAGCAGAGAGCTTCAAAATTAGAAAAATGCTAAATTTTCAATTTTTTTCATCAAATTTGGGGATTTTTCACCAAGAAAGGATGCAAGTTACCACAACATTTTACCACTATGTTAAAGTAGAATATGTCACGAAAAAACATTCTCGGAATCAGAATAAGTAAAAGCATATCAGATTTATTAATGTTTAAAGTGACAGTGGTCAGATGTTCAAAAAATGCTCTGGTCGTTAAGGTAAAAAATGTCTCAGTCCTTAAGGGGTTAATATTAATTGATAAGGATTGAGGTTTTTTTTAATACTATTTTGAGCCGGAGATTTATTCCAAATTTGAACTTTGTGTTGGACTAGGCTTGATGCCTAATGTACTCCAGCACCTTCTCAAGAGCTCCTGATATGTGGACCCTACAGAAGGCAGATTTCCGTTGTTTAACTAACAAAGGTCTTATGCAAAGAAACAGAGATATTCCAGCATTATGTCATATGGAAAATTCTGGTGAACCTGCCATCGGATCCTTTGCTTGGTTGGCCTTATTAGATATAAAATTTATGTATTCATTATTGTCTTTCTCGTGCCCTATTATTCCTTCCATGTAATTTTTAATAAACCCCATTGTCAATCTCCCAGTCAGGTCTTTTGTTTTCAAAGAGATTTGCTTCTCATCTGAAAAAGAAAAAAAATGTTGTTCAGTGAAATCACGTATATTTATGCAATTATCCTAAGAACAAAATTATCACATTATGGAAGATCAGAGAGGTTAATTGGCAAACAAGGCACTTACATATGCAGATATGGAATGAGCGATGTCATGCGTTAAAATGCATTACTAATAGCACACTCGTATCCCTGCCTGACATTTTATATTCACTCTTCCTAATATTTTACAAAACCTTATCTATTAGTTCGATAGTAATTGGGGGTTAACTAATATTATTTTAGAAATGAAATGTATACTAGATTTCAAAATCAATAAAATGCTCTGTGATATACCTTAAAGCTGTAACACTCACGTTTCAGAAGATAGGAACCAAGCTGGATGTCAATCTGCTGGACCTGTGTGCCAGATTACTCAGACCATATCAGGTAGTGAAGTCTAAGGTCCCACTGGTTTTCACCAGAGCCCGCAGCAAAGCAGGAAGGACTTGCTGCGGCAGGCGGCACCCAGGTCACCACCCCTGACACGACTTGAACACCCTGGCGGCTGAGCAGATGTGAGGCACAGGAGGGATAAGGCAGCTCATAGTCTGGATAGCAGAATGTCAGGGCAGGCGGCACAGTAGCATCGTCAGGAACGTAGCAAATGGTCAGTAGGCAGGCGGCAAGGAGCAAGGTCAGGTCACAAAGCAAAGTATCAGATACACAGCAAGGCAATAACAGGAATGCTTTCTCTCAGGCTCAAGGCAACAAAGATCCGGCAGGGAAGTGAGGAGGGTGGAGGAATTTATCAATGAGCCACAGGTGGATTACACTAATGACCGGACTGGCCCTTTAAATCTAAAAGCTCAGGCGCATGCGCGCCCTAGGGGAGGGGGACACTAGCGCAGGAGCAGAGAGGCAGAGGCGGGGCAGAAGAAACACTCGGTGAGTGACGGACTGGAGATTGCATGCGGGCGCGTCTCGAGATGCGAGTCCCAACCCTGTCGGCAGCAGCAGGTAACGGACGCATAACATAATAGTACCCCCCTTTTGGTCTCCCCTTCCTTTTACAAATAAGAAAATTCCTGAGAAGGTGACAGTACAAGATATTCAGTTCAGGCTCCCAAGATCTCTCCTCAGGACCGTAACCCTCCCAGTCAACCAAAAAAAAATGTTTACTTCTCACAGTTTTTGTAGCAAGAATCTCTTTAACCTTGAAGATGTCAGAAGAGCCAGAGACAGGTGTAAGGGCAAGATTCTTCTGAGAAAACCAGTTTATGACAAGAAGCTTGAGGAGAGAGACGTGGAAGGAATTGGGAACACGTAACATAGCAGGTAGACGGAGTTTGTTGGAGACATGATTGATTTTTTGTAGAATGTAGAAGGGACCAAGGTAGCGAGGACTTGTAACAGGGGATCTTGGTGTGGCTTTCATCCAAGTACATCCGTTTCATGTCACCAGGAGAGAAGGACGGAGGAGGTCTTCTACTTTTATCCGCTAGCGCCTTCATGCATGAAGAAGCCTGGGATAACGATTGTCGGGTCTGTTGCCAGATGGTAGAGAAGTTACAGACCAGCTCATCAACAGCAGGCACACCAGAGGAGATTGAGAGAGGAAGAGGAGAACAGAGATAGAGTCCGTAGACAACAAAAAAGGTTAATGACCTCGTGGACTTGGAATCCTTATGATTATATGAGAATTCATCCAGGGGAGAAGGTCGACCCAAACGTCTTGGCGAGCTGAAACAAAATGCCAAAGATAAGTCTCAAGGATTTGATTAACCCTCTCCACCTGACCGTTGGACTGAGGGTGGTAGGCCAAGGAGAAGTCCAGATTGATGTTAAGATGGTTACAAAAGGCGAGCCAGAACTTAGAGACAAACTGCACACCTCCATCTGAAATGATATGCTGAGGAAGACCATGTAAACGAAAAACATGCAACAAGAAGTACTTCGCTAGCTGCGGGGCAGAAGGAAGTCCTGGTACAGGAATGAAATGAGCCATCTTGGAAAACCGATCTACAATGACCCAGATGACAGTGTTATTATAAGATGGTGGCAAATCGCTGATGAAATCCATGGCAATATGGGACCACGGAGTCTCTGGAATGGTTAAAGGCTGTAAGAGTCCTGCAGGTCTCTGTTGAGGAGTTTTGTCATGGGCACAAGTTTCACAGGAACAAACAAAATCAGAAACAGATGGGGCCATAAGTAGAACCGGGAAATAAGGAGTAGAGTCTTGCGTATTCCAGGATGTCCTGCTGTCAAGGAAGAAAGACCCCATTTCAGGACCTTGCCTCTCAATCTGGGGGTCTTAAAGGATTTTCCCTGAGGAACTTGCTGAATCCCGACAATAATATGCCTAGGCGTGGAGTCCAAACCAATGATGTCAGAGGACCTGGAGAGAGCATCAGCCCTGATGTTCTTGTCTGCTGGATGGAAGTGAATGAAGAAGTTGAACCTAGAAAAGAATAGTGACTACCTTGCCTGGCGGGGGTTCAAACGCTGGGAAGACTGAAGGTATAGGAGATTCTTATGGTCGGAGTAGATGCTGACCGGATGAGAAGAACATTCCAATTAATGTCTCCATTACTCCAAAGTTAGCTTGATAGCGAGGAGTTCACGATCTCCAATGGAGTAATTCCTCTCAGCAGGAGAGAAGGTTTTGGAGGAGAACCCACAAGTAACAGTTCTGCCCTTGGCGTTTTTCTGAGTGAGAAAGGCACCCGCTCCAATAGATGAGGCATGAACCTCCAAAGCAAAGGGCCTCTTCGGATCCGATCTTGTAAGCACGGGAGCAGAGGCAAATGCAGACTTTAACCCATTAAGGACTGAGGGTTTTTCGTTTTTTTGCACTTTCGTTTTTTCCTCCTCACCTTTTAAAAATCATAACCCTTTAAATTTTGCACCTAAAAATTTTTTGCGCCACCAATTCTACTTTGCAGTGACATCAGTCATTTTACCCAAACATCTACAGCGAAACAGGGAAAAAAATCATTGTGCGCCGAAATTGAAGAAAAAACGCCATTTTGTAATTTTGGGGGCTTCCGTTTCTATGCAGTACATTTTCCTGTAAAAATGAAACCTGATCTTTATTCTGTAAGTCCATACAATTAAAATGATACCCTACTTCTATCGGTTTGATTTTGTCGTACTTCTGGAAAAAATCATAACTACATGCACAGAAATTTATACGTTTAAAATTGTCATCTTCTGACCCCTATAACTTTTTATTTTTCTGCATATGGGGCGGTAGGAGGGCTCATTGTTTGTGCCGTGATCTGAAGTTTTTAGCGGTACCATTTTTGCATTGATCAGACTTTCTGATCGCTTTTTATTAATTTTTTCATGATATAAAAAGCTACCAAAATATGCTATTTTGGAATTTGGAATTTTTTTGCGCGTACGCCATTGACCGTGCGGTTTAATTAATTATATATTTTTATAGTTTGGACATTTACGCACGCATCCATACCACATATGTGTATATTTATTTTTATTTACATGGTGTTTTTTTTTATGGGAAAAGGAGGGTGATTTGAACTTTTATTAAGGAAAGGGTTAAATCACATTTATTAACTTTTTTTTTACACTTAAAAGTGTCCATAGGGACCTATAGCACTGCACACACTGATTGCCAGTACTGTTCACTGCAAAGCTATAGCTTTGCAGTGATCAGTGTTATCGGCGGTCGATTGCTCAAGCCTGCATCTCAGGCTTGGAGCAATCAATCGCCGAAGGGACACGCCGGAGGCAGGTAAGAGGACCTCCGCTCGTGTCTCAGCTGATTGGGACACTACATTTTCACTGTGGTGGTCCCGATCAGCCCCACTGAGCAGCCGGGCAGCTTTCACTTTCATTTTAAACGCGGAGTTCAACTTTGAACACTGCATCTAAAGGGTTAATAGTGCGCGGCACCGCGATCGCTGCTGCGCGCTATTAGCCCCGGGTCCCGGCTTCAGATACATGCCGGGACCGACCCGATATGATGCGGGGACGCAGGCTTCTTCAGCTTCTTGAGACCAAGACTTAGCATTAGATGCCTTCTTAGTGAGAGCCACAATAGGAGCAACCAAGGATGAAAAATGTGGGATAAATTGACGATAATAATTTGCGAATCCCAGAAAGCGTTGAATAGCACGTAGGCCCTAAGGACGAGGCCAATCCAATACTGCAGACAATTTATCTGGATCCATCTGCAGGCCCTGATGAGAGACAATTTAGCCAAGAAACGGAAGACTAGATTTCTCGAACAGGCATTTCTCCAGTTTGGCGTAGAGATGATTCTTCCGTAGTCGGTGAAGAACCAGACAAACATGAGTACGATGCTCCTCTAAGTTGGAAGAGAATATCAGGATGTCATCTAGGTATATGACAACACAGGTGTAGAGAAGATCACAGAATATATCATTGACAAACTCTTGAAAAATGGCTGGAGCATTGCAGAGACCAAAAGGCATTACGAGATACTCAAAATGTCCATCACAAGTATTGAAGGCCATTTTCCATTCATCTTCCTTGTGGATATGAATGAGGTTATACGCTTCGGGTAAGTCCAACTTGGAGAAGACCTTGGCACCACGTAGACGGTCAAAACGTTCTGAGATAAGGGGTAGAGGGTAATGTTTCTTGACCGTGATTTTGTTAAGTCCCCTGTAGTCAATACATGGACGGAGTGAGCCATCCTTCTTCCCTACAAAGAAGAAACCTGCTCCAGCAGGAGAAGAGGACTTACAGATAAATCCCTTTTGGAGATTCTCCTGAATATACTCAGCCATGGCTTTGGTCTCAGGTACCGATCGAGGGTATATCCTTCCACGAGGAGGAGTGGTACCGGGCAGAAGATCAATAGGGCAATCGTAAGGACGATATGGAGGCACAGACTCAGCCTGTTTCTTGCAGAAAACTTCAGAGAAATCTTGGTAAGGGAGTGGCAGGTCAGGTAGAGGAGGAGGACAAGAAACAATTTTAGACTGAACTGATTGGAGACAAAGATTTTGACAGGATTGTCCCCAATGAATAATCTCTCCAGTTCTCCAATCCAGTTGCGGAAAAGGGCATTGCAGCCAAGGAAGGCCAAGAAGAATCTCTGAAGTACAGTGTGGCAGAACATAGAATTCAATCTTTTCTTTGTGCAATACTCTCACTTGCATGACAAGAGATTCTGTACAGAAGTGAATCATACAGTCCAGATTTTATCCATTAACAGAGGAGATGAACAAGGGCTTGGCAATCCAAGTAAAGGGAAGATGATACTTGTGGACCAAAGAAGCATCAATGAAGAGCACTAAAGGAAGACTTGGCTGAAGCGAAGACTTGTACAGAAATAGTTAAGCGTGGAGAGGTAGTATTCACACCCAGGGACCCTCTTCCACAAACCCTAGGTGCAAGCATTTTCCGGATGCTGTGGGCGAGCTGTACAGGCCTTGAGGAACTACTCCTGGCTAGCACAATACAAGCACAAATTCTGAATACGTCCTCGTGGCCTCTCATGTTGCGTAATACGACAACAATCCACTTGCATAGCCTCTTCAGCAAGAGGCGCAGGAAACTGAAGATGTGGGCATTGAAACACGCGTGCCAGGTGAGGGTATCTCCGTGTTCAGACAGGTTCCCTCTCTAAGCCCAGGTCCTCAATGCATTTGGCCAAGTGGATAAGTTCAGTCAAAGAAGATGGAGGATCACGTGCTGCGAGGGCATCTTAAATCCTGCTTGACAGTCCTTTTTTGAATGCGGCACACAAGGCCTCATCATTCCATGCAAGTTCAGAGACAAGAGTGTGGAATTGAACCGCATAGTCACCAACGGAAGAATTCCCTTGACAGAGGTTCAGCAACACCGTCTCAGCAGAAGAGGCACGTGCAGGTTCCTCAAAGACACTGGGAAATTCTGCCAAGAAGGCCAAAAAAATTGGAGGATACCTGATCACCATGGTCCAAAAGGGGTGTAGCCCTGGCCTGGCCTTTTCCGGAAAGTAGACTAATGACAAAGGCCACCTTTGCACGTTCCGTCAGAAACAGCTCAGACATGAGCTCCAAGTGCATGGAGCACTGTGCAATGAATCCCCATCATACTTGGAAGGTAAAATCTGATGTACCTGGGAGCCAGAAGACACTGCAGGAGCTGATGGTGGGAGTGGGCCAGGTTGCCTGCTGCTGTTGTAAGGCCAAAAGCTGTTGCATCATAGCTGAAAGTTGAGAAAGTTGCTGCGCCTGTCAGGCCAACTGCTGCGACTGACGTACCACAAAGGAGGGAAGATCCGCAACTTTAGGCAGGGGTACCTCAGTGGGATCCATGTCCGGATCTTACTGTAACACTCAAGTTTCAGAAGACAGGAACCCCGCTGGATGTGGATCTGCTGGACCTGTGTGGCCTTATCAGGGAGTGGAGTCTAAGGTGCCGCTAGGGGTTGGTAGGTAAGGTCTGGCATACTTGTTCTCTCTGGTCCCTGGGTTTGATCCTTTGTGTCTACTCTTTCCCTGCCCCTGTGCTTGCGTTTAGCAGCCATCTGGTGCGTTCCCTGTTTGACTCATACTCTTTTTGCCCTATGACCTAGCATTTATATCCATTATCAGTACTTCTCTATACCTAGTTCCAGTCCTTACCTACCCATCTGCAGTATTCTCTGGTGCCTTGTTTTTATTCTGTATTTATGCTATTGTCTTTTAACTAATGATATACTCTAATAAAGATTTTGTTAATTTTCTCTTATCTATTGCTTAGTTATTTATCTGTGCATAATTCTTTTTGCAATTTTTTTGCAATTTTTTTGGTGGTGCTGCTAGTTTTCACCAGAGCCTGCCCCAAAGCAGGGTGGACTTGCTGCTGCAGGCGGCACCCAGGTCATTACCCCTGGCACGGCTCGACCACACAGGCGGCTGAAGAGAAGCGAGGCACATGATGGATAAGACAGCTCGTAGTCAGAATAGCAGGAGGTCAGGGCAGGCGGCACAGCAATGTAGTCAGGAACATAGCAAATGGTCAGTAGGCAGGCGGCAAGGAGCAAGGTCAGGTCACGAAGCAAAGGATCAGATACACAGCAAGGCAATAACAGGAATGCTTTCTCTCAGGCTCAAGGGGAAAAAGATCTGTCAGGGAAGTGAGGAGGGTGGAGGAATTTATCAATGAGCCACAGGTGAATTACACTAATGAGCGCACTGGCCCTTTAAATCTTAAAGCTCCGGTGCACCTAGGGGACGGGGACACTCGCACAGGAGCAGAGAGGCAGAGGCGGGGCAGGAGAAACACCCAGTGAGGGATACGAGTCCCAGCCCCATCGGCAGCAGCAGGTAAGGGGACCATGCGCTCACGGCCAGCGTGTGCGGCTTGAGCACATAACGTAACAAAAGCCTTATCTGTACCTTACTTATATGTACCAATGTATAATCTAGTTTGTTTGTGTAGTATTATTTTCATTACTATTATTATAAATGTTATTACTAATTTTTTTTTTTTTTTTTTTTTTTAGCTATCTATCTATCTACTTGATATTTCTAATAAAAATGTGGAACTAGAGATTGAAATCTGCATGGCAATTCTGCATGTGTTTCAAGCACAGAATTTTCGCTGCGGACATTTTGCACCTAAAATTCTGCATTCTTCTTTCCGCAAAAATATAATTTATATATATATATATATATATATATATATATATATATATATATATATATATAATAATAATAATTTATATAATTTATATTTTGGTGGAATTTAGCTGTGAAAGCCCATTGTAGTGAATTGAATTTGGTGCAAAATTTGTGCGTAATTTGGTGCAAATTTTGTGCGTAATTTGGGTAGAATTTAACATTTGTATTGACTCTTCTTATATGCAGTATTTTGGTCAAACTCCCTCCCCTTCTCTTATGAGGGAAAACATGCCATCAACCTTCTCTACCAGCCCCTGATCTAACATCAGAATCCACAGCCACCATGACTGTGTCCTTCAAAAGAGTAACCTGGGCATTCCATGCAGGAGATTGAGGAGACATTGTGCTTGCTCCAATATACCATCCCCTCTTAACACCACCTCATATCGGAGAGCATGGCTTAAAATAACCAATCAGATCAAGTGTGGCCATGCGGTGTGAATTATGCTGGGTGGGAGGGGTGAATCTCACGAGGCAGAGTTAGACAATGCCTGTCTGTGGTTCATGGTGACACTTGTGGTGCTCCCAAAGTGGAAATTGACTCTGGGGGCAGGCAGGTGGGGCATGGGAGGAAATAAATGATGTAGAGGTACAGAAAAGAAGGTTTTGATACCAAAAACCACATGTAGAAAAGTATACGTGGAACCAAAATCATATGTGTGGAGAGCTGGGGTTATTGGTGTGTAATGTTGACTGTAAGGTGGTGTATCTGAGGTGAATGTTTGTGATGCCATGAGTGATAACCCACCACACTCCAAGGTAAAGCGGTTGCAAGGTTAGTGAAACCAATTTAAACTTTACTTCAACAATTGCAGCAAGTTGGTACAGACAGTACAGTTCAATAATAGTGCAACGTGGTTGAAGGATGCAGTAGGGAACCACAGTTGCAACAATGGGAACTCTGAAATGTGTAGTCCTTTCTGAATGGAATTTGGATTTGAGACTTGTCTGGACAGACTTAACTTAGCTAGCCTTAACGTGACCAGACTTGACTGGCTTAGACCTGACCGAGGTAGACTTGATTTGGGAGTTGACTATCATTGCCTTATATATTTTTTCCTATCATTCCCTTTCGCTGCTTCAGTGTGTGGAACCCAAAGTAGGTGTTTACTGTCAGGGGGGACTTTAGTGTACAAGAGAATCCAGAGGACCTTTACTTACTTTATCCTTGGTTTGCTATGGGGCCTGTGAGACTTTGCTGTTCTCCCCAAAGCTTAAGACTTGACAGGACTGATGACCTGGTCTGCAGGATCCTGTTGAATAGTAATGTCACTCAGGAACAAGAATTGTTTCAACTGGGTCCTAACTCCTTCCCATCTGGTGAGACCTGGGTGGAGCAGGGCAAGAGGCCCTCATTGGCCAAAGTGCACATGTGATTCCCCATGCATTCGCTTACAAAGATACAATTAGCTCTTGACATGTCAGAAAAAAAGCTTTACATTGAACACTGATAAATACATTCAGAATAAACCACAAAATGCATGACCGTTTTAACCAGAAGCTATGGCCTAGAGCAGACACCATAAAGTGACATTCACCAGACAGGGCAGGTGGCAAAAGTGTTCCGCACCGGGACACCACACACAGATTGCTTTTTTTTTCTTCCAGTTGTTGAATAACACATTTAGGTAGGCTGTTGTGAGTAGATCAACTTGCATCAGTGCTTTTAATCTTATCCAGTTCCACCACATGCCACCACTCCCAATGTTTTTGCAATAAGGTTCTCTATCCCTAATGACAACTATGGTGCTTCTTTCTTTAAGAAAGAAATTCACATTTTAACTACAAGAGTTGTCACATACAGACACATACAGCATAAACAACTTCTGATAATCACAGAATCTCATAATATAGCATCTTGTACCTGTGTTTGATGGATGGCCTCGCAATTCTTACGTGATCTTTGCCCCGATGTTTATTTTTAACAGCATACAAATTGACTGTTGTCTCAGGTTTTCCTAGGTTGCAGTGCAGCCCAAGACATTACAACACAAGTCAGGAGCCTGTTTGCTTCAATGGGTGGAGCAACCGCTGGGGGGAAGGAGATCATTCTCTACAGGGCAGCAGGGAATTGTAGTTTCATGAGCAGCATGCATAGCTCAGCTGTGCTGGAAAGGGTGGAATGACTGATGTGTGGAAGGAAGAAAAGTGACCTCACATTTACAAACAAAGGATCCTGGGACTTGTAGTTGGAAGGAGGGAACTCCAACTGGAAATATCCATTTAAAAAAAAGAAAGCAGCAGCCCTATAGTGAACGCACAACACAGCCATTTAGCCCCAAGACCAGCTAGGATCCTTCCAAACATATGCATTACTGTCTGGCAGATAAGTACTAAAGTCACCTAATGGTGGATAACCCCTTAAATACACTAGGACCAAAAGCTGATAAATGTATATCAGAACCATAGTTCACTGCAACCAAGATGGTCCCTGCAGTGTCCCACTGTGTGTTCTTGTGGTGGAGGTGTTCAGAGGTGGCGTAGATTTCTAGATAGTATAATAATAGCTTTGATGGAGCTTTCATGTAATCTAAGGGATATTTAAACAATGAGATACCTTGCTCTAGAAATCTATAGTCAAGTTATTGTAAGATATTTTTCCTCATCCAACTTGACTTTTGTCTCTTAGGTCTAAAATGATTGTGATAACCCTCCTTTTTCTTGATGAAATGTGTCTAAAATATACAATAGTATAAGTTTTTTTCTTTACTTGATAATTGAAGAATAAATTTCAAAACATTTCAAAACAATCCTGTTTGGCGTCACTTCTTAAAAATAGCTTCTACATTTTACATAGCTTCGACCTTTCGATTTTGTGTTTCAATTAAAGTCTTTAATGCAAATGTATTGTCCCAGCTACTCCTTTATACCTTAGCTAAATGTTACTGCTTGTTTACTTCTTTTCTGCATACAAAATCTAATCTTAAGGGTCTTGTTTAACATTTTTTGTTCTTAGGAGAAATTGCATTTAAAATGTACCTAAAGGAAAAAGTTTGATGGATCAGTGGCTGAGAACAAAGGAGAACATTTATTAAATGTTTCTCCTTAATTCAACATTCTTGGTGCTAAAATTCTATTTTGGTGGAATATATTAGTGTCCTGCTGCTTGGCTTCAGGCAGGCTTTATTTTTGAAGCATCTTTCACTAGCACTGCTGCTGTGGTTTCCCTCCAGGCACTCCATTTTTTTTCCTGCACTCCAAAACATGTACGGGTATCATGCTATGGAAGTGATACATGCAGCCCTGAACTTACTCAAACCTGCTGCCCCTGACTTTCGGGCTGCCCACCTCCTAACTAGGGTGGCCCCAAACACAGTAAAGTAACAAACAACATAATATGGAAGTCAGGGAAAAGGTCAAGGCATAAAAGGGTTAACAAACAAATGATAAGTAATAGGGACACTGAAAGAGAATTCACAAACAAACATATAATTATGGTCAAACTAGCCAAGGCAGTAACATTTTCAGAGTGGTGTGATACAGAATCAGAATTCAATAGAGTAGTCAGGAAAACAGGCCAAGAACATACAAAAATACACAAGTAAATATTAAGCTGGAGCCAGAGACAAGGGAAAGATCCATTATCAAAGGCAATAACATGGAGTGCAGTATAAATAGACCCGCTTAGGAGGGTTTGGATGCTAACACAGGACATGATTGTCCAATTGTCCGCATCTCCTGATTGGCTCAGGCATTGTAATGATGACAGGTGGAGTGGCAGCTGAACAGGAGAGGATGGAGCTGTTGCCAGAGCCAGAAATAGACACACCCATTACAAAGTTTTGATGGTGCCCCAATACCAACACTATAGACCATACTGAAAGAATACTCATTCAAATGAAGGCAAACTTTATTTTAATACAGAAATCCATAAAAACACAATTCAAAAACATACAATGGGTAGGTACAAGAGAATACTCTGAAAGAAGAGTAGGAGGTGAGAGCAGTAATAAAGATGTCACATAATTGTGCAGGTGTGTATAAAAACACTGTGCTAAAAACATATATTGTGTGATGGCTTGGGCTTAAAGGGGTTATCCAGGGAAATTTATATATATATATATATATATATATATATATATATATATATATATATATATATATATATATATAAACAACTGGCTCTAGAAAGTTAAACAGATTTGTAAATTACTTCTATTAAAAAATCTTAATCCTTTCAGTACTTATGAGCTGCTGAAGTTGAGTTGTTCTTTTCTGTCTTAGTGCTTTCTAATGACACTTGTCTTGGGAGCTGTTCAGAGTAGAAGCAAATTCCCATGGAAAACCTCTTCTACTCTGTGCAGTTCCTGAGACAAGCAGAGAAGTAGAAGTAATAGAAGTAATTTACAAATCTGTTTAACTTTCTGGAGCCAGTTGATCTATAAAAAAAAAGTTTTTTCCTGGAATACCCTTTTATGTAGGATCACAAATGTGGATAAAGATACATCCACAAATAGGATGTACCTAAGGCACAGGAAGGAAGAAACCTGTGACTACAACAATAGCCGTGACTCTGATGGTACAGAGAAACAAGAAAGGACGCAAGTAATACTGCAATATACCTGCAAGATACATGACCAATGCACCCTATTGGAAATACCTCTCACCTCCAACCCCAACTGTGTTATCGCTAAACAGCTTTGTGATGGTCTATGTACAGCATCTGATTAAGTATAGAGATTATGTGGCACTCACCAGTAAATCGTGTTTTCGGTCTTTATTGCATCATAACAAGGGAAACATGAAGACATAGAGAACATGAGAGCAACTATTTTCACACTACACAAGCATCAACATGGCACAGAGATATGTTGGCATGCTATAAACTAACTAATTATTACATCAAAGTGTGTTGTGGGGTAATAAACTGAAGGAATAAAAAGTCTAATTGCAGGAGTTTTCAGACTTTTTACAATTAAAAACTCCTCCAAACATAAGAATTGATGTGTGCCTGTTATAAAAAGGACAGCTTTTGAACTTTCTGGTTGAGAGTCACTGCCCTCATAGTTAAAATGGCTTCAATGATGATGTTTGACTTTACAGGGAATAAGTAAGAGATTGTGTGGGGTCCAACTGCTGCATCCTACCCCCATAATCGCCGGAGTGGCACCCATACTAATTAGTTTTGAGCACTGACACTCCATTTATTGTCTATGGAGCACTTGGCTATCTCTGGGGGCTCCTAAGCCATTAGTGCTCACCCACCACGCCATTCAAAGTCATGGTGCCGTTCTGGAGATCGGGTGCTAGCAGTCAGACCGCCTGCGATGACTCACTTATTTCCTATCCTATCTTGGATAAGGAACAATTTAATTTAAGTTTAAATACATCTTTAAAGGGGTATTCCACCCCTAGACATCTTATCCCCTATCCTTTGGATAGGGGATAAGATAT
This sequence comes from Hyla sarda, assembly GCF_029499605.1. Taxonomy (NCBI): domain Eukaryota; kingdom Metazoa; phylum Chordata; class Amphibia; order Anura; family Hylidae; genus Hyla; species Hyla sarda. The sequence goes on along the minus strand of NC_079189.1, from coordinate 562,669,852 downwards.
CATATTGCAGGAGTCCCGCCACTGGGGAATCCCTGAGATCTACCATGCAGCACCCACCTTTAGCAGCTTCCGGAACCACTGGAGGTCCTCAGGCTGAGTCCATCTCGACCACGAGGATGAAGCATAGTGACGTCACGGCTTCTCCCACGTGTGACGTCATGCTCCGCCCCCTCAATGCAAGTCTATTGGAGGGGTCGTGCCAGCTGTCATGCCTCCTCCCATAGGATTGCATTGGGTGGGCGTCACTATGCTCCGTCCCCGTGATCGCCAGTAATCATACCCGGAGCGAACACGCTCCGGGGACTGATTCTAACGGGGTGCGGTGTGGAAAATCGCGGGGGTCCCGCCTTTGGATAGGGGATAAGATTTCTAAGCGCCGGAGTACTCCTTTAAACGAATATCAGAAGATGAACTAAGGAAATAGTAAAATTTTCTTGGCTTAAACTTGATGACTTTCACATCCAAAGCACATTTTCTCAATCACTAGTAATACTAATTACTGATGTTAGTGTACTACTAATTAAGTTCATATATATATCAACTGTGTAGAGAGAGGAGCACCGTGATGAGGATTCGAGATCCGGCTGGGTGCTCAGCTCAGGGAACAGACCAATTCCCAAAAAATAACAACTGAAGGTAGAAGCGGCACTCCAATCTTGATTGAATCAAACTGTGTTTTTATTCACACATCTGTGCAAAACAGCAACATTTCGGCTTAGCAATAAAGCCTTTCTCAAGCATTCATAATTATTTATTTCACAAAATTTTACACTTGAAAATGTTTTCTAAATTTGCTTAATATTTTACATTTTTTAGACATTACAAACTTCACTAGGCAAGGGAAATAGTCATAGTTTATAAGGAAGGGGGTGGCTTAAAAGGTGATAATGTGTGCCAATGTGTGCCAATATAGATGCAAAAAAGACATAAAAAAATACGGAACAAGTTATTTCTTAAAGGGTACCTCTCATGAAATAAACTTTTGATATATTTTAGATTAATGAATGTTGAATAACTTTCCAATAGCATGCTAATGAAAAATATGCTTCTTTCTATTGTATTTTTCCCAATCAGTCCTGTCAGCAAGCATTTCTGACTCATGCTGGAGTCCTAAACACTCAGAGCTGCTAGCCTGCTTTGTTCACAGCCAAACAGTCTGTGAACAAAGCAGGCTGGCAGCTCTGAGTGTTCTCCTTTGTGAACAAAGCAGACTGGCAGCTCGTAGTGTTTAGGACTCCAGCATGAGTCTGAAATGCTTGCTGCCAGGACTGGTAGGGAGACCCCTAGTGGTCATTTCTTCAAAGTGGAAAATTAAATAGAAAGAAACATATTTTTTAATAATATGCAATTGTAAAGTTATTCTGCATACATTAATCTATAATATATCAAAAGTTTTTTTTATGAGAGGTACCCTTTAAACATTTGACATGACTTTAGAAAATGAGAAACATAAAGAAAAGGAGGTAACCATAAATTTGGCTCCTGTTCCTGGTGTTGTTACCTTTCATGTGGTAAACACTTTAGAATTGGTAACACAGATGTTTTTGTTAAAGATTTTATCACATGTCGAACTGAATGGGTAGTGTATGCTATTTTGTGAACTTGTGGACGATTCTATATAGGCAGTACGAAAATAAGTATATATCTATTCCACAAGTCAGAAAAAGGGTCTCCAAGATTTATTCAACATGTGAAGGAATGTCATCTTAACACTTTGAGTGATCTAGCCTTCCATGGAATCAAAAGAGTTAATGCAATAGCGGGTGTAGATAGGCAAAAAGCACTACTCGGCGCCGAGGCAAAATGGATAATCAAAACTAATGCCCACGGCAATCTCGGATTAAATGAAAGGCTAGACTACAGTGTTTTTGCATAAGGATCAGTCATTTTTTTTAAAGTTTTGCATGTTTTTATCGTTTGCACTTACTTTTATGTACCTCCCTCGACTCACGTCATCCCGTGTTGCTTCTTAAGGAGATGCCGGTGTGTCAGGCAATAGGGTCTGAGGAAGTGTGCCAGTGCGCACGCGCAACAGCTGTCACCCATTCATTGGAAGTAGCCACGTCTTGTCCATGTCTGCACCCTGCACCTTGTCTCTGCATTTGTGAATAAACTGGCTTAACCCATACCGGAGCGGTGAGTGCGATTCATCATTTCTTCTTGCGAACATTACTTGAACTGTATCTTCCTTACCCGCACCCCGCATGAAGGTTGTATAACTGTCGCTGCTTGTGCTGTGTTCACGTCTTCATTGTATGCTGGGCTGAAGTGCCGACCCCTACATCTATGTGCAAGCATAAAGAAAAGGAGACTGTCTGACTTTTTTCTTTAACAATAAAGGTTTCAAGAAGTGGGCCTTTACTTCTTTTTCTAAAGGACAGAGGCATAAATGGATTATCCAGCTTTGCAAAACAGGATAGGGCATAAATGTCTGATCAAAGGAGGATCTCACTGCTGGGATCTCCAGGCTTAACATTTTCTGTTGAGTGCTCCAGCCCTGACCTTTCGACACAAATTGGCCCTAGCAGTGATGGCCCACTCAGCCAATCAGGTCTGAGCTAGGACATTGCTTGGGCCAGCAATTGACTGAGCGATCTGTCACTGCTGAGACCAATTTGTCTCAGAAGATGAGGGCTGAAACGCTCAGAAGGAAGTATTGAGCTCCATTTTGGAGACCACAGAGGTCCCAGAGGTCGGACCCCCTGCCAACATACACTCATCCCCTATCCTGTGGCATACAATTTTTACAGCCGGATAACCTCTTGAACCTTCTAACCATGTGCATTTCATAAACTACCCTTAAATGATAGGTTTTAGATCACGGGGGGGGGTCCAACTGCTGGGACACGCCGTGATCTCCTGAACGGGACCCAAGCTCTCTCTATGGGAGAGCCGTTTGGCAATTTCAGGCTCCTCCATAGAGATACATGGATGGGGCATTTGCGGAGAGACCCAGAGACCTGTGCAGTAGATTGCGGGGGTCCCGGCAGTCGGACCCCCACACAATCTAAAACGTATGCCCTATGTTTTGGATAGGGGATACGTTTTTAAGCATGATACGTCTCCATTAAGGAGGGTGATGAAATGGCACAGGGGATGATGAAGAGGAGTGATGAAATAGCACATGGAATGATGAAGGGGTTTATGACATGGCTCAGGGGATGAGTAAGGAGGTGATGAATTGGCACAGGGGGTAATAAAAAGGGTTGATAAAATGGTGCAGGGGATGATGAAATGACACATGATGGTGATAAGGGGGTGATAAAATGGCACAGGGTGGTGATGAAAGGGGGGATGGAATGGCACAGATTTGTAATAAAGGGGGTAATGAAGGGTGATTAAATGGAACGGGGGTGATAAAAAGGTTGTGGAAATGTTACAGAGGATGATGAAGGGGGTGATAAAATGGCGCAGGGAGTGATAAAGGTGGTTGAGGAAACTGCAAAAGGAGTGATAAAATGGCACAGGCAGTAATGGCGCAGAAAGTAATGAAGGTAGGTGAAGTGACACAGAGGGTGATGAAGTGCCACAGGGGGTGATGAAGTGGCACAAGAGGGGTAGAAACTACCTTTGTAAAGCTGATACTGATATTTAACATATAATACATGTAGACTACTATTGTGGCACTGTGGTCCCTCCCCCAGGGCAACGTAGAATGTAAAATGTGCAATTGCTGATATGGCGAGGAGTGTGGAGAATAGCACCAAACATTTTGTTATTGCAATTTATGTATGTTTCCATATCTCTATTTTCAAGGTAATCAAGTTTCATCTCAAGCGCTTGTAGCGTAGAATCATGCTCCCTTAGGTCTCTGCGGTCCTTTTCGAGTTCATCCATCTTGGATTCCACATCTGAGACTTGTTGAGAGAGCTCTTGGATCTGCAAAGTAAAGTCAAGGAAAGCCTTTGTATTCACAGCCTAGGACAATTGCTTAATATGTTGCATCATAGCCTCTGGAGTGAGATCCTCCTGCTTAGGCATGTCTTCTCCCTCAGAGTGCCTGTCCAGGGAGCTTATGTGGGATGACATCATCTTGGCTGGCAAACCAGTCTGTAAGAATTATGGGATAGATTGCAAGGGAGTCTGAGAAAGCTTTAGATTTTTCTTTCTGCTTGATCTGGACAGGTACATCAAGACCTGGGTAAGATTCCGTTGCTAAAGAGCCCATTGATGGGACTAAGAGAGGATAGTAAGGCACTGTCGGTACAGAACTTACATCAGACGTGTCCTGTCCGGTGTGCTGCATGCCTGCACCAACTAGTAAATAATTTTAGTGTTTTACAAAACAATATATGCTTAAAGAGTGTGTCTCCAACATGAGAAACTTAAAGGGGTTATCCAGGAATAGAAAACTTAGCTAATTTCTTTCAAAAACAGCTCTCCGTCTGTCTCCAGGTTTGGTGTGGTTTTACACTGGAATTGAGCTGTAGAACTACACCCAACCCGGAGACAGACAAGTGAGTGTTTTTTGATAGAAAGTAGCTCTGTTTTTGTATTCCTGGATAAGCCCTTTAAAATGCTCTGCTCTACATGCATACATATAAAACCTTAAATTTACAACTCTTTAACCTATATGAGCAAATGCCTTTCCTTTCATCCCCGATCCAAATAATTTTTCCTAATAGAAACATAACAGATGCATATATCACTTATCGGATTCTAACTTTCCCTTCTTTCATGCCACATTTACACTCATCACACTTCAATCAGGCCGAGACCGTAAGACCCATCCATTGTCCTTTATAAAATGGGAAAGTCATTAATCTTTGTTCATTGGTATCTGGGGGATGTTGTCATTAATAAAAAAAAAGACTGGATATGGTTAATAATTGATCTACCTGTACTTCAAGCTGGTAACAGATGTGAAATCCTATATTTCCGATTCTGACACAGGCCCGGCGATAAAATGATTCATAATTCATGATGACATTGGGAAATGTTGGCTACCATAGTAAAGATGAGGTGGCTGGTGTCACAGACGCAAATGGGAGAAAAAACATCAATTACATTTAGGTTTTTTCTTGTTATGTTTTCGGGAAATCAATCTTCTTTTTTTTATTTTACTGGGCACCTTTAATTCTTCCTGCCATGATTTGCTTTGTCGAGAAAGTCAACATTTTCTCGGCCTTGTTATTAAGCATGTCACTCTGTACACAGCAGCATTTCCTGGAGCATGGAACCTTTTGTTTGCTTCTCCATTGTACCTTTAATCATTGCAATTTATTTTTCTTTGTTCTATTTTTTTTTTTTTTTAACTGAATACATTTAAACGTTCCAAAATCTATTAAAAGCTCTTTTGCAAATAAGAATCAAATATGGGCTGGGATAAAACAAGCAGAAAGTTTTTTTTTTTTAAATTAACTTTATTTTATCTATTTTTTTATTTATTCTTTATTAGCTCACCTCATAGGGTGATGCCTTCAAAAATATGCCTTGGTTCACACAGTTTCTCACCTGAGGGGGTAGTGGAAAAGCCTCAACTTCCCTAGACATCAGAAAGACTCACTCCTGGGAAACAAATACGGCAAATTGGGTTAATCCTCAGGTCGGCAACGACAAATATTGATAATGACCATATAAAAATAAAAAATGGCTATGCCCATATATTGTGCTCAGACGCAGGGACCCAAATTAATAATAAATGAGGCATAGGCAAACTTTCTTTTATCATAACTGAAACTATATTGGGTAGTTCCTTTTCCTTAGACTTAAATGGGCACTGTTATCAAAAACTGTTACATGTAGTACATCTTGGCAAAACATTCCAATATATTTCTGAAAAATATTTTATCTCCTTTTTACAGAAATCATGTTTTTTTAAAAAGACCACTAGGGGTCCTCATACCATCCAGAACATAATTCTGTCTGGCTGCAAAATCATAACAAAATGTTTGTCCTAGCTGGAGCACAGGATGGGACAAAGTTCAGGAAATGAGGGAGGGACTAGTACCCATCTGTGCTCACTCCTGTCCTATTAGACTGCAGCATGAAAACAGAGAGGAAGGGGTTACAGAGCAGCCTGCAGTGGTTGGATGAAGAGACACAGCACATCACAGCAGACTCAAGAAGGGAGTGAATACATGGTAAATGAGGGCGGGCTCAGTGATTGCCTTGGACACACCCCTTCCTGAGCAGTGGATGTCAGAATGAGTGAGCTACAGAAGAGAGGGGTTTGTGAGCTAATACAGAAAGTAGGCACATAAAAGTGTGGTGTCCCAGTACCGAAGTGCATCGTGTCAGGTAGACATTGCTTTAGGTGCCTGTGCTAAGCCCTGCTGCTTAGGTGATGCTTTAATGTTCATTGTAATATTTGTTCTGTTAATTTATATTATGTTGCACTGTTTCTTTAAAGAATGTACTGGATATCTGTAAGGAGGTACGGTGCAGAGTACCCTCAGTGCCCAATGAGAACCCCCAAATTGCTCTGTATATAGTGTAGGGGGAGGAGCTATTCAGTTTAGTTCAGAGTTGAGCTCAAGTTCAGTATTCAGCTTAGAGTTGAGGGCTGTGCAGAGCTCAATGTGAGATGAAGTGTGGAAAGGAGTCGGAAGAGTTGCGAGGTGATCAAGGGAAGCCTGAAGAAAAACCTTCTTATCTAATCAGCCCCGCCATTCTGCAAGTGTTCCCCGATTCAAGTGAGTGGAAAGCACCATAAGTTCCAGCAAGGCCACCGGGCTCCCATGGGTTACACTGTATCCCTTCTACTCTGCTCTGTACTGGGAGTATTGTACCATCTGTTCCTGCCCCCAGAAAAAAAGACAGTTGTCAATAATCTGGCATCGGTGTGTTTATTGCTCTGTGACTGGCCCAGGAGTAGCTGTCTTCACCTCGGATTGTGTAGGCTAACGGTGCCCTGGTGTCAGGATTTGACAAGTATACAGTGCACCCCCGTGTTACCACAAAAAACATGTAATTAATTTGCATGACCTAGTGACTAACATATCTAAGCATTATTTTTTTTCTTTGATATGGCAGGTGCCCTTTAAGGAATATTTTATATATCCTTAAGTTTGAGAAAGGGGTTCTTCACCCCTAAAACACATTTACTGATGATAAATTAAAGTTTGCTCATGCAAAAATTTTATTTTTTTATATCTGTATTTTACTCCAGAAATTCATAATTAGTCTTCAGTCTTCCCCAGCATTGGTAATTAGCCCCCAGCATCTTGCCCAGAGTATACGGTGATAGTGGGACACTTTTGCCAGAGTCTCAGTAGTGCAGTAGTACAGTAGTACAAGAGGAGTAAGCATTGTGGTTTTTTTCCCACCTAAATCTTCCCATCTTTATTGGAATATCCCATTTATATAACATTTGTTAAAGAGGTACTCTGACAAAAAGTTTTTTCCCCCATACATACTCAGGCTGCCAAAGAAAATGAAACTTACCTCATTCTCAGTGGCTGATGCCTCCGGTAATGCTACACTTACTAGTTTCGGGTTTCAATATGTCAGAGTGCTGCTTAGTCAGTCACTGGCTGAGGTAGGACATGGTTGCAGCTAGTGTTTGGCTGAGTGGCAATGTTGCGTATTAACCTCAGCCCTGGTATAAACCTCTTCCTGGTGTTGTGTGTCAATACATTAAATTTCCGTTCAGCCAAATACTGGCCATAGATATGTCCTGTCTCAGTTAGTGATTGGCTGAGCAGCATTCTGACATATTGACCGGGAAGAGTGATATCAAAGGCTATGGAAAGTGAATAAAGCAAGTGTATTTATTATCTTTTTGCATAAAAAAAAAAAAAATAAACCTTTTCGCCAGGCAACCCCTTTAGGTCTTAAATCTCCCAATACCACTTACTTACTGCCAAAAGTTCCTTTCTTATGACAGGTGGGCAGATCTTTATTGACAGCCAGCAGTATCATTCTATTGTGTCCTAGATGTAATATATGATGTCTAAATCTAGGAAACTTGGTTAGGATGGAAGATGCATTTCCTAGAGCTACAAATCTTATCTCCAGCAAAGCATCAGCATTAGGATTCAAGGAATTCCACAGTAATTATAAAACAGCTGTAATGTAAAATTGCTAGTCAGACCCATTTTCCACGATATAGAATGCTGAATTGGTTCCATTATGTTGCTAACTCTGATTACATTCATTTACATAGGAAACAATGAATATGTAATGAGCTATAAAGCGATAACAGGCTTGGTTCTGATAGTAAGGGGTTAAAGCATATTTTAAGCTGTGTGTGGTCAGTGTCCTTTCACAACTGATAGACTGTAGAATGTCATTTTTTTTTACCTGTATTTGTTAATATAATGCATCAATATTTTGGTAAGATGTATGTACACTTTTAGGAAACAAAGAAAGCTCTTGATACTGTTTCAAATGCTTCATCTAGTCAAGCTACCTTATCACAAAGGAAGTCATCGAGAACTTTGCAAGATTAAATCATAGGACCCTTAAAAGGTTTTGCCCCTTGAAGTACTGTGCTCAGCTATCTTTGTGTGGCTTATAGAGTTAAATAAAGCGGTGTTGCACATGTCCAACTGCAGTCCCATTCAACCAAGATTCCAGTGGTCATACCCTAACAATCAGGTAATATGTCTTTATCATGGACAGACTCCTGTCACGTAAGGCCAGGGTAAGTGCAGCCCTAGGGTACCCATGACCTCTTACCCTGCTTACTTGACGTTCCCCCTTAGCGATGGTCTCTCCTGCGTAAGATGCAGGGCATAGCAATGTCAAAAACAATAAAAGAAAGATAAGTCATAAGTCAGAACACAATGGGTTAACAGGCACAGAGCAATTAGTAAAACATAGGGAAGAAACAAACAGACAGCTAAAGATAAGTCAAACAGTCCAAGTAAAAAACAAGATAGAAACGAGGTACAGAATCATAAAGCAAGAGAGTAGTCAGGTCGAAAGCTAAGGTAATAACAAGCCATTGGCACATCATCCACGCTCCCTCATAAGTACCACTGAGTCAGACACACACCTTACAATCCATTTACTTTTCCAGCATAAGTCTTTATTTGTGTGAGTATATTTTAGATGCTCTATATTACCACAACATCAAACTACTGTTTAGAAAGTCTATTCAACAACCTGTTCTGAACTAAATGGTTAAGTGAATAGCAATCGTGATCTCCTACAAAAGAGCCCATCAATGGGGTAAAATAGGAAGCAAGTGAACAGCCAATTCTTTGAGTTGATTTAGTTATAGCAGGAAAAATAGATAAGCATAAAGTTCTCTTTAACCTATCAACAGTGGTTCAAGGAATCATAACTTGTGAATTGTCAACAGGGTCATAGGCAGCCCTGTTTTACTGATATGAGGGGTGATAGCTCCAAAAAAAGTGCATCACAGCTTGCCTTACTTTATGTGTTCCTATGCTGTCCCCTTACCACTGCTTCTTATTTCTATTCATAATTATTACAATAGGAATGTGAGCACAACAAGACCATGAAGCAATGGAAGAAGGCAGCCTGGTCTGAGGAGTCTCATTTTTCATTAGGGTAATTGCTAGTTGTGTCTACATCAGTTACTTGAGGTTGGGATAGCACCAGAATGAAAAGAAGACAATCTAGCTGAAGCCGTGAGATGCTCTAGGTAACCATATGTTTAAAACCTTAGGACTTATAACATCCATATTAATGCTAATACATTTACTAGCTACCTAAGCATTTTACAGAACAAGTCCACCAAGACCACACTGTAAAACTGATCAGAAACAATTTCATTAACAAAAAGTTCAAGGGTTTCTCTTGGCCTCTAAATTCTTCAGGTCTCAGTCTGACTAATATCTTGGTGTCAAGTTCTACAGGACAACTTCAGAGGTCTTGTGGAGTCAATACTATAAAGGGTCAGAATGATTTGACAGAATGATGGAGAAATACAAAGTTTTAGGCAGGCGGTTCAATGCTGTGTCTAATCCATTTGCCTACTTTTCTCTGATGTGTAGAGATCTAGAGATTTCAATTTGGAAAGTCCACAGCTTCTTGTGGAGGTTATCGGTGAAGGCACACATAAGCCTTCAGACTCTGTTTCACTGTATGTACCACAACTGCCAGATATACCTAGTGACAATACCCTTTTAGGGCATATAGACAACATAGATGGTTGTCCAGTTGGGACTTGGACCTCTTCCATGAGCCAGAGCTTCAAGCTACTAATATTACGTGGTCTCTCAAGAAGAACTTAAAGAAAGAAAAAAAAAAAGAAAAAAACAACAACAGAAGAAACCAAAACAAAGTCAGATTTTCTTCCTCCTGTTGTCATGTTTGCATAAAAGAAGTTTTCCTTTTTTTTCCTCACTTCATATAACATAGAAGCATTGAGGACGTATTATTGCGCAACAAAGCCTTTTAATTAGATACATTAGTCAAACAATACCACTATTCACTGCTGAGTCACGTATTGAAGCACAAAATGCAAGGAAAATGAAGGAAAACATATTGTAAAAATGTCATTGTGCGGTAGGACAAAAGAGATTAGCTGGAACACAGACGGCTTCACAATGGTTGCCATATCTTTAGGTGCGTTGAGTTTAAGTGCAGCCATTGTCACTCTTTCCCATGCGCCGTTAGGTAGATTTAGTACAAATAGCACAAGGTACAAAGTTCTTAAAGGATAGTAGTTTTACTGAGCAGAATTATAACTTCTGTAAACAAGCACGTCAGGAGTCCTTAGTTTTTCAGTTGTTCCCAAGTTGATCCATGACTTGAAGCATAAACAGTTTTTGAGGGCAGTGATTTGCAAGCTTCTGACCATGGAGATACCAATGAAAATGGCCACCAAAAAGCTTTTTCCTACTTTTAAAGCAGGCTGGTGTAGAATTGATAGCAGCATTATACAGTCATAATTACAATACTTTTTTCTTCACCTTAGACAAAGCTACAGTTTGCTATATAAACCTTGTATACCCTGACTGGGGTAGAGTTGTTGGTCATTACATAAACCATGTAAACCTTAGCACAATAAGTGGAAATAAAAAAATGCAACCCAGCTCATCACCAATTGTGAATATGTTTCAAGGACAAAGTCGGCATGTAGTAGCTGTAGACTTGGGACTGAGCAGGCCATATAATGTAGAGCCAAAAAAAATTGCAAGATAACAATTTCACATAGATATGCATTAAAATATGGACAAAAAAAGAAAAATAGTGCAAAGGAGAAGCAAAGCGCTGACACATTTCAAGCTATTCCTGACCAGGGTACAGTTGCTTGTTGCTGCCGCCACTAACAGCAGAACCTGGTGCACATGCCCTCCATCCCCCTCTACCTATGCATTAAAATGTTAATTCTAGTTCTAGTTCATTTCTATTTTGCTCTATGGCTCATCTTCAGTGACCAGTGCCAGGCATCAGCTGCCAAGGCCAATAAAAACATGGGATTTATCAAGAGAGAAATAGACGCTTGTGACAAGGACATAGTTTTGCCACTGTATAAATCATTAGTCAGACCACATATAGAGTATTGTGTCCAGTTTTGGGTTCCTGTGTATAGGAGGGACATGGCTAAACTAGTGAGGGTGCAGAGGGCGACGACAAAGATAATTAATAGTATAGGAGGATTACAGGACCAAGACAGGTTATGAAGCTTAGGGTTATTTAGTTTCTAGAAAAGACATCTTGGGGGGGGGGGGGTGATGTAATCACAATGTACAAATATATGAATGGCAAGGGGGCATCCTCTACATCTCAGACAGAGATTCTTAATTGTAAGAGCAGGGAGACTATGGAACTCTCTGCCACATGATGTTGTGATGACTGATTCAATAAACAAGTTCAAGGGGGTCTGGATGTTTTTCTGGAAAAATATAAAAAATATATATAATATACAGGTTACAGACACTAGATTTAAAGGGACAGAACGTTGATTCAGGCATTTATTCTGATGCCATTTTTGGAGTCAGGAAGGAATTTTTTTCCCTTGGTATGTGGCAATTGTCATCAGCCCCATAAGGGTTTTTTCTCTTTCCTCTGGATTAACACAGTAGGAACACAATAGGGATATAGGTTGAACTTGATGGACTTTGGTCTTTTTTCAACCTAACTGTGAACTATGTTACTTGTAACCTGTGAAATGTACATACTTGCCTCAATACTTCACGTTATATGTCCTTTTTGTGTGTGTTTGTCGAGCATTTTGATACACACAAAAAAAGCTTATTTTGTGGCTTGCTGTACAACCCAATTCTCCTTCCTCCCCATCTCTTAGCAGGGACTCAAAGTTCAGTTTCAGACATTCTATCTCATGTTTTTCTCTGTATCTGTTTGTCATAGGGACGCCACTTTTCAATGACATCAGGACATATGGACTGGAGATGGACAAGATGGGCAAGATGTCATTAAACCTTAGACTTACTGTATGAGGCGACCTGATCTATGATTGTCTATATTGCATTTTGCCTTTGGATTATTTTTCCCATAATCTTCCCCTTGCTCCTGACTTTGGTTACCCAGTAATAGTTTTTCTCCCTTAATTCCGTGCAAATGCTTCTTAACCAATTCTAGGTTACTGACTTTTAACTTAACGTAACCACATTATCCAGCTACTGCACCCCTCAAACTCATTTGAAATTACTTTGGGGACTGCAAAGTGGGCATTCCTGGGGAAAAGTCTACATTTATATACAGAGTTTACAGCCTAAATCCCAGTGGATCCCTTAATAGTTTCACCCAGGTCTAGATAGCACCAATCAAATTAAGGGTTCTTGGGTCCACTAAATACTTAGAACAGTAAGAAGAACAAGGTCAATGTCTGGTGCCACAATGGGCATCTGTGGTTGCAATCTGGTCTTTGCATTAACATTTTCATAATTTTTATGATTTATTTATTGATTTTACTTATTTTGATGTTTTTATTATTTGTTTGATTATCTTAGTGTAGTGATTTCTTATTTAGTCACTGAAAGAGATATTAACATCACAGAATATGATGACATATTGCTGTGATGACTGGTTCTGCCAAAACCCGTAGGGTTAATGCTTTCTAGCCCTGTCGTTTATTTTGATTGCTGGGAATACACCTCTGTGCTCCTGGATGTGGTCCAGCTTGCTGAGCCAATAAGAATCCTCCTGCTAGAAGCACAGGGATACAGTGTATTAGGAAGTCTTTCTTAGTCATGCCTTGTCTGTGAAAGTTCTTGTAACTGTAGCTAGCAATCTCTGTACTTATACTGTCTTATCTGGTTCTGTGACTTTTTGGCTTAGCTTTAGACCACTCTTTGGCTCTCTGTTATTTTACTCTGTTCCCTCCTGGCTTTGACTTGGCTCGTTGACTTCATATTCAGTGTGTGTGTGTGTGTTTAGGTTTATTTCTGTTGGTTTTGTCTACCTCCAGCTGTTTTCCGACCTTTGTCAGTTTTTGTAGTTTATTGTTTTGACCTATGACTGTCCCTCACTTATTCAGGAAGGGACCAGCACCATGGTTGTGTCAAGGGCGGGTTTGCAAGTAGGCAGGGAAAGAGGTAGTGGACGAGATCAGGGCTGCACTCTATCCCTGCCCAGCGGGACAATTGCTAAGCCTTAGTAAATAACACCATGATGTATTTCCCGCCACAGGGGATGCAGCATTAGGTCAGTGCTCAAACCCCAGTTAAGTTTCTCTCAGTTGGACCAATAACCATCATAAAGTGATATTATTATTCTTTTCTTTCTTTCCTTGCTTTCTTCCTAGCAAAACTGGTATTTCAACCCATTCATTACAATTACACAGATTCTTATAAATCCTGCATTTCTTACCCTTTTGTTATACAAAAGCTCTTGATGTTCTATAAATATCTGATACATACATCATGTTACCATCTCCCACTCATCTGTCTTGTGTACAGTAGAATCAAATTCGCTTTTTTTTCCCTATCAGTATGAAACTGTGAATAACAATTCCATTCATATCTGAAAAAAGAAGACATCTAATATTCACGATAACAAGAGTTTAAATTTGGTTTCATTTCAGAACATTTGCTAATAAATTGATTTTTTTTTCCTGTTAGACATTTATTTAAACTGCTGCGATTTATCTCAATTGAGTGAACATTTATTTTCCTGGAGATTGGATTTAAGACCAAGTTAACTTTGTCCCAGGCTCCTCCAGCAAGAAATGGTAATAACAGGCAGAGAGTTGCATGCTTCTTACTTTCAAAGAAACTTTGCTTCGGCACAATATATTACATTTTTATGTGTCTGTCTTACAAATTGGTATTCCAAATTGTGTCAGAACAGGAAACGCATTATACAGAAGTGCGCGGTTAGACTCCAAATCAATGGTGGAACATGAATTTTGAATAAGAAATGACTTTTGTAAACAAGGAAGAATGAATTATTTGGCTCCATTTTGTCGAAGAATGTAAATGAAATCCTTATAGCGGAAAACAATATCCTAAGAGAATATGAATGTCTACAAAAAATTTTTTTTCCCGAATGTGGTCAATAATAATAATATAAAAAAAAAGCTAAAGTATTTTGCATTATACTCAATGGGTTAACAGCAGCCATACTGAATATTTTTAATGACATACTCCGGTGGATCAACTGGTGCTATAAAGTTAAACAGATTTCTAAATTAAAGGAAAATGGGAGTATTTGTGTGTAGCTCAACCACAATAAATGAGCGAGGTTAACTAAAAGCTCTCTCCCACAGAGAGTTGAGAAAAGTGACAAAATAGGTTTATTAGTCCTCAGCTCAATATCAAAAAATATTAATACGTAGATGTCTGGTATTCTTTTTGTTCTTTTTGATACCAGACATCTACCATTTAATCATTTTTGATATTGAGCTGAAGACTAATAAACCTATTTTGTCAGATTTCTATATTACTTCTTTTAAAAAATCCTCCCAGCACTTCTCAGCTGCTGTATAATACAGAGGAAGTTCATATCTTTTGAATTTATTTTCTGTCTGTCCATGGTCCTCTCTGCTGACACATCTGTCCATGTCAGGAATTGTCCATAGCACTAACAATTCCCCATAGCAAACCTCTCCTGCTCTGGACAACTCCTGACAAGGACAAAGGTGTCAGCAGAGAGCATCGTGGACAGACAGAAAATAAATAAAAAAAATCTGTATTATACAGCAGTTGATAAGTACTGGAAGGATTAAGATTGTTTTACTAGAAGTAATTTACAAATCTTTTTAACATTATGGAACCAGTTAATATATATATATATATATATATATATATACATATATATATATATATATATATATATATATATATATATATATATATATTACAGATGAGCGAGTTTTAGAAAAAATTGATTAAGCCGATTCGCCAAATTTTCCGAAAAAATTTGATACGATCAAAATTTATTTGTGGCTAATCTATATTAAAAATGGCTATTTCTGGCCTACAGAGAGCCTCAATAGGGGTGTAGAACCCTTTGCTTTGTTCTAACACGCATATGGAGTGTGCTGTGGTAGTGACATAATACTGTTATTCAGATTACAGGCATCACTTTTAGAATCACTGCCGCAGAGCTGCACAATGACAGAGCCTGGAAGTGGCATCAGTATGAGGAGACCATATAGTGATTGAATGAAACAGCATGGAGGTGTTGGATGCATGAGGAGACCATAAAGTGGCTAAATGACACAGCGTGGAGGTGTTGACAGCATGAGGGGACCATATATTTGCTGAATGACACAGCTTGGAGGTGTTGGCAGCATCAAGAGACCATATAGTGGCTGAATGACACAGCGTGGAGGTGTGGCAGCTTGAGGAGACCATATAGTGGCTGAATGACACAGCGTGGAGGTGTTGGCAGTATGAGGAGACCATGTAGTTGCTGAATGACACAGCCTGGAACTGGCAGCAGCATGAGTAGACACTAGGGCCTTGCAATCCCTAAAATTAAAAGACAAATTTAAAATTGAACTTGAATATTTATGGTAGCTAGGGCTACCATAAAAATGTTTATGCCCAGGCCCAGCAGCATCAGTGAACAATATATTGGCTGAATGACACAGCCTGGAGGTAGCTGAAACATGAGAGGACCATATAGGGGCTGAATGACACAGCCTTGAGTTGGCTGAAGCATGAGAAGACCATATAGTGTCTGAATGGCACAGCCTGGAGCTGGCAGCAGCATGAGTAGACACTCGGGCTTCACAATCACTAAAATTAAAAGATGAATTTTGAAATGTAACTTGAATATTTATGGCAGTTAGTGCTAGCATAAAAATGTTTAGGCCCAGGCCCAGCAGCATCAGTAAACAATATATTGGCTGAATGACACAGCCTGGAGGTAGCTGAAACATGAGGAGACCATATAGTGGCTGAATGACACAGCCTTGAGTTGGCTGAAGCATGAGGAGACCATATAGTGTCTGAATGGCACAGCCTTGAGTTGGCAGAAGCATGAGGAGGCCATTGAAATTTAAGATTTTTAAATAGAAATGTAAGATTTTTTTATTTAAATTGAGGATTTAGAAATTTTAACTCCCAAGTTTTAGTGTCCTGTGCCCCGGTGTGTGGGTACAAGGGACGAAATATAACAAGGAGTCACATGTCACATGGCAGCACAATGACAGAGCCTGGAGGTGGCATCAGTATCAGAAGATCATATAGTGGCTGAACGACTGCCTGGAGTTTGTGGCAGCATTGGGAGACCATATAGTGTCTGAATGGCAAAGCCTGGAGTTGGTTGAAGCATGAGGAGACCATATAGTGTCTGAATGGCTTAGCCTGGAGTTGGCAGCAGCATGAGTAGACACTAGGGCTTCACTATCCCTAAGATTAAAAGATGAATTTCGAAATTTAAATTGAAGATTTTTGGTAGCCAGTGCTACCATAAAAAGTTTTCGGCCCAGGCCAAGGCCCAGCAGCATCAGTAAACCATATATTGGCTGAATGACAAAGCCTGGAGCTGGCAGAAGCATGAGGAGACCCGATAGTGGCTGAATGACACAGCCTTGAATTGGCTGAAGCATGAGGAGACCCTATAGTGTCTGAATGGCTCAGCCTGAAGTTGGCAGAAGCATGAGGAGACCATTGAAATTTATTTTATTTTTTAAATAGAAACTTAAGATTTTTTAAATTGAAATTGAGGATTTTTACATTGAAATTTTAACTTCCATGTTTTAGTGTCCTGGGCCCCGGCATGTGGGTATAAAGGACCATATCTAACAAGGAGTCACATGTCACATGGCAGCACAATGACAGAGCCTGGAGGTGACATCAGTTTGAGGAGATCATATAGTTGCTGAACAACACAGCCTGGAGATGGAAATTGCTCAGCTTGAAGGTGGCTGAAGCATGAAAAGATCATATAGTGGCTGAATAGCACAGCCTGGAGCTGGCAGCAGCAGGAGTAGACACTAGGGCTTCACAATCCCTAAGATTAAAAGATGAATTTTGACATTTAAATTGAAGATTTGTGGTAGCTAGTGCTACTATAAAATAGTTTAGGCCTAGCAGCATCAGTAAACCATATATTGGCTGAATGACACAGCCTGGAGGTGGCTGAATCATGAGGAGACCCTATAGTGGCTGAATGGCACAGCCTAGAGGTAGTTGAAGCATGAGGAGACCATATAGTGTCTGATGGCACAGCCTGGAGGTGGCTGAAGCATGAGGAGACCATATAGTAGCTGAATTGCTCAGCTTGAAGGTGGCTGAAGCATGAAAAGATCATATAGTGGCTGAATGGCACAGCCTGGAGCTGGCAGCAGCATGAGTAGACACTAGGGCTTCACAATCCCTAAGATTAAAAGATTAATTTTGACATTAAAATTTAAGCTTTGTGGTAGCTGCCATACTTTTTTTTTAGACCCAGGCCCAGCAGGATCAGTAAACCATATATTGGCTGAATGGCACAGCCTGGAGGTGGCTGAATCATGAGACCCTATAGTGGCTGAATGGCACAGCCTAGAGGTGGCTGAAGCATGATGAGACCATATAGTGTTTGAATGGCACAGCCTAGAGGTGGCTGAAGCATGAGGAGACCATATAGTGGCTGAATTGCACAACCCGGAGGTGGCTGAAGCATGAAAAGACCATATAGTGGCTGAATGGTACAGCCTGGAGTGGGCTGAAGCATGAGAAGCGACCATATAAGGCTGAATGAGACAGCCTGGAGGTGGCATCAGTATGAGGAGACCATATAGTGGCTGAAAACTGCCTGGAGTTCGTGGCAGCATAGTGTGTGAGTGGCACAGCCTGGATTTGGTTGAAGCATGAGGAGACCATATAGTGGCTGAATGGCACAGCCTGGAGGTAGCTGATGCATGAGGATACCGTATAGTGTCTGAATGAGACAGCCTGGAGGGGGCAGCAGCAGCATCAGGAGTGCTGAAAGGGACCCTAATGCAGTAAAATTTCTGAAACTGTGGACCAGCACCTTACTTATGTTTTGCAGTATCCATGTCAGTACAATGAGAGAGCCTGGAGGTTGTAGCATCAGCATGAGGAGACCATAGAGCAGCACAATTATAGAGCCTGGAGGTGGCAGCATCAGCATGAAGAGACCATAGAGCAGCGCAATAAGAGAGCCAGGAGGTGGCAGCATCAACATGAGAAGACCATATGGCAGCACAATGACAGTGCCTGGAGGTGGTAGCATCAGCATGAGGAGACCATATGGTGGCACAATGACAGAGCATGGAGGCGGTAGAATCAGCATGAGGAGACCATAGAGCAGCGCAATAAGAGAGCCAGGAGGTGGCAGCATCAACATGAGAAGACCATATGGCAGCACAATGACAGTGCCTGAAGGTGGTAGCATCAGCATGAGGAGACCATATGGTGGCACAATGACAGAGCATGGAGGCGGTAGAATCAGCATGAGGAGACCATAGAGCAGCACAATGAGAGAGCCTGGAGGTGGCAGCATCAGCATGAGGAGACCATAGAGCAGCACAATTTGAGAGCTTGGACGTGGCAGCATCAGCATGAGGAGACCATAGAGCAGCACAATTCGAGAGCTTGGAGGTGGCAGCATCAGAATGACGAGACCATATGGCAGCACAATGACAGAGCCTGTAGGTGGTAGCATCAGCATGAGGAGACCATATGGTGGCACAACAACAGAGTGTTGAGGTGGTAGCATTAGCATGAGAAGACCATAGAGCAGCACAATGACAGAGCCTTCAGGTGGCAACAGCAGCATGAGGGCCATGCCAACTGAGGGTTGAGTCTGAGGAACCCACCGACTGTTGACTTGGGGTGTCGGATGTCACTTGGGATGAAGTGTATTACCGAGTTAACCGATCAATCATGGCTGCTGGGTTGCTGGTTGAGACATGACTGCTAGCTGAGACCGAGAGCTCAGACCTCCGACACGCCCCTACTCTGCTGCAACCTCTGCCTGATGAATTTAGGCCTCTGCCACTCCACTGTGCACTTCCTGGAACTACTCTGCCTGACATACTAATTCCGTATATATGAGGGGAGTACAATACGCTTCACTACGCTTAAAACAGTATTTGTCTCGAACAGCAGCAGGTGTGTACTATTGGCTGTCCTTTCACAGTATCTAGGCCCTTAACAGATTAACAGGTACAAAATTGTACACTACTTAGATGTAGGTATGTGGTATGCACTTATGAGGGCAAAAAAATTAGGTACAGTATGTTTAAAAAAAGTATTTTAGTACAACACCAGCTGGTCATTACTTTTGCCTGTCCTTTCACAGTATCTAGGCCCTTGACAGGTTAACAGGTACAAAACAGTACACTACTTGGATGTGCTTATGTGGTATGCACTTATGAGGGCAGAAAAATGCGGTACAGTATGCTTAAAAAAAAACGTATTGTAGTAAAACACCAGCCAGTGATTACTTTTGTGTGGACTTTCACAGTATCTAGGCCCTTGACAGATTAACAGGTACAAAATAGTACACTACTTAGATGTACGTATGTGGTAGGCACTTATGAGTGCAGAAAAATGTGCTATAGTACACTTAAAAAAGTATCTGAGTAAAAACACCAGCCAGTGAGTACTGTTGTCTGGACTTTCACAGTATCTAGGCCCTTGACAGCTTAACAGGTATAAAATAGTACACTACTTATAAGTAGGTATGTGGTAAGCACTTGTGAGGGCAGAAAAATGCACTACAGTACGCTAAAAAGAAAAAAAAATTGCCCACAGCACCAGCAGTACACAACAATGCTGGAGCACACAGTCACTGTGTACTAAACCCAAAAATGCAAAAAAGACTCTCTCTCAAATAATATTAGGAATGGACTGCTGGGTATGGATTATACCGTCTACAGACTAGTATGACCAACAGACCAGTTGTTGTGGAACAAAGACACAGATTTGCTTAAAAAAAATATTTCTCCCTCCTGTGAAAACTTTCTGCAGCTGAGGCAGCACACAACTCTTTGCCCCTCTCTGTAATACAATTCTGAGGGGTTAATTGCTGAAGTAAGAATTAATTTATGTGCAAAAACGCTGTGCTCTGTGTCCTACAGAAGGCTGAGCGGACTAAGAGGTGAAACGCTGTTGCAACAGGGTATTCTGTGTAACAAACACACATCAATGTCCATCCTATCTCTCTCTGCAGTGTAAAGAATGATAAATATTGGGACATTGACACAATTCTAACATTTTTTTGGGTCTATACACCACCACAATGGATTTGAAATGAAACAAACAAGATGTGCTTCAATTCCAGACTGTCAGTTTTAATTTGAGTGTATTTACATCCAAATTAGGTGAACGATGTAGGAATTGCAACAGTTTGTATATGTGCCTCCCACTTACTAAGGGGCCAAAAGAAATGGGACAATTGGCTTCTTAGCTGTTCCATGGCCAGGTGTGTGTTATTCCCTCATTATCCCAATTACAATGAGCAAATAAAAGGTCCAGAGTTCATTTCAAGTGTGCAATTTGCATTTGGAATGTGTTGCTGTCAACTCTCAAGATGAGATCCAAAGAGCTGTCACTGTCAGTGAAGCAAGCCAAAAACAAAACAAAGCCATCAGAGAGAGATAGCCAAAACATTAGGCGTGGCCAAAACAACTGTTTGGAACATTCCTAAAAAGAAGGAACGCACCAGTGAGCTCAGCAAAACCAAAAGACCTGGAAGGCCAAGGAAAATAACTGTGGCGGATGACCGAAGAATTCTTTCCCTATTGTAGAAAACACTCGTCACAACAGGAAGGCCAGATTAGAGTTTGTCAAACGACATCTAAAAAAAGGCTTCACAGTTCTGAAACAACATCCTATGGACAGATGAGACCAAGATCACCTTGTACTAGAGTGATGGGAAGAGAAGAGTATGGAGAAGGAAAGGAACTGCTCATGATCCTAAGCATCCCATCTAGTCAGTGAAGCATGGTGGTGGTAATGTCATGGCATAGTGGGCATGTATGGCCGCCAATGGAAATAGTTCTCTTGTATTCATTGATGATGTGACTGCTGACAAAAGCAGCATGATGAATTCTGAAGTATTTCGGGCAATATTATCTGCTCATATTCAGCAAAAATGCTTCAGAACTCATTGGACGGCGCTTCACAGTGCAGATGGACAATGACCCAAAGCATACTGCAAAAGCAACCAAAGAGTTTTTTTAAGGGAAATAAGTGAAATGTTATGGAATGGCCAAGTCAATCACCTGACCTGAATCCGATTGAGCATGCATTGCACTTGCTGAAGACAAAACTGAAGGGAAATTGCCCCAAAAACAAGCAGGAACTGAAGACAGTTGCAATAGAGGCCTGGCAGAGCATCACCAGGAATGAAACCCAGGGACTGGTGATGTCTAATGCATTCCAGACTTCAGGCTGTAATTGACTGTAAAGGATTTGCAACCAAGTATAAAAAAATTTAAAGTTTAATTTATGATTATTAGTCTGTCCCATTACTTTTGTTCCTTTAAGAAGTGGAAGGCACATATGCAAACTGTTGTAATTCCTACACCGTTCACCTGATTTGGATGTAAATACCCTCGAATTAAAGCTGACAATCTGCAGTTAAAGCACATCTTGTTTGTTTCATTTAAAATCCATTGTGGTGTTGTATAGAGCCTAAAATGTTAAAATTATGTCGATGTCCCAATATTTATGGACCTAACTGTATGACGAGCCGCAAAATGGCTCCCGAATATATAGAGCTGTGACATCAAAGGGGTGACTGGCTGCTGAGAGGCTGCATTCTGCATGTGATTCAGGGTCATCCCACCTACTTCCTCCCCGCCTTGCCTTTCCGCCTTCCCAGCGTTCCTTGCCTCATGTACTGACATGTGGATCCGCCATTTTAGATGCCCTGGAGCCTGGACCGCAGTAAATGGAGTATAATGAAGCGATTTGCGCAATCGTGGCAATGTTCGCATTCGTTGCAAATCGAATATTTAATGAATTCGGGTTTGTCAGCTTCAGTTCGCTCATTATATATATATATATATATAATCAAAACAGCAAATGATCACAGCAAAATGAACGTCAGAGATCTGGATGTCAAAAAAGGCTTCAGGTTTATTTCACACCAAAGTGTATATAAGCACATATACACTTTGGTGTGAAATAAACCTGAAGCCTTTTTTGACATCTGGATCTCTGACGTTCATTTTGCTGTGACCATTTGCTGTTTGGGATTATTGTTTCAGCTATGGCATGCTGGTAGATCACCTGCAGGGGTCAGAAAGAGTCGGTGCTGACTTTCTTTTTATATGAACTTTTGTATATACAGTGCATAGTGAAAGTATTTGCCCCCCCCCCCCTTGAACTTTTCGACCTTTTGCCACATTTCAGGCTTCAAACATAAAGATATAAAACTGTAATTTTTTGTGAAGAATCAACAACAAGTGGGACACAATTATGAAGTGGAACAGAATTTATTGGATATTTCAAACTTTGTTAACAAATAAAAAACTGAAAAATTGGGCGTGCAAAATTATTCAGCCCCTTTACTTTCAGTGCAGCAAACTCTCTCCAGAAGTTCAGTGAGGATCTCTTAATGATCCAATGTTGACCTAAATGAATAATGATGATAAATAGAATCCACCTGTGTGTAATCAAGTCTCCGTATTAATGCACCTGCACTGTGATAGTCTCAGAGGTCCGTTTAAAATGCAGAATGCATCATGAAGAACAAGGAACACACCAGGCAGGTCCGAGATACTGTTGTGGAGAAGTTTAAAGCCGTATTTAGATACAAAAATATTTCCCAAGCTTTAAACATCCCAAGGAGCACTGTGCAAGCGATAATATTGAAATGGAAGGAGCATCAGACCACTGCAAATCTACAAAGACATGGCCGTCCCTCTAAACTTTCATCTCATACAAAGAGTAGACTGATCAGAGATGCAGCCAAGAGGCCCATGATCACTCTGGATGAACTGCAGAGATCTACAGCTGAGGTGGGAGACTCTGTCCATAGGACAACAATCAGTTGTTTACTGCACAAATATGGCTTTTATGGAAGAGTGGCAAGAAGAAAGCCATTTCTTTAAGATATTCATAAAAAGTGTTCTTTAAAGTTTGCCACAAGCCACCTGGGAGACACACCAAACATGTGGAAGAAGGTGCTCTGATCAGATGAAACCAAAATCAAACTTTTTGGCAACAATGTAAAACGTTATGTTTGGCGTAAAAGCATCACAGCTCATCACCCTGAACACATCATCGCCACTGTCAAACATGGTGCTGGCAGCATCATGGTTTGGGCCTGCTTTTCTTCAGCAGGGACAGGGTAGATGGTTAAAATTGATGGGAAGATGGATGGCGCCAAATACAGGACCATTCTGGAAGAAAACCTGATGGAGTCTGCAAAAGACCTGAGACTGGGACGGAGATTTGTCTTCCAACAAGACAAGGATTCAAAACATAAAGCAAAATCTACAATGGAATGGTTCACAAATAAACATATCCAGGTGTAAGAATGGACAAGTCAAAGTCCAGACCTAAATCCAATTGAGAATCTGTGGAAAGAACTGAAAACTGCTGTTAAAAAACGCTCTCCATCCAACCTCACTGAGCTTGAGCTGTTTTGCATGGAGGAATGGGGAAAAATTTCAGTCTCTCAATGTGCAAAACTAATAGAGACATACCCCAAGCAACTTACAGCGGTAATCGCAGCAAAAGGTGGTGCTACAAACTATTTACTTAAGGGGGCTGAATAATTTTGCAAGCCCAATTTTTCCGTTTTTTTATTTGTTAAAAAAGTTTAAAATATCCAATAAATTTTGTTCCTCTTCATGATTGTGTCCCACTTGTTGTTGATTCTTCACAAAAAATTACAGTTTTATATCTTTATGTTTGAAGCCTCAAATGTGGCAAAAGGTCAAAAAGTTCAAGGGGGCCAAATACTTTCACTATGCACTGTATATATACATAGGAACTAGTGCACACGTAGTTGGTTTTCGGTGGTGCTCTATTGTGACAGTGTAAATATCAACAAGGCTTATATTGTAGAGCAGATAGAAACAATGGCAACTCACCAATACCGGCAAATTCAGTCTTTATTTATCCAGATTTCATGTGGTAACATAGACACTGAGGCGGGGAGTTGTAATGATGTTAGCAGGAGCTAGGAGTCAGCACGACAGCTGTTTCCCACGTCATTTGTACGTTATTCGTAAAACAGTCAGACAATTACAAATTAGAATTAGGGAGCATTTATTCTCTATCAAAACAGGACATGGAGCCCCCAAATTAATAACACACATGAAAGAAATTCACAACAATGATGGTACAATGCTGAGGTTTGCGGGGCTAGAAATAGTTAATATGCCGATCACAGGAGGGAACAGGAATAACCTGCTCCTACAATGTGACGCAAAGTGGATTTTAAAACTTGATGCTCTCGGTCCTATGGGCCTAAACGATAGAAATGATTTGAGCTCGTTTTTGTAATCATAATTTAGCTTTTCTGTATTTCTTTGAGTGTTTTGTTTTATTTTTAATGTGAATTGCACAGAGACAGGTGTAGCCTAATTAATGAGAGGCAAATGGGATTTAACCTTACCTGCATCCTCTGATGTCAGACGCCTGACGAAGTACGTGATGACGTAGGAAACAGCTGTCGCTGTGTATATATATTTATTTTGTCTATCTCATGTCTTATATATAGATATGAGGTATACCATATTTATCGGGGTATACCGGCCTATAACAATCACCATAATTTTTCCAAGGAATTTTGGGTAAAAAAAAAGTTTTTTACTCAAATATCCCTGTTAAAATGAGCGTGCATGTAGGTGCGTGTATACCCCGATAAACTCTGGTCCCGCAAAAGCCGCTGCGGTAACTGCAGTGGCTTCTGCGGGGCCAGTGTCCCGCCACTGCCATCTGATTCCCTTCCCATCCCTGGCTTTCATATTTACCTGTCCTGGGGCGCACTCCTGCAGGCTCCGGCGGTGTCCTGCACTGTCGCTGTGTTCTGAGCAAAGATGAGTGACATTGCATTGAGGACGCCAATCGCAGCGCATAGCAACAGTGCAGGATGCCTCCAGAGCCTGCAGGAGCGTGCCCCAGGACAGGTAAATATGAAAGCCGGGGATGGGGAGGGAATGGGGCAATGGCGGCGGGACACTGGCCCCACAGAAACCGCTGCAGTTGAACCGCAGCTGCTTCTGCGGGGCCAGAAAGAGTTTATCGGCATATGATGGGCAGATAGATTTTAAGATAACAATTTTAACTTATAAAAAGTGTTTTATATGCCCATAAATACAGTATGTTTATATATCATTCATATCTATCTATTGTAAAAGCTGTTGATAGTCTTTGTATACCATTCTTTGGTTTTTAGTTAGAAAATTTTAAGGTTTTAAGTGATAGAAGGTTTTAAATTTCTAGCTCTCAAAAAGTTGGATACTGTATATTTAATATTAAACAACGAAAATTAAAGAATTAATAGACAGTTGATTTTCTTTGGTCCTGACCTATTCATCAAAGTCAGGAAACATTTCAAATCTTATTATTGTACAAGAAATTGTTTTGCATAAGACATTTTGCCCCTTAGTTTCCAACATGTCCCCTTATCTATCCACAATTACCCCCTCGAACACAAACACACATAGTTTTATGAATGAAATCTAACATGCCACTTACTTGTTATCTACTATTTATTAGTTTTGCATCATCTAATAAGAACTCTATCTTGTTGATCACCTCTGTGTTGATCAGTAAGTATTCTTATGCAGTAAGTGACCTTGAGTGATGTGTTACTCACAGATTCATTTGTTAATATATCTTTATAGGGATCAGAGATGTTTTTTTCTGACCCACTGTATGGCTTTAAAATTAAAACGTACCGCTAATGATTGTCCCTGCAGCAGAATATCTGTTCAAAGTTCTAAAGTTTAAACTGTTGAGCCCGAGTCTTTTACTGAGACTATCACAATCTGGAGACAGATTTGCTGGAAGTCCTAAATACTTTTATGGGTGTTTTGTCAAATACATCTCTACAGATTGCGATTGCCTCGTAGCAAGTTGGTGAGCTTTTAAGAACATATCAAGTGCAACAAAATGTATCTCCTATGCCCAGGATAGAGGATAAGTGTCTGATCGTGGGGGGGGGTCCAGCCTCTGGGACCCCATGTGATCTCTTGTACGGGGTCCTGTCTCAGCCCAGGCTCTGCTCCAGGAAATGACGTTGGCACCCAGCGCGTCAGCTGGTCGACACAGGCCCCCTCCATTCATCTCTATGGGAATGGCAAAAACACAGTGTTCACCAGTCTCCGCCTCTCCCATAGAGATGAATGGAGGGGGCCTGGTTTGACCAGCTGATGCAAAATATACAGAATAAGCATTAACACAGCAGAGCCTGGGCCAAGCCTGGGCTCCATGTGGAAGACCGTGGGGGTCCCAGCGGTCAGCTTAAAGTGCTTCCTTGGCCCATGTTCATGGTGCAACGATATGCCAGAATCATGTTTGAAAAAGATAGCGTGATGCTGTTGAAACATTGCATTATGAACATGGGCCAACAAAACACCTTATACCAAATTTTCGTTGGTGTGCCTCTGGATTACCTTTGTGGATAGATATATATATATATATATATATATGATAAACAGAAGCTCTTCATGGCACTCAATTGCTCAAAAAAAGTGCGTTTATTCCATATAAAGTGTCTTGCATAAGCGACATTTCAACCAGCTCCTCCTGCTCTTTCTCAAGCTGTGTGACCAGGAGGAGCTGGTTAAGACACTTTATATGAAATAAACACACTTTTGTTTGAGCAATTGAGTGCTGCGGAGAGCTTCTGTTTATCTATTGTGATGGAGCCCCTAACCAAGGCTTGAGAATCTGCGTGCACCTACTTACTTACCTTCACCATTTGGGTTGTGCTGCTTTTCTTCAATTTTATATAAAGCAACATCTGGATAAAAGTAGATAATTAATTATAAAGTCCTGGTTGTCTTTTTACCCTGACTGGTGATTCACACAAGACTAATTGATAGAAAAATGTAGGGGGTCTTGCATTATGTTTGTGGTCTATGTCTAGCACTGTATGGGGGCACTAGGACTGGCACTTCACGTTGGTTCTGTGGATAACACCACAGAATTTGAGGCGGACACACAGTGGTTGATATAACAAACATAACATCTAACTGATGCAGTGTTTTTTATTTTAAAATTAAGCACCAGTCTAATTCCCATGTGTGAAAACCCTTGGCACACGGGTTAAGAGTTTTCTACTGACTTACCTCTGCCTTGTCATTAGAAATCCTATCATGAAATGAGAATGTCATGCTGTTCATGTACCCACTAACACTCAGACAGACCATCAGAAAAGAACCTTTTGCTGAATAGTCATGATACTTGTATAATACACGACCCTCTAAGGTGAACTAACAGAAGTGGCTTCCTTGACTGACTTGAGTTTCTGCTCTGAAAGTGTAAGAAAAAACTCCTTTATCTTCAGCTGACTCTTTCTTCTTCACTCTTCCCATGCTGGCTTGATTAAATAGTCAGCAGGAGGTAGAAATTTTACTAAATTAGTCATGTGTTGTAGCTGTGAGCTGCTTGTTCATTCGGGATCTGCAGACCTCTCACACTATGCATCTGCTTTCATCAGCATCCCCGTCCTGTTTCCTATTCTAGCGCAATTTCTATCAAAATGAAGGTGACTACTTAAAGAGAAATTCTTGTTCTCGAGAAATGACCTTCTATCTTATAAGGTCCATGTTCAATCCCAGTGGAAAGCATTCAACTATGTGCTGCCACATAGGGCTCTGCCATATTAAAGAGTTATTCCCCCCTAAAAGATTTAATTTAAGGGGGGAAAGTTTCAAAAAAGGACATTTGATACAGGCTGTCCCAAACAACACTCCATATGCTTTAGGTACAGTAGATCCCAATAGAAAACCAGGGCTGCAATATCACAGATCAGTACAACTTAAAGGTTACATGGAGGAGCAATGCTATTGTGCGCTAAGGCTCTGAATCCCCCTTCTGTCACTGAATTAGTATCTGAATTCATATGCTATTTCCCTATAGGATTTTGAACCTACTCTACTATTCTGTATCTTTTTTTCTCTACATCCTGTTCCAAATTATTATGCTAATTCTATTTGAGTGTCACAAATATTAAATATTTTGTTTTCCTGTTTAAAGGGATACTCCACTAGAAAACATTTTTTTTTAAATCAACTGGTGCCAGAACATTAAAGGGGTACTCTGGTGAAAACCTTTTTTCTTTTAAATCAACTGGTGGCAGAAAGTTAAACATATTTGTAAATTACTTCTATTAAAAAATCTTAATCCTTCCTGTACTTATTAGCTGCTGAATACTACAGAGGAAATTATTTTCTTTTTGGAATGCTCTCTGATGACATCACGAGCACAGTGCGCTCTGCTGACATTTTTATAATAATAAT
Source organism: Hyla sarda (assembly GCF_029499605.1). NCBI lineage: Eukaryota > Metazoa > Chordata > Amphibia > Anura > Hylidae > Hyla > Hyla sarda. The sequence goes on along the minus strand of NC_079189.1, from coordinate 562,641,135 downwards.
AATAATAACGCTTTATTTATTGTTGTCCTTAGTGGGATTTGAACCCAAGTCCCCAGCACTGCAACGTAGTAGTGCTAACCACCTGCCTTCAGCATGTATGGTTGCTAAAATGGGCAGAGATGTCAGCAGAGAGCACTGTGCTTGTGATGTCATCAGTGTTCCAAAAATAAAGGAATTTCCTCTGTAGCATTCAGCAGCTAATAAGTACTGGAAGGGATTAAGATTTTTAAATAGAAGTAATTAACAAATATGGAAAAAATATGTGCAGCTCACAATTATATCACCAACCGAGGACAAATAAGTAATGCACCTATACCTATGGTGCCAATAATAAATATTAGAAAAAGAGACAAAAATACCCAGACCTCAAGGAAGGTAAACTATATGAATCAATTGAAGGAAACAAGGATCATACTTCATTTATAATAGGATATGCAGATTTTATTAAAAATTGATATAAAATATAAAATATTCCACCTCACAAGGGGCCCCTTGTGAGAGGAGTATACAATTACCTTAAATAGACTATCACTGGTAACTAATTAATATCACAGAATGCACAATTAAACTGGAACAGTTATAGACAAATTGCACTGAAATAGTGAAGGCAAAATATACTGATATGGACTGAAAGAGTTAAAGACACTTGAATTGCCGGAAAGTCTTTTGGAAAACAGTCATGATGACTACTGTCTCCGGGACTCGGAGGTAGCTCATCTGCAGTGACCATCCAAGTGCTAGATCCATCCAGCCTCACGGGAGTCTTCCGCTCTCAGGACCGGTAATGTACCTCAAAGCTGCCTGTAATCTGTCCTGACACAGTGATACAGTGAAACTAGCAACTGTGAACTTTAATACTTCCTAAGTTTAATACACCAAACATTGTTTCATTGCCATCCATTAAGAGGAACTTGTTACAATATTACATTATCATCTCTCCAGTGAAAAGGACTGTTTTCCAAGAGACGTTTCGGCAATTCAAGTGTCTTTAACTCTTTCAGTCCATATCAGTATATTTTGCCTTCACTTTTTCAGTGCAATTTGTCTATAACTGTTACAGTTTAATAGTGCATTCTGTGATATTAATTAGTTACCAGTGATAGTCTATTTTAGGTCATTGTATACTCCTCTCACAAGGGGCCCCTTGTGAGGTGGAATATTTTATATTTTATATCAATTTTTAATAAAATCTGCATATCCTATTATAATTGAAGTACGATCCTTGTTTCCCTCAATTGATTCATATAGTTTACCTTCCTTGAGGTCCGGGTATTTTTGTCTCTTTTCTAATTTACAAATATGTTTAACTTTCTGCCACCAGTTGATTTAAAAGAAAAAAAGTTTTCACCGGAGTACCCCTTTAAACAGATTTGTAAATTACTTCTATTAAAAAAAAACTTAAACCCTTCCAGTACTTATCAGCTGCTGTTCTACTCCATTCCTTTCTGCCTGACCACAGTGCTCTCTGCTGACACCTCTGTCCATTTTAGGAACTGTCCAGAGCAGGAAAGGTTTTCTATGGGAAATTGCTCCTACTCTGGACAGTTCCTAAAATGAACAGAGGTGTCGGCAGAGAGCACACTGGTCAGGCATAAAGGAAATTCAAAAATAAAAGAGCTTCCTGTGGATCATAGAGCAACTGATAAGTACTGGAAGGATTAAGATTTTGTAATACAAGTAATTTACAAATCTGTTTAACTTTCTGGCACCAGTTGATTTAAAAAATTTTTTTTCCAGAGGAGTACCCCTTTAACTCATGGATGGCATTATGTCTCAGGGCTCTTTTGATCACTGAAATCAATCTCGGCCAGCTGTTATAATTAGATTGCCAGGTGAGCCCAATTTAACTACTAAAGGTGGGTGTTCCACATTATTCAGCAGAGCACCATTTTCAAACAATATGGGGGAGAAGAAGAATTTCTCTGCTGCCAAAAATAGTGAAAACATTAGATATTTCACAAAAGAGATTTGTGGTTCGGAGCACAGACGGGTTTGTGCAGCTAAAGGCACAATTAGGAAGATTTCTACCAGATCCATTCATCAGATCAAGAGAGCAGCTACTAAAATACCATTACATAGCAGCAAACAGATATTTGAAGCTGCTGGTGCCTCTGGAGTCCCACGGATATCAAGGTGTAGAGCCCTCCAGAGCCTTGCAACTGTGCATAAACCTTCTATTCGGCCACCACTAACCAATGCTCACAAGCAGAAACGGCTGCATTGGGCAGAAAAATACATCAAGACTAATTTTCAAACAGTCCTGTTCACTGATGAGTGCCGTGCAACCCTGGATAGTCCAGATGGATGAACTAGTGGATGGTTGGTGGACAGCCACCCTGTTCCAACAAGGCTGCGACATCAGCAAGGCGGTGGTGGAGTCATGTTTTGGGCTGGAAGCATGGGAAGAGAGCTGGTCGGCCCCTTTAGGGTCACCGAAGGTGTAAAGATGACTTCAGCAAAGTATGTGGAGTTTCTGATTAACCACTTTCTTCCCTGGTACAGAAGGAAGAACTATGCTTTTCGTAATAAAGTATCTTCCTGCATGACAATGCACCATCTCATGCTGCAAAGTATACCTCTGTATCAGAGGGCAGAACCTAGCTGCAGACTGGTATGGACGTGTGCAGCTCTCCCATCTAGCTCGAGATCTACCACCTCATACCACCTTCTTACGCGCACATGATGGTCAAAATTGGACTCGGTACCCCTGGTGACCCTAGAGAATTGCCGTGTCCGGGCAAAAACCAAGCAGACATGTTCAAATTCTTTAAGAAGAAGGGAGGCGCATCGCCTGCCAGACCGACCGAGATGGTGCCGGAAGCTTTCTCTCAGCATGACTCGCAAGAAGGTGAGCCTGACAGTGACACGGAGGGATGTTCCCCATCGGTGGTCACGCTACACTTTCTGAAGTCCTCCATGAAGAAGACTTTTACTCAAGCTGTTAAGCCGGTCCTGGCGGAGATGGCCGAGATAAAGTCAGAAGTACAGGCAATCTGCAACAGGACGGAGGCCTTGGAGGCGACCTGCGCTGCACTACTCTACTCTACTTACTCAGTGGCTATCTCTCATGGAGGTGAAAAAAGTTGTGATTGAGAGGATCCATAGAGCACTGAGACCAAAGCTGAAACCTTTGGATCCTCCGAGGGATGTGATATGTGGTCTCCTCTCCTTTGTCAATATGGCTGCCATACTGCAGGCAGCAGGGGAAAACAGGCCGATGACCTATGGGGAGGCTGAAGTTGCTTTATACCAGGACATTGCACCCTCTACACTAGCTAAGCAACAACTGTTGTGCCCACTACTGGAACAGCTGCGAGATATGGTCTATGCTGGGTATCGCTCCCATGGAGATACCCTCCTGGATGCCGGTAATGTAATTACCGGAGTGGAACGTTGTGTCCCGCACCAAATGTAAAAAAGGGAAGAAGACTCCGGTTAAAGAAGGGCCATCGCCGCACTGAAGATTGCAGCTGTCTCCCGAAGACTGCTGTCCTCGCTTGTGGACTGTGTGGCAGCCTGCCGATCCTGTCTGCTATGCTGTGATCAGTTTCCAGTTCTGGGAACCAGGTTTTCCGGTTTATTGGCCCATCTGTTCTAAGTTTGACATTGTTGCCCGATACCCTAAACTTCAGATCCAGTGTGATCCCTGCCCACCTTTAGGGTCCTTTAGTCCTGGCATCACCTTTGACACTGTTCACTACCCCTGCTCTCTGGACTTTCCACAGATTCCGATTGCTGACTTTACCTGTATTACCCCCTCCCTTCCTCCCAGCCATCCCAGACCCTTTACCCCTATCCAGCATAAGTCCTTCGCACTACTCCAATGCATTTCCCTGTGCCACGGACTGCATCAGGACGCCTTCATCCAGCGGGTATGGAAATTAATTGAAGTGACTTTGTATTCTTACTTAATCCCAACTGTTTGCCATGACCTCCTGCTACCCAACCTAATAGAATTGAGCTGTTTTACTGTATTAAGTGGTGTACAAGACTTACATGCCTTCACTGGATTCTCCCTGCTCCCCTACCTTCCTTGCTTGTTTACTGCTCTTTCACTCATTCTACTCTCGCTTCTCTACCTATATTCCTCTACCTCTCACTGACCCCACCCCACCTGACTTTCCAAGTAACACTTTTTTACTCCTTAACCCCCCTCCCTTTTCCTTCTTCTTCATACTCTTCCTCCTTCACCCCCCCCCACTTTTCTCTCCTCTTCCCATTCTCCCCAATCCATCTCTTTCTATTTTCTTTTGTTTTCTACATCCTGCATGGATGCCCTCATCTTAAGTGATGTCATGACTCTGCTGTATCTGGTATCTGATACTTTTCAATGTGTTTGTTTGTTACTTTGGCCATCATCACCCAAGAGGTGCTAAACCCGTACGCTCACAGACTAGGTGATGTTCAGTCACCTAACAACTGATTCCCTCTGCCTCTGAGAGAGGTAATACTTTTCTACGGTTTACTTTTCCCTTTCATTCCCTGATTTGTTTTCTCCAGTCGCTTCCCTCTCCACTACTCCTACACATACCCTGACCCCTCCTCCTCCTTTTGCCTTGATTTATTACTCTCTCATCTACAAACCTTATTTACTTAACTTTCTCCTCCTGCTTCCCTTTTACTATACCCTGATGTCAGATTTAAGAGTTAACATCAGAGGGCTAAAGACTGCTGAAAAGAGTCACCATGTAGTGAGCCTCCTCCGAAGACTAGGGGCCTCTATTGTGTTTTTACCAGAAACTAATTTAAAAAAAAGATAAGATTCTTAAGCTACCTACTAAACATTGCACCCAGTAGTTTCATTCATGCCATGGCTTCTCAGCGTTGAAAGCAGTGTCTATAGCTATTCATCGCTCCCTCCCTTTTAAGATGCTCCAACAGCATACTGACTCGGAAGGGAGGGCCTTGTTTTTACGAATTCAACTCCACTTACTCCTTAGTCAATATCTATGCTCCCAATCATGCCCCTTTGTCATGGCTTCTAATCACTTTATCAGATTTAAAACTGTTTGCAGAGGGTCCAATTATCTTAGGATCTGACTTGATTGTTACCTTGAATCCTTGTAGAGACTCATCCTCTACTACTCCTAGTATTTTGCACGTTCTCTGTCAAGATTGCATTCTAAACTTGCTGATTTGTCCCTTGTAGATTGTTGGCTCATTGCAGCTCTTGTTGAGCTGGATTCTCTGAGGGAACAATTATTAACCCACCTACATGAACAGTTCTCCAAGGCTTATTTACACTATAGGCAACGACTTTATGCACATGGTGACAAAGGAGGTAGATTGATGTCTGCCCTTCCAAAAAAGGCTAGGGCCAAACAACATATCCATGGGATGAAGGATAGAGCAGGTGCCCTACACACCTCCACTCCAAATATTGCACAAAAATGTCAGTGTTTCTACTCTGAATTGTACAACCTACAGCTCCATCCGGACCTACCTCATGAGAAATTATTGGGTGATCTTGGGTTACCCACTCTAGATCCCTCGATGGCTCGGGCTCTATTTGCACCTGTCACTTCTGAGGAGGTTGTGTCATCCTTCCCGCCTGGAAAGAGCCCGGGACAGACGAGTTGCCTCTGACAAATTCCTGTTCTCCCTTATTGCAAGGTAGCCCACTCCATAGACAAGCTCAGGAAGGACCCAGCTGAGTGTGGCAGTTACAGGCCCATCTCATTGTTAAAGGAGATATCCAGTGGTGAAAAACGTATCCCCTATCCTAAGGATAGAGGATAAGTTTCAGATCGCAGGTGGTCTGACCGCTGGGGCCATCCACGATCTCCTGTACGGGGCCCCGACAGCCGCGGGAAGGGGGCGTGTTGACCACCACACGAAGCAGCTGCTGACATGTCCCCTCAATACAACTCTATGGCAGAGCCGGAGGGCTGCCTTCAGTAATCTCTGGCTCTGCCATAGAGTTGTATTGAGGGGGCGTGTTGGTCGCGGCTTCATTTGGTGGTAAACACGCGCTATCTGGCCAGCGAGCCGGGGCCCCGTACAGGAGATCGCTGGGGGCCCCAGTGGTCGGAACTCCCACGATCTGAAACTTATCCCCTATCCTTAGGATAGGGGATACGTTTTTCATCACTGGACTACCCCTTGAAATCTGGACCTGAAGATCTGGGCTAAACTTCTTTCCAATCAGATCAAGTGGTTTCTCCCTCATCTAATAGGAACAATCTGGCTTTGTGCCCGGAAGAGAAGGCAGAACTAACACATTTAAGCTCCTTGCCTCTATCCACCACGTCCACTTTACTCGATCGCTGTAGGCCCTTCTTGGTGTTGATGCCGAGAAGGCCTTCGATAGAGTGAAGTGGTCCTTTATGAAAGCTGTCCTTCACAAATTTGGCTTTCCAGCTCCATTCATCATTGCAATCTTTTTCCTCTATGACCAACCATATGCTTCTTTACTGGTCAATGGGGGACATATATCATTATTTATGTATGGTAGAAGCAGGTTACCCCTTTTCCCGAATTCTAAATTATGCGCAGAAGCACTAGATTTATCAATCAAGCACAATGAGCTTAATAAATTGCGGGTAAATATAGGAATCTCCTCAATCCACTCTTTGGAAAATAGAATCGATGATTTAGAGCATCTTGCTACGTTAAGTCCAAGATGGTTTATATTTGCGCAAAAAAACAGCTCTTGCAGCAAAATTTTTGGTGTAAAAAAAAAGTACACAGTTAATAAATCCATGCGTACTATAGATGTCACTCCAAGGTACCCCGATTCGGCCACATCTGGAGGACATGCTCTACCAAAACGTGCGCAAAAAAAGGGCTTGCGCAAAATTTTGCGCAAAAAAAATACACACAAAACAGGGGTAAAATCTTTGATACATGTCCCCCAATGACTCCATATCCCAACAGTTTCATATCACAAATAGCACCAGGCAGGGCTGTCCGCTCTCTCCAACCTTGTTTGTCCTAGTGATGGAGTCTCTGCTCCAGAAGGTACGTCAACATTCATCCATTAGTGGGGTCCTCGCCCCTTTTGGTGAACTAAAGACTAGCATTCGCTGACGATTTGCTTTTTCTTCTCAGCAAACCTGAGTCACATCTGCCCTGCCTCGTGTCCTTGTTCGAGGAATTTGGCCAGATATCCAACTTCAAAGTAAACATTTCTAAGTCGGAGCTCCTTAACATTACCCTGTCCTCTGAATGCATATCTAGACTGAAACACCTCTCCCCTTTTCCGAGGGCACAGTCTTCCCTGAAATACCTAGGGGTGCATATCTCAGACTCTATTTAGAAACTCTATAGTGCCAACTTTAAGCCCCTATTCACTGAGATACAGTCTCTCCTCAAAGATTATGATAATCCTCTCATATCCTGGATAGGCAGAAAAAATTTGATCCAGATTTATGTAGTGCCTAAAATTGTATACAAACTCCAAATGCTCCCAATAACTCTCCCTCTCTCCTTCTTCCTGTCTATAAGGAGAATCTTTTCTACATACCTTTGGAAATGTAAAAGACATAGGATGGCACACTCCCTATTGATCAGACCAGCAAGTAGAGGGGGCATAGGGATTTCGGATATTCATAACACCTACAACGCAAATCAGCTGTGTAGAAGCAATTCAGCTTTGTAGATGGTTCTCTTGATCTACTCCTGCCTTCATAACCTCCTCCCGGAACTCCTTCTCTGAGTTCTCTTGGTCCACACTTTTTAAAGGATCTCTGTCTGCCCAGATGTAGGCGCTATTCCCCCTCGGACACCTCTCTACTGTTCTTGGGTATGGTTCTCTCTTTCTCCCATACTCTCCCCTCCCATCTCTCCTCTACTTCTTTCCACACTTATCCCTGAGGTCTTGAATCGTGTCCCACCTACGTATGCTCCCACCTGATTGAAATTAGCTCACGTCCCCATCAAACAGATGTTCGAGGACAAAAGGGTTCTGGCAGAGGATGAGCTGAGGGCTTTGCTCCCTACTGTACATTTATCCTTTCTACATGTCACGCACCTACTGAATTGTTGCACAACCTTTTTAGCCCTCGTGGGTAGGTTGCAAGACTTGTTGGACTTTGATTCTTTTCTGGACTCACCCCCTCAGAACTCACATAATTTATCATTCATCAAGAAAATACTGTATGTTCCTCATCTGTAGCTTCTTTCCATCCGTGCTATATAGCCTCATGGGAAAAAGAACTGGGACTCAAACTCACTGAATCTAAAATTACATTAATATTTACACACTCTCAAGGATACTCTAGATGCATTTGCCTCTGGGAATCCCACTTTAAACTACTATCTCATTGGTTTAGAATTCCAGAGTTCTTAAACGCACATGGTCTTGCCCCTACTGGCTTGTGTTGGCAATGTGGGACACATGTGGGAAGCCTTACGCATATTTGGTGGACTTGCCCTTCCATTAAGCAGTACTGGACGGAGATAGAATCGTCCATTAATTCCATTGTGTCTTCTTCTATATCCCTCCAACCAGATATGGTCCTTATTGGCAGACCCTCCTTGTCATTCCATCCTCATAAGGATGCACTAGTTTCTCACTTCTTGGCAGCTGCCAAGTCGCTAATTCCTCTTAATTGTCTCAGTCCCCTTGCGCCTACTGTGGCAGAGTGGGAATTTAAAGCCCACCAGCTATGCTGATTTGAGGAGATGGGGTGGCGTCACTCCTGCTGCACTGGCCACTTTATACTTTACCTAGGTTTGTACTGCTTGTTACTTATGCACTTTGCACCTTTGTATTTCCCTCTTGTTGAGAGCCCCATCTCTATGATTATGCTTGTACATTCACCTTTGTAAATTTGTTCAATATGATGTTCACAAGTGCGGCAGCGGTGACGCCTCTTGTTGTCCTTGTTCCCCCCTGTGTATGTTTCTTCCCTGCTGTATATGTTTTTAGTACCATTTAATAAAAACATTTTTTATTTTCCTAACCAAATGACTCGATAGTTCTTGTGTAGTGTAGTTCAATCAGGAGTTCATATAACCAGCCCTAATTCTACCCAGCTCACCTTGATATATTTAACAATATATAGCATGTGTTGTATCACATATTTATACAATACTTGTGTTTGGTAGAAGTATATTTTGTATATTATGTACATGCTGACATCAACACCCCCCATCCCCCACCCCATCTCCTTCTTCCCTCTCTCCCCCCCCCCCCTTTCTTCCTCACCTTAGGCTCATACCTGGGTCTAGACTCCTATTTCTTATTTGTTTATTTTCTATATATATGATTTTATATTCATATACATTCATTTATATCAGCTACCGTACTGCACTGCATTTGGATGTTCCGTGTTGGGTGTTGTCCTTTCGCAACAATGCCTTATGTTTTATTTCTGTTTACAACTAATAAAATCTTACTTGATAAAAAAAAAATGAATACCTCTGCATCAAAGGCTGCTATGGGGTTAAAAGGAGAGAAAGTAATGGTGTGGCCTCTATCCTCCCCTGACGTCAATCCTATTGAGAACCTTTGGAGCATCTGCAAGCAAAAGATCTATCAGGGAGTGAGGCAGTTTACATCCAAACAGCAACTCTGGGAGGCTATTCTGACATCTTGCAAACAAATTCAAGCAGAAACTGTCAAAAAAAACTAAAAAGTTCAATGGATGCAAGACATGTGAAGCTGCTATCAAATAAGGGGTCCTACGTTAAAATGGAACTAGACCTGTTAAAATGTTTAAAAAGTTAAAATGTTGTTAAAAGTTTGATTGAAATAGCTTTTGATTTCAGTAAATATGCAGCAAACACAACAAATGACAATTTTCAGTTCTTTACAACCTATAAAGTGTTTTGAAACTGTGCGTAATAATTTGGAACAGTGCATGTAAGTTTTTTATGTTTAAAAAAAAAACTGTTATAATTAGGAGGTTTTGTTCAATAAAATTTGAATTGTACTCTTAATAGTTGATAACATGAGAATTATGCTGACTGTTATTTACATCAATTATTTAGGTAAATTAGGAAAATATAATTTGCATAATAATTTGGAACAGGGTGTACACCAGTCGTCTCCAGACATTACAAAACTCCTAGAATGCCCAGACTGCTAATGGTTGATGTTACGCCTAGCGCTCCGGGTCCCCGCTCCTCCCCGGAGCGCTCACGGCGTCTTTCTCCCTGCAGCTCCCCGGTCAGTCCCGCTGACCGGGAGCGCTGCTCTGTCACGGCCGTTGGGGATGCGATTCGCACAGCGGGACGCGCCCGCTCGCGAATCGCATCCCAGGTCACTTACCCGTTCCCGTCTCCTGCTGTCATGTGCTGGCGCGCGCGGCTCCGCTCTCTAGGGCGCGCGCGCGCCAGCTCCCTGAGACTTAAAGGGCCAGTGCACCAATGATTGGTGCCTGGCCCAATTAGCTTAATTGGCTCCCACCTGTTCCCTGGCTATATCTGAGCTCCTCCCTTGCACTCCCTTGCCGGATCTTGTTGCCCTTGTGCCTAGTGAAAGCGTTTTGTGTGTTTAAAGCCTGTGTACCAGAACTTCTGCTATCCACCCTGACTACGAACCTTGCCGCCTGCCCCCGACCTTCTGCTACGTCCGACCTTGCTTCTGCCTACTCCCTTGTACCTCGCCTATCTTCAGCAGCCAGAGAGGTTGAGCCGTTGCTAGTGGATACGACCTGGTCACTACCGCCGCAGCAAGACCATCCCGCTTTGCGGCGGGCTCTGGTGAAAACCAGTAGTGACTTAGAACCGATCCACTAGCACGGTCCACGCCAATCCCTCTCTGGCACAGAGGATCCACTACCTGCCAGCCGGCATCGTGACAGTTGAGAGTTGTAATTTTGCTACATCTCTAGTCTCAACACATCCCAAGAGAATGGTTATAGTCATTTTACAACTAAATATGCAAAACCATACTATCAAACTATGTCCAGTGTCTTGAATGTTATGGCTCCTGTTGATTGGTCACCAGGCCTATTAACCCCTTGATGACACAGGACGTAAATGTACGTTCTAGTGTCCTAGTACTTAACGCACCAGGATGTACATTTACATCCTGTACATGACGGGAGCACTGGAGCGGTGCTCCCTTCATGCATGGCAGGTCCCGGCTGCTATCACAGCCAGGGACTGCCAGTAATGGTGGACATATTAACGGTGGTCTTCTATTAACCCTTCAGATGCTGCGATTAATGATTTGATTGACCGTGGCACTGCTGTAGGGATCCAATCATCCAAGATGTTGGACGGAGGTCCCCTCACCTCCTTCAGTTGTCATTACAGGGTCTTCTTCTCTGGTCTGCCTTTCAGCAGACCAGAGAAGAATAGCCCTGAAAATACTGATCAGTGCTTTGCCTAGCACTGTTCAGTATCTGAGCTATCTAAGCATTATGATAAATCGTCTCCCATGGGGACATAAAAAGTATAAAACAAAGTTTTAAAAAATTTGAAAAATTGCCTCCCCCAATAAACATTTAAATGGCCCCTTTTTTTTTCATTTTACCCCAAAAAGCATAAAAAAAAGAAATGAAAAATAAACATATTTGGTATCATTGTGTGCATAAATGTCAGAACTATCAAAAGATAATGTTAATGATCCTGTGTACGGTGAACGGTGTCAACAAAAAATAAAATCCAAAATAGCTTTTTATTTGAAAAAACAAAGCTATTTAACATACACGCAAAAGTGATAAGGATAAAACGGACAGATAATGGCATAAAAAATTTGTCCTCATACTGTATATGAAAAAATAAGAAAGTTATTGGTGGTCAAAATAGGGCAATTTTAAACATATTTATATTGTAAAAAAAAAAGTTCAAGTTTTATTTTTTAAAGCAGTACAATTATAGAAAGGTAACTAAACATAGGTATAATTTTAATCGTTTTCACCCATGGAATAAAGGACTTCATTTTTACTTAAAAGTGTACAGCGTGAAAACTAAACCTTGCAAAATTTGCTAAATTCTGATTTTATTTTTAATTTCCCCACACAAGTAATATATTAATTTTTTCCATAAAATGTATAGTTAAATAAGTGACGTGATTACAAAGGACAACTGGTCATGCAAAAATCAAGCCCTCATATGGGTCTGTGGATGAAAATATAAAAGTTCTGGTTTTAAGAAGGCGAGGAGGAAAAAACTAAAATGCAAAAATTAAATTGGCTGTGGTTAAAGAGAACCTGTGGCCCACTCCAATAAAACAAGATTGCATTATCAATAAATAGCTTAGGGTGTTCTGATGTCACCTCTTTTTTGCAGTTTTGAGATATGAGGGTTTATAATGTGTCTGCCAATTCAGGGAATCAGTCAAATGCGCTTAAAATTAAAGGGGTACTCCGGTGGGAAACATTTTTTTTTTTATCAACTGATGCCAAAAAGTTAAACAGATTTGTAAATTTCTTCTATTTAAAAATCTTATTCTTCCAGTACTTGTCAGCTGCTTTATACTACAGAGCATGTTGTATAGTTATTTTCTGTCCACTGACCACAGTGCTCTCTGCTGACCCCTCTGTCAATGTCAGGAACTGTCCAGAGCAGGACAAATCTCCATAGAAAACCGTTCCTGCTCTGGACAGTTCCTGGCAAGGACAGCGGTGTCAGCAGAGACCACTGTGGGCAGACTAAAAAGAACTACACAACTTCCTCTGGAGAATACAGCAACTGATAAGTACTGGAAGGATGAAGATTTTTTTTAAATAGAACTAATACACCAATCTGTTTAACTTTCTGGCACCAGCTTATTAGAAAAAAATAGATTTCAAACCAGTACCTCTTTAATCTTAGTTGGGGGAGTGAAGGGTGGGATTATACAGTTAGGGGGTGTGTAATAGGCATACATGCCCCTCAATGTATACCCCCAATGTATAGGTCCTACTTTACAATGGACAAGATGTCTTCTTGTTGTTTTATAAATACATTTATAAGTGGACACAATGTTATCATGGACATTTGTAAACAAATAGGATGCGGGAGACAGAATAAGAGAGGAACAAAGATGCATTGGTCAGTGATTCCTTTTCTAACATATGATGTGTTGGTAAATCCCACTGTATGCCACATAAGGAAATATGGAGTGGCTTTTATTTCTAGCTTACACCCAACATAAACTGCCAGCATTAGAGACTGCTTAAAGGGGTACTCCTGTGGAACACCTTTTATTTTTAAATCAACTGGTGCCAGAAAGTTAAACAGATTTGCAAATCACTTCTATAAAAAAATTTGAATCCTTACAGTACTTTTTAGGGGCTGTATACTAAAGAGAAATCCAAAAAATAAATGCATTTCCTTTGATGTCAAGACCACAGTGCTCTCTGCTGACCTCTGCTGTCCAATTTAGAAACTGTCCAGAGCAGCATATGTTTGCTATGGGGATTTTCTCCTGCTCTGGACAGTTCCTAAAATGGACAGCAGAGGTCAGCAGAGAGCACTGTGGTCATGACATCAGAGGGAATGCATTTCTTTTTTGGATTTCTCTTTAGTATACAGCCCCTAAAAAGTACTGGAAGGATTAAGAATTTTTAATAGAAGTGATTTACAAATCTGTTTAACTTTCTGGCACCAGTTGATTTAAAAAAAATTAGATTTCCACGGGAGTACCCCTTTGATCAGCACCCTAGAGGCCTCTAGCAATAAAGAGTGAGGCATCTAAGATGAAAGATAACAGGTGACACTCCTGTCTAAGATCCAGCCCCAAAATTGGGAAATGTTTTTTTAAGCCCTGGAGAGAGCATCGGCCTTGATATTCTTTTCCATGGGCCGGAAATGGATTAGGATATTGAATCTGGAGAAGAAAAGAGTACACCTGGCCTGCCAGGGATTCAGACACTGAGCGGACTGAAGGTACAAAAGGTTCTTAGGGTCTGTGTAGATACTGGCTGGATGAGTAGGTGACACCATTCTTCCAAGGCAAGCTTAATGGCCAATAGTTCACGATTTCCAATGGAATAATTCCTCTTGGCAGGCAAAAAGGTCTTGGAGAAAAAAAAAAAGGTCACAGTTTTACCCCTGGAGGTCCTTTGGGTAAGAATAGCTCCAACTCCTACTGAAGAGGCATCTACTTTGAGGGTTTTTCTGGGTCAGGTCTCAATAAAACTAGAGCAGAGGCAAACGCCGATTTCAATAGTGAGAAGGCTTCTTGGGCCTCAGGAGGCCAGGATTTGGGGTTAATGTTCTTCTTAGTAAAAGCTACTATCGGAGCAACCAAGTAGGAGAAGTGTGGAATAAACTGTCGATAATAAAGTGTTGTATAGCCCACAGGCCAGAAGGTCGAGGCCAGTTAAGAACCAAAGACAACTTATCAGGGTCCATCTGGAGGCCTTGATTTGAGACTGTATATACAAGAAACAGAAGACTTGTCTTCTCGAAGAGGCATTTCTTGAGTTTTGCGTAGAGATGATTGTCCCGTAGGCATCGTAGGACCTGTCAGACATGTGTGCAATGAAGCTGCAAGTGTGGTGAGAAGATCAGGATATCATCCAGATACACCACGACACCTGTAGAGAAGATCACGGAAGATGTCATTGACAAATTCTTGGAAAATGTCCGGGGCGTTACAGAGACCAAATGGCATCACAAGGTACTCAAAGTGCCCATCATGGATATTAAATGCCGTCTTCCATTTGTCTCCTTCCTGAATTCTGATGAAGTTGTATGCTCCTTGCAGATCCAACTTGGAGAAGACCTTGGCACCCCACAAGCAATCAAAGAGCTCAGAAATCAAACGTAAGGGGTACCGGTTTTTGATTGTGATCTTATTAAGTCCTCCGTAATCAATACAAGGACGGAGAGACCCATCCTTCTTTTCTACAAAGAAGAATCCAGCACCGACAGGGGATGAGGACTTCTGGATGAAGCCCTTTTGGAGATGTTCCTTTAGGTATTGTGCCGTGGCTTGCGTTTTGGGAACTGACAAGGGATAGATTCTTCCCCGAGGAGGCGTAGTCACTGGCAAAATGTTAATCGGGCAATCATAAGGCCTGTGTGGAGGAAGACTCTCAGCCTGCTTTTCGCAGAAGATATCAGAATAGTCCTGATAAGGAAGAGGCAGACCTGGCAGGGAAGGAGACAGCAAGACACTCTCGGGTAGTGGAGTCGCCAGACAGTGGTTCTAGCAGTAGGATCCCCAGCAGTTGATCTCACCAGTTTGCCAGTCTAGAGCCGGGGTGTGACATTATAGCCAAGGGAGACTGAGAAGAAGCTCCGAAGTACAATGAGGAAGCACATAGAACTCCCACTTTCAACAAAAGTGGTTCAGTGTGGTATTGTACCGAATAGTTTAGGCATTCTCCATTGATGAAGGAGATGTTCAAAGGCTTAATGAGCCGTGTGACCGGGAGACGGTGTTCGTGGACCAGGGAGGAGTTGAAAAAGTTTCCAGCAGATCCTTAATCCAGGAAGCCTGTGGTGTGGAATGAAGCTCTGGTAGGAATATAGGCTTGAACCGATAAGGACTCTCCCACATTTCCTAGGTGCATGCGTTTCCCAGATGTGGAGGTCGCAAAGGACACATTTTCATTTTGTCAGCAGAACCTCTCCTGCAGGGTTAGATGTGCATGATCCACCTGCATAGCCTCTTCGGCTGAGGGCAAAGAGGGTGGTTTAGGTGGCCGCTGGAACAGGATGACATGTACTAACTGGTTCTTCGTGAAGTTCCTCCTGCCTCTCAGCAATCTATTTGAGTGGATAACTGAATGAGGTTACTCAGGGAAGATGGAGGATCTTGTGCAGCAAGAGCATCCTTCACTCTACCTTTTTTAAAGGTAGCACACAGGGCCTTGTCATTCCAGGCCAATTCGGAGACAAGGGTGCAGAACTGGACCTCGTAGTCACCAACAGTAGAGTCCCCTTGGCGGAGGTTCAGTAGTGCAGTTTCGGCAGAGGAGGCCCGTGCAGGCTCTTCAAAAACACTGAGGAAAACTGCAAGTTGGAAGATACAGGATCATTTTTTGTCCCAGAGAGGAGTAGCCCAGGCCAGGGCTTTCTCGAAGAGTAGACTGACCCCAAATGCCACCTTATCTCGCTCAGTCAGGAACTGGTAAGTGTTACGCCGAGCGCTCCGGGTCCCTGCTCCTCCCCAAAGCACTTGCGGCGTTTCTCTCCCTGCAGCGCCCCGGTCAGACCCGCTGACCGGGAGCGCTGCACTGACATTGCCGGCGGGGATGCGATTCGCATAGTGGGACGCGCCCGCTCGCGAATCGCATCCCAAGTCACTCACCTGTCCCGGTCCGGGCTGTCATGCTCTGGCGCGCGCGGCTCCGCTCTCTAGGGCGTGCACGCGCCAGCTCTCTGAGATTTAAAGGGCCAGTGCACCAATGATTGGTGCCTGGCCCAATCACCCTAATTAGTTTCCACCTGCTCCCTAGCTATATTACCTCACTTCCCCTGCACTTCCTTGCCGGATCTTGTTGCCTTAGTGCCTAGAGAAAGCTACTCTGTGTTTACCACTTCTGTGTTCCTGACCTTCTGCTATTACCATTGACTACGTACTTTGCCGCCTGCCCCGACCTTCTGCTACGTCTGACCTTGCTCTTGTCTCCTCCCTTGTACCACGCTTATCTCAGCAATCAGAGAGGTTGAGCCGTTGCCAGTGGATATGACCTGGTTGCTACCGCCGCTGCAAGACCATCCCGCTTTGCTGGTGAATACCAGTAGCAACTTAGAACCGGTCCACCGACACGGTCCACGCCAATCCCTCTCTGGCACAGAGGATCCACCTCCAGCCAGCCGAATCTTTACAGTAGATCCGGCCATGGATCCCGCTGAGGTCCCGCTGCTAGTTGTCGCTGACCTCACCACGCTGGTCGCCCAGCAATCCCGACAGATCGCCCAACAAGATCACCAGCTGTCGTACTTGACCACCATGACACAGCAACTTCAGTCACAGCTACAGCAACTTCAGTCACAGCTACAGCAGCAACAACCATCTCCTCCGTCGGCTCCTGCACCTCCTCCGCAGCGAGCAGACGCTCCTAACCTCCGCTTGTCCCTGCCGGACAAATTTGATGGGGACTCTAGACTCTGCCGTGGTTTGCTGTCACAATGTTCCCTACATTTGGAGATGTTGTCGGACCAATTTCCTACAGAACGGTCGAAGGTGGCTTTCGTGGTTAGTCTCCTGTCTGGGAAGGCTTTGTCTTGGGCCACACCACTCTGGGACTGCGATGATCCTGTCACCGCCACTGTACAGTCCTTCTTCTCTGAGGTTCGCAGTGTCTTCGAGGAACCAGCCCGAGCTTCTTCTGCCGAAACTGCCTTGTTAAACCTGGTCCAGGGTAGTTCTTCTGTAGGCGAATACGCCATCCAATTACGTACCCTCGCCTCTGAATTATCCTGGAATAACGAGGCTCTCTGCGCGACCTTTAAAAAAGGCCTATCCAGTAACATCAAAGATGTGCTGGCCGCACGAGAAATTCCTGCCAACCTGCATGAACTTATCCATTTGGCCACCCGCATTGACATGTGTTTTTCTGAGAGACACCAGGAGCTCCGCCAGGAAAAAGACCTTAATCCCTGGGCACCTCTCTCACGGTATCCTTTGCAATCTACCCCTGTGCCTCCCGCCGAGGAGGCTATGCAAGTGGATCGGTCTCGCCTGACCCTTGAAGAGAGGTCTCGCCGTAGGGATAAAAATCTATGTCTGTACTGCGCTAGTACCGATCATTTCTTGGTGGATTGCCCTATTCGTCCTCCACGTCTGGAAAACGCACGCATGCACCCAGCTCACGTGGGTCTGGCGTCTCTTGGTACGGAGTCTGCTTCTCCTTGTCTCACTGTGCCCGTGCGGATTTCTCCTTCTGCCAACTCCTCCTTCTCAGCCGTGGCCGTCTTGGACTCTGGTTCTTCTGGAAATTTTATTCTGGCCTCTTTGCTTGATAGGTACTGCGTCCCGGTGACCCGTCTCGTCAAGCCGCTCTACATTTCTTCGGTCAACGGAGTCAAGTTGCACTGCACTGTGCGTTACCGCACAGAGCCCCTGCTTATGAACATTGAACTGCATCACGAGAAAATCGAATTTTTGGTTCTGCCCAACTGCACCTCTGAAGTCCTCCTCGGTCTGCCATGGCTCCAGCATCATTCTCCCACCCTTGTCTGGACCACCGGGGAGATCAAGAATTGGGGTCCTGCTTGCCGCAAGAAATGCCTCACTTCTGCTCCCAGCCCCGTCTGTCTAGCCTCAGTGTCTCCTCCTGTGCCTGGTCTCCCCAAGGCCTATCAGGACTGTGCCGTGCCTCCTCATAGCCCCCATCCTGGTGACACTCTGCCCCGTGCCAAGCCTCACCCTCTGCCCCCCCTCCCCATTCCCACTCCTTCTGAACTGTCTGCCGTGCATGAGCATACCCAGGACTTCACTGTCCACCAGAAGGAGACTCTACAATCGCTCCCAATGTCCTCGTCCCATGTGGAGCGACATCCCGACAAAAAGAGGGGGAGACCTAAGGGGGGGGGTACTGTTACGCCAAGCGCTCCGGGTCCCTGCTCCTCCCCGAATCGCTCGCGGCGTTTCTCTCCCTGCAGCGCCCCGGTCAGACCCGCCCGCCCGCTCGCATAGTGGGACACGCCCGCTCGCGAATCGCATCCCAAGTCACTCACCTGTCCTGGTCCCCGGCTGTCATGCTCTGGCGCGTGCGGCTCCGCTCTCTTGGGCGCGCGCGCGCCAGCTCTCTGAGATTTAAAGGGCCAGTGCACCAATGATTGGTGCCTGGCCCAATCACCCTGATTAGTTTCCACCTGTGCACTTCCTACTTATACCTCACTTCCCCTGCACTCCCTTGCCGGATCTTGTTGCCTTGTGCCTAGAGAAAGCTACTCTGTGTTTAGCACTACTGTGTTCCTGACCTTCTGCTATCACCATTGACTACGAACCTTGCTGCCTACCCCGACCTTCTGCTATGTCTGACCTTGCTCTTGTCTACTCCCTTGTACCGTGCTTATCTCAGCAGTCAAAGAGGTTGAGCCGTTGCTAGTGGATACGACCTGGTTGCTAATGCCGCTGCAAGACCATCCCGCTTTGCGGCGGGCTCTGGTGAATACCAGTAGCAACTTAGAACCGGTCCACCGACACGGTCCACGCCAATCCCTCTCTGGCACAGAGGATCCACCTCCAGCCTGCCGAATCGTGACACAAGGAGCAGGTAGGAGCTAATTAACACTGATTGGGCCAGGCACCAATTAGTGGTGCACTGGCCCTTTAAATCTCAGAGAGCCGGCGAGCGCGCGCCCTAGAGAGCGGGGCTGCGCGCGCCGGGACAGAACAGCAGGGGGACGGGGCAGGTGAGAGGGACGGGGTGCGATCCGCGAGCGGGCACGTCCCGCTAGGCGGATCGCATCCCCGCCGGGCACAGCTGAGCAGCGTCTCCGGTCAGCACTGCCGACCGGAGCGCTGCAGGGCAGGAAATGCCGTGAACATATGCTGCTCTGGACAGTTCCTAAAATGGACAGCAGAGGTCAGCGGAGAGCACTGTGGTCGTGACATCAGAGAAATCCAAAAAGAAAAGCATTTCTTCTGTAGTATATATTCAAAATTTTAATAGGGAAGGGGTTAAATGACCTTTGTTTACTTTTTTTTCACTTTTTTTTGCAGTGTTATAGCCATAGGGACCTATAACACTACACACACTGATCTCCTTTGCTGATCCCTAAGCCATAGCTTTGCAGGGATTAGTCAGATAGGGGCTCGATTGCTCAAGCCTGTAGCTCAGGCTTTGAGCAATCAATCCCTGATCGGACGCCGCAGAGAGAGGTAAGGAGACCTCCGCCTGCGTCCCAGCTGATCGGAACATCGAGATTTTATCGCGATGTCCCGATCAGCCCGACTGAGCTGCTGGGAACCATTTACTTTCGTTTTCAGACGCGGCGGTCAACTTTGATCGCCGCGTCTGAATGGTTAACAGCACGTGGCACAACAATCGGTGCCGCACGCTGTTAGCACAGGGTCCCGGCTATCGTTTGCAGCCGGGACCAACTCGGTGTAATGTGTGTGATGCATTTTTTCACACCGGGACGGGGCTTAGGACGTACAGGTACGCCCTAAGTTCTTAAAAAAAGGTTTTTCACTTTAAGGACACGGACCATTTTGTCCTTGAGGACACAGGGAATTTTCAAGTTTGGACCTAGTCTTAAAATTCTCCACCCAATCCTATACTTCTATCATGTCATCCAGTGTCTTTTAATCTGTAATAACTGAGATATTCTGATTGACTTCTCAATGCACATCTCCATGCCATTTTCTGCTAAAAAAAAAAAAAAAAGCAACACTCCAATTTGTATTCCTTTCTATTATAAATGGGAAAATAACTAAAACTTTCCACGTTACTCAAAGTCAGTAGAAAGGAGAGTGACACGCATCAATAGAAAAATGAACTCCTTTCATTGAACAGTTTAATTTTAGTCTTCGCCATGCTGCTTTGTATTCATACTTCTCAGAAATGCATTTACGCTACAAAACTCATATTGATTAAATGGTGGTGACTGTTAGAATATGGAGAAAGCCCTGTCAGTAATTATAATCCTGCGCTAGTGATTCATCGCACATAGAAATTCTCCACATCCTTTCTGGGATCGGCAAATGGAAAGCACCGCAGCTTTCCTATTGAATCGATAGAATTTGACAATATAGTGTAGGTCAACAACAATAGCACTTTTATGAGCAACAAGGAAATTACTAAGGAATACTATTCTTGCATTTGAATTAAAAAACAAAAAATAGAAAAAATCTTCCCCAGTCAATATTACATTTGAAAATTGATATTGACCCAGTTGTGTGAAAAACATGTAATTTTCTACCAGTGCCAATGGAACCAGGCAGAAATTATGCACAATAACTAGTTTTTTGCAAACACTTCATGCCGACGCTTTATCGATGTCTGCGCTTTCTCTCTGTCTCTAAAAGCATTTTACTTTGTACACTTTGGAAATGTGTAAATGCATTACAGATTTCAGATAATGAAGAAGTGTTGCTTATCTACTGAATCTATTGTCAGAGTGAGTGTCCTTATTATCGTACTGTGCTCATTTACGTGTTTTTCTATTTGGTTGCCTCAGGGGTGCACTATTATATAGTTAGGATTTCTTAACCCATTATGGACATAGACCAATTTTTTTTCTCCCCACTCTTTAAGTGACGCATGTCTTTTATTTTTTCATCCACGGAGCCATACAGGGCTTGTTTTTTGCGAGACTAGTTGTGCTTTGCAATGACACAAAATACTGTGAAAGGAAAACAATAGTAATTGTGGGGGAAAATGGAAAAAAAATGTTGGTGAAGTTTCGGTTTTACGCAGTGCACTTTATGGTAAAACTGTAAATGTACATCTATTTTTGTGAGCCAATACGGTTAGAAGGATACCCATCATTATATAGCTTCTTTATCACTGTATTACTTTTTTTTTTTTAATCCCCCTGAGGAAGCCACGATAAACATGCATTGTGTAAGACCCGTCTGCTCTCAATATGGGTGAGCAGTTTCAGTTTATTTGCTAGAATTGGCACTACGGTGGGATAAGTAGTTGTGACACTATATATGATATAAAATGATTGCCATGAATCATTGTAGCTGAGACTTGAGTGTTCTGCTTTCTGTTGAATCCTCTGATGAATTTTCACATTTTGTTTTCCATAAATATGCAGCAATAGCACTGTGCACTTTTTTGATGCTTTGCCATTATTGATGTGCTGTATAATATATTATTCTTTGACATGTAACTAATTATAATGGTGTTGCTCTGGTGATCAAACAAAATCAGTATGCTTAAAGCGCAACTGTCATGAAATTTTGGTGCAATAACCTGCACACAGCCTTTGTACTGTGTGCAAGTGGTGGGTATAGCAATATTTTTACCAGAAATTTGCAGGCTTTCATGACTGCAAAAAAGGCTTTTATTCAAAGCCACTGACGGTCAGATAGGCGTGGGGCGAGGTACGCCATGCCCTGCCGCCGCCATGCCCACCCCCACGCCTACCCCATATGTCCGCGCTGGGACCTCTGTGTGATTGACATACAGGTCCCAGCACATGCGCCCTTCAGCTACTCTAACCTGCACGCCGCTATGTGTCATCCAGCAAGCGCTCGCTCCCTCCGCCGTCTTCCTCCTCAGTGTTCCTTCCTCCTCAGTGTTAGATTAGCTGAAGGGCGCATGCGTTGGGACCTGTGTGTCAATCACACAGAGGTCCCAGCGCGGACATATGGGGTAGGTGTGGGGGTGGGCGTGGCGGCAGCGGGGCATCGCGTACCTCACACCACGCCTATCCGACCGTCAGTGGCTTTGAATAAAAGCCTTTTTTGCAGTCATAAAAGCTTGCAAATTTCAGGTAAAAATATTGCTATACCCACCACCTGCACACAATACAAAGGCTGTGTGCAGGTTATTGCACCAAAATTTCATGACAGTTGCGCTTTAAAATTGCCATTGTATGGCCCCTACATGTGTTACATTTATTCATGTAAGGAGCTGTATGAAGATCTGTTTTTTTTTTTTTCCTGCACTGTAATACTGTATGCAGTTTTTATGACAAAAATTTCGTTTTTTGCTTCTTGCCTTTAAAAAATCATAACTCTTTCAATTTTGCACCTAAAAATCCATATTATGGCTTATTTTTTGCGCCACCAATTCTACTTTGTAATGACGTCAGTCATTGTGCCCAAAAATCTATGGTGAAAACATAAAAAAAAATCATTGTGCAACAAAATTGAAAAAAAAACGCTGTTTTGTAAATTTTGGGGGCTTCCGTTTCTACGTAGTACATTTTTCGGTAAAAATGACACCTGATATTTATTCTGTAGGTCCATACGGTTAAAATAATACCCTACTTATATAGGTTTGATTTTGTCGTACTTCTGGAAAAAAATCATAACTTCATGCAGGAAAATTAATACGTTTAAAATTGTCATTTCTGACCCCTATAACTTTTTTATTTTTCGGTGTATGGGGCGGTATGAGGGCTAATTTTTTGTGCCGTGATCTGAAGTTTTTAATGGTACCATTTTTGCATTGATAGGACTTATTGATCGCTTTTTGTTCATTTTTTCATGATATAAAAGTGACCAAAAATGCACTATTTTGGACTTTGGAATTTTTTTGCGCGCACACCATTGACCATGCGGTTTAATTAATGATATATTTTTATAATTCGGACATTTCCGCATGCGGCGATACCATATATGTTTATTTTTATTTACACTGTGGTTTTTTTAATGGGAAAAGGGGGTGATTCAAACTTTTAATAGGGAAGGGGTTAAATGATATTTATTCACTTTTTTTCACTTTTTTTTTGCAGTGTTATAGGTCCCATAGGGACCTATAACACTGCACACACTGATCTTTATCATTGATCACTGGTTTCTCATAGGAAACCAGTGATCGATGATTCTGCCGCTTGACTGCTCATGCCTGGATCTCAGGCACTGAGCAATCATTCGGCGATCAGACAGCGAGGAGGCAGGTAGGGGCCCTCCCGCTGTCCTGTAAGCAGTTCGGGATGCCGCGATTTCGCCGCGGCTATCTCGAACAGCCCACTGAGCTAACCGGCATGCTTTCAGTTTCACTTTAGAAACGGCATTCAACTTTGAACGCTGCGTCTAAAGGGTTAATAGCGCGGCACAGCGATCAATGCCGTGCGCTATTAGTCACGTGTCCCGGCCGTTGTTAGAGGCCGGGCCCGACCCGCTATGGCCCCGCGTTATAGATTGGGAGTGGACACATGACGTTCCAGTACGTCATGTGTCCGGGGTTAAAGGGGTATTCCAGGCCAAAACTTTTTTTTATATATATATATATATATATATATATATATATATATATATATATATATATATATATATATATATCAACTAGCTCCGGAAAGTTAAACAGATTTGTAAATTACTTCTATTAAAACATCTTAATCCTTCCAATACTTATAAGCTTCTGAAGTTGAGTTGCTGTTTTCTGTCTAACTGCTTTCTGATGACTCATGTCCCAGGAGCTGTCCAGCTCCTATTGGGATATTCTCCCAGCATGCACAGCTCCCGGGACGTGACATCATCATTGAGCAGTTAGACAGAAAACTTCAGAAGCTAATAACTATTGGAAGGATTAAGATTTTTTAATAGAAGTAATTTACAAATCTGTTCAACTTTCCGGAGCCAGTTGATAAATATATAAAAAAAAGTTTTTGTTTGGAATACCCCTTTAACCCCTTCATGACCCAGCCCATTTTCACCTTCATGACCTGGGCATTTTTTGAAAATCTGACCACTGTCACTTTAAACATTAATAACTCTGGAATGCTTTAATTATCATTCTGATTCCGAGATTGTTTTTTCGTGACATATTCTACTTTATGTTATTGGTAAAATTTCACTGATATTTGCATCCTTTCTTGGTAAAAAATCTAAAAATTTCATGAAAATTTTGAAAATTTAGCATTTTTTAACTTTGAAAGTCTCTGCTTGAAAGGAAAATGGATATTCCAAATAAATTACATATTGATTCAGATATACAATATGTCTAATTTGTGTTTGCATAAAAAAATTGACAAGTTTTTACTTTTGGAAGACACCAGAGGGCTTCAAAGTTCCGCAGCAATTTTCCAATTTTTCTCAAGATTTTCAAAATTGTAATTTTTCAGGGCCCAGTTCAGGTTGGAAGTGGATTTTAAGGGTCTTCATATTAGAAATACCCCATAACTGACCCCATTATAAAAACTGCACCCCCAAAGTATTCAAAATGACATTCAGTAAGTGTTTTAACCCTTTAGGTGTTTCACAGGAATAGCAGCAAAGTCAAGGAGAAAATTCTAAATCTTCATTTTTTACACTCGCATTTTCTTGTAGACCCAATTTTTGAATTTTTACAAGGGGTAAAAGGAGAGAAATCACCCTAAAATTTGTAACCCAATTTCTCTCGAGTAAGGAAATACCTCATATGCGTATGTAAAGTGTTCGGCGGGCGCAGTAGAGGGCTCAGAAGGGAAGGAGCGACAATGGGATTTTGGAGAGTGAGTTTTTCTGAAAGGGTTTTTGGGGGGCATGTCCCATTTAGGAAGCCCCTATGGTGCCAGAACAGTGGACCCCCCACATGTGACCCCATTTTGGAAACTATACCCCTCATGGAATTTAATAAGGGGTGCAGTGAGCATTTACACCCCACTGGCGTTTGACAGATATTTGAAACAGTGGACTGTGCAAATTAAAAATTTTATTTTTCATTTTCACAGACCACTGTTCCAAAAATCTGTCATACGCCAGTGGGGTGTAAATGCTCACTGCACCCCTTATTACATTCCGTGAGGGGTGTAGTTTCCAAAATGGGGTCACATATGGATATTTATTGTTTTGCGTTTGTCAGAACTGCTGTAACAATCAGCCACCCCTGTGCAAATCGCCTCAAATGTACATGGTGCACTCTCCCTTCTGGGCCTTGTTGTGCGCCCCCAGAGCACTTTGCGCCCACATTTGGGGTATCTCCGTAGTCGGGAGAAATTGCATTACAAATTTAGAGGGTCTTTTTTCCCTTTTACCTCTTGTGGTAATGTTTTTTTTTTTACACTAACATGCTGGTGTAGACCCCAACTTCACCTTTTCATAAGGGGTTAAAGAAGAAAAAGCCCCCCAAAATTTGTAAGGCAATTTCTCCCGAGTACGGCGATACCCCATATGTGTCCCAAAACTGTTGCCCTGAAATACGACAGGGCTCCAAAGTGAGAGAGCGCCATGCGCATTTGAGGCCTGAATAAGGGATTTGCATAGGGGTGGACATAGGGGTATTCTATGCCAATGATTCCCAAACAGGGTGCCTCCAGCTGTTGCAAAACTCCCAGCACGCCTGGACAGTCAATGGCTGTCCGGCAATACTGGGAGTTATTATTTTGCAACAGCTGGAGGCTCCGTTTTGGAAACAGTAGCGTATCAGACGTTTTTCATTTTTTTGGGCAGGGGGGGGCTGTGTAGGGATATGTGTATATGTAGTGTTTTTTACTTTTTATTTTAGGTTAGTGTCAGTGTAGTGTAGTGTTTTTAGGGTACAGTCACATGGGCAGAGGTTCACAGCAAGTTTGCCGCTGGAAGTTTGAGCTTCAGCGCAAAATTTGCGCCATCTCAAACTTGCAGCACTCACTGTAAACCTCCGCCCATGTGAGTGTACCCTGTACATTCACATTGGGGGTAGGGGGCAAACATCCAGCTGTTGCAAACTCCGAGCATGCCCTTTGGCTGTCCGTGCATGCTGGGAGTTGTAGTTTTGCAAAAGCTGAAGGCACACTGGTTTGGAAACACTAAGTTAAGTAATAAACTTTCAAGTGTTTTGCAACCAAACTTAGTGTTTCCAAACCAGTGTGCCTCCAGCTGTTGCAAAACTACAACTCCCAGCATGCATGGTGTGTCAGTGCATGCTGGGAGTTATAGTTTTGCAACAATTGCAACAGCTGGAGGCACTGAGGTAGGAAACAGACAATGTTTCCCAACTAGTGTGCCTCCAGTTGTTGCAAAACTACAACTCCCAGCATGCCCAGACTGCCCAGGCATGCTGGAAGTTGTAGTTCGGCAATATCTGAAGGATCAGATGTTGCCGAACTACAACTTCCAGCATGCTTGGGCAGTCTGGGCATGCTGCGAGATGTAGATTTGCAACATCTGGAGGTCCACAGTTTGGAGACCACTGTATAATGGTCTCCAATCTGTGCTCTTCCAGATGTTAGAGAACTACAACTCCCAGCATGCCTGGACAGACTGAGCATGCTGAGATTTGTAGTTTTGCAACATCTGGAAGAGCACAGATTGGAGACCATTATTGTTACGCCGAGCGCTCCGGGTCCCCGCTCCTTCCCGGAGCGCTCGCTACACTCTCGCTACTGCAGCGCTCCGGTCAGATCCACTGACCCGGTGCGCTGCGATACCGCCTCCAGCCGGGATGCGATTCGCGATGCGGGTGGCGCCCGCTCGCGATGCGCACCCCGGCTCCCGTACCTGACTCGCTCTCCGTCGGTCCTGTCCCGGCGCGCGCGGCCCCGCTCCCTAGGGCGCGCGCGCGCCGGGTCTCTGCGATTTAAAGGGCCACTGCGCCGCTGATTGGCGCAGTGGTTCTAATTAGTGTGTTCACCTGTGCACTCCCTATTTATACCTCACTTCCCCTGCACTCCCTCGCCGGATCTTGTTGCCATTGTGCCAGTGAAAGCGTTTCCTTGTGTGTTCCTAGCCTGTGTTCCAGACCTCCTGCCGTTGCCCCTGACTACGATCCTTGCTGCCTGCCCCGACCTTCTGCTACGTCCGACCTTGCTTCTGTCTACTCCCTTGTACCGCGCCTATCTTCAGCAGTCAGAGAGGTTGAGCCGTTGCTAGTGGATACGACCTGGTCACTACCGCCGCAGCAAGACCATCCCGCTTTGCGGCGGGCTCTGGTGAAAACCAGTAGTGACTTAGAACCGGTCCACTAGCACGGTCCACGCCAATCCCTCTCTGGCACAGAGGATCCACCTCCTGCCAGCCGGCATCGTGACAGTAGATCCGGCCATGGATCCCGCTGAAGTTCCTCTGCCGGTTGTCGCCGACCTCACCACGGTGGTCGCCCAGCAGTCACAACAGATAGCGCAACAAGGCCACCAGCTGTCTCAACTGACCGTGATGCTACAGCAGCTACTACCACAGCTTCAGCAATCATCTCCTCCGCCAGCTCCTGCACCTCCTCCGCAGCGAGTGGCCGCTTCAGGCCTACGACTATCCTTGCCGGATAAATTTGATGGGGACTCTAAATTTTGCCGTGGCTTTCTTTCCCAATGTTCCCTGCACTTGGAGATGATGTCGGACCAGTTTCCTACTGAAAGGTCTAAGGTGGCTTTCGTAGTCAGCCTTCTGTCTGGAAAAGCTCTGTCATGGGCCACACCGCTCTGGGACCGCAATGACCCCGTCACTGCCTCTGTACACTCCTTCTTCTCGGAAATTCGAAGTGTCTTTGAGGAACCTGCCCGAGCCTCTTCTGCTGAGACTGCCCTGTTGAACCTGGTCCAGGGTAATTCTTCCGTTGGCGAGTACGCCGTACAATTCCGTACTCTTGCTTCAGAACTATCCTGGAATAATGAGGCCCTCTGCGCGACCTTTAAAAAAGGCCTATCCAGCAACATTAAAGATGTTCTGGCCGCACGAGAAATCCCTGCTAACCTACATGAACTCATTCATCTAGCCACTCGCATTGACATGCGTTTTTCCGAAAGGCGTCAGGAGCTCCGCCAGGATATGGACTTTGTTCGCACGAGGCGTTTTTTCTCCCCGGCTCCTCTCTCCTCTGGTCCCCTGCAATCCGTTCCTGTGCCTCCCGCCGTGGAGGCTATGCAGGTCGACCGGTCTCGCCTGACACCTCAAGAGAGGACACGACGCCGCATGGAGAATCTCTGCCTGTACTGTGCCGGTACCGAACACTTCCTGAAGGATTGTCCTATCCGTCCTCCCCGCCTGGAAAGACGTACGCTGACTCCGCACAAAGGTGAGACAGTCCTTGATGTCAACTCTGCTTCTCCACGTCTTACTGTGCCTGTGCGGATATCTGCCTCTACCTTCTCCTTCTCTACTATGGCCTTCTTGGATTCCGGATCTGCAGGAAATTTTATTTTGGCCTCTCTCGTCAACAGGTTCAACATCCCGGTGACCAGTCTCGCCAGACCCCTCTACATCAATTGTGTTAACAATGAAAGATTGGACTGTACCATACGTTTCCGCACGGAGCCCCTCCTAATGTGCATCGGACCTCATCACGAGAAAATTGAGTTTTTGGTCCTCCCCAATTGCACTTCCGAAATTCTCCTTGGACTACCCTGTTTTCAACACCATTCCCCAACCCTGGATTGGTCCACTGGGGAGATCAAGAGTTGGGGCCCCTCTTGTTTCAAGGACTGCCTTAAACCGGTTCCCAGTACTCCTTGCCGTGACTCTGTGGTTCCCCCTGTAACCGGTCTCCCTAAGGCCTATATGGACTTTGCGGATGTTTTTTGCAAAAAACAAGCTGAGACTCTACCTCCTCACAGGCCTTATGACTGTCCTATTGACCTCCTCCCGGGCACTACTCCACCCCGGGGCAGAATTTATCCTCTCTCTGCCCCAGAGACTCTTGCTATGTCTGAGTACATCCAGGAAAATTTAAAAAAGGGCTTTATCCGCAAATCCTCCTCTCCTGCCGGAGCCGGATTTTTCTTTGTGTCCAAAAAAGATGGCTCCCTACGTCCTTGCATTGACTACCGCGGTCTTAATAAAATCACGGTAAAGAACCGCTACCCCCTACCTCTCATCTCTGAACTCTTTGATCGCCTCCAAGGTGCCCACATCTTTACCAAACTGGACTTAAGAGGTGCTTATAATCTCATCCGCATCAGAGAGGGGGATGAATGGAAAACGGCATTTAACACTAGAGATGGACACTTTGAGTATCTGGTCATGCCCTTTGGCCTGTGCAACGCCCCTGCCGTCTTCCAAGACTTTGTTAATGAAATTTTTCGTGATCTCTTATACTCCTGTGTTGTTGTATATCTGGACGATATCCTGATTTTTTCTGCCAATCTAGAAGAACACCGCCAGCATGTCCGTATGGTTCTTCAGAGACTTCGTGACAATCAACTTTATGCCAAAATGGAGAAATGTCTGTTTGAATGCCAATCTCTTCCTTTCCTAGGATACTTGGTCTCTGGCCAGGGACTACAAATGGATCCAGACCAACTCTCTGCCGTCTTAGATTGGCCACGCCCCTCCGGACTCCGTGCTATCCAACGTTTTTTGGGGTTCGCCAATTATTACAGACAATTTATTCCACATTTTTCCACCATTGTGGCTCCTATCGTGGCTTTAACCAAAAAGAATGCCAATCCTAAGTCATGGCCCCCTCAAGCGGAAGACGCCTTTAAACAGCTCAAGTCTGCCTTTTCTTCGGCTCCCGTGCTCTCCAGACCTGACCCATCTAAACCCTTCCTATTGGAGGTTGATGCCTCCTCAGTAGGAGCTGGAGCGGTCCTTCTACAAAAAAATTCTTCCGGGCATGCTGTTACTTGTGGTTTTTTTTCTAGGACCTTCTCTCCGGCGGAGAGGAACTACTCCATCGGGGATCGAGAGCTTCTAGCCATTAAATTAGCACTTGAGGAATGGAGGCATCTGCTGGAGGGATCAAGATTTCCAGTTATTATTTACACCGATCACAAGAACTCTCTCTCCTCCTATCTCTCTCTCTCCTATCTCCAGTCTGCCCAACGGCTGAATCCTCGCCAGGCCAGGTGGTCTCTGTTCTTTGCCCAATTTAATTTTGAAATTCACTTTCGGCCTGCCGATAAGAACATTAGGGCCGATGCTCTCTCTCGTTCCTCGGATGCCTCGGAAGTAGAGCTCTCTCCGCAACACATCATTCCTCCTGACTGCCTGATCTCCACTTCTCCAGCCTCCATCAGGCAAACTCCTCCAGGTAAGACCTTCGTCTCTCCACGCCAACGCCTCGGAATCCTCAAATGGGGTCACTCCTCCCATCTCGCAGGTCATGCGGGCATCAAGAAATCCGTGCAACTCATCTCTCGTTTCTATTGGTGGCCGACTCTGGAGACGGATGTCGTGGATTTTGTGCGAGCCTGCACTGTCTATGCCTGGGATAAGACTCCTCGCCAGAAGCCCGCTGGTCTTCTTGATTCCTCTCCTTGTCCCCGAACAGCCTTGGTCTCTGATTGGTATGGACTTTATTACAGACTTACCCCCATCCCGTGGCAACACTGTTGTTTGGGTGGTCGTTGATCGATTCTCCAAAATGGCACATTTCATCCCTCTTCCTGGTCTTCCTTCAGCGCCTCAGTTGGCAAAACAATTTTTTGTACACATTTTTCGTCTTCACGGGTTGCCCACGCAGATCGTCTCGGATAGAGGCGTCCAATTCGTGTCAAAATTCTGGAGGGCTCTCTGTAAACAACTCAAGATTAAATTAAACTTTTCTTCTGCATATCATCCTCAATCCAATGGACAAGTAGAAAGAATTAACCAGGTCTTGGGTGATTATTTACGGCATTTTGTTTCCTCCCGCCAGGATGACTGGGCAGATCTTCTACCATGGGCCGAATTCTCGTATAACTTCAGAGTCTCTGAATCTTCCTCCAAATCCCCATTTTTCGTGGTGTACGGCCGTCACCCTGTTCCCCCCCTCCCTACTCCCTTGCCCTCTGGTTTGCCCGCTGTGGATGAAATATCTCGTGATCTTTCCACCATATGGAAAGAGACCCAAAATTCTCTCTTACAGGCTTCATCACGCATGAAGAAGTTTGCTGATAAGAAAAGGAGAGCTCCCCCCATTTTTTCTCCTGGAGACAAGGTATGGCTCTCCGCTAAATATGTCCGCTTCCGTGTCCCTAGCTACAAATTGGGACCACGCTATCTTGGTCCTTTCAAAATTTTGTGCCAGATTAATCCTGTCTCTTACAAACTTCTTCTTCCTCCTTCTCTTCGTATTCCTAATGCCTTTCACGTTTCTCTTCTTAAACCACTCATCATCAACCGTTTCTCTCCCAAACTTGTTTCTCCCACTCCTGTTTCCGGCTCCTCGGACATCTTCTCCGTAAAGGAGATACTGGCCTCCAAGAAGGTCAGAGGGAAAACTTTTTTTTTAGTCGATTGGGAGGGTTGTGGTCCTGAAGAGAGATCCTGGGAACCTGAGGACAATATCCTAGACAAAAGTCTACTCCTCAGGTTCTCAGGCTCTAAGAAGAGGGGGAGACCCAAGGGGGGGGTACTGTTACGCCGAGCGCTCCGGGTCCCCGCTCCTTCCCGGAGCGCTCGCTACACTCTCGCTACTGCAGCGCTCCGGTCAGATCCACTGACCCGGTGCGCTGCGATACCGCCTCCAGCCGGGATGCGATTCGCGATGCGGGTGGCGCCCGCTCGCGATGCGCACCCCGGCTCCCGTACCTGACTCGCTCTCCGTCGGTCCTGTCCCGGCGCGCGCGGCCCCGCTCCCTAGGGCGCGCGCGCGCCGGGTCTCTGCGATTTAAAGGGCCACTGCGCCGCTGATTGGCGCAGTGGTTCCAATTAGTGTGTTCACCTGTGCACTCCCTATTTATACCTCACTTCCCCTGCACTCCCTCGCCGGATCTTGTTGCCATTGTGCCAGTGAAAGCGTTTCCTTGTGTGTTCCTAGCCTGTGTTCCAGACCTCCTGCCGTTGCCCCTGACTACGATCCTTGCTGCCTGCCCCGACCTTCTGCTACGTCCGACCTTGCTTCTGTCTACTCCCTTGTACCGCGCCTATCTTCAGCAGTCAGAGAGGTTGAGCCGTTGCTAGTGGATACGACCTGGTCACTACCGCCGCAGCAAGACCATCCCGCTTTGCGGCGGGCTCTGGTGAAAACCAGTAGTGACTTAGAACCGGTCCACTAGCACGGTCCACGCCAATCCCTCTCTGGCACAGAGGATCCACCTCCTGCCAGCCGGCATCGTGACAATTATACAGTGGTCTCCAAACTGAGGACCTCCAGATGTT
This sequence comes from Hyla sarda, assembly GCF_029499605.1. Classification (NCBI taxonomy): domain Eukaryota; kingdom Metazoa; phylum Chordata; class Amphibia; order Anura; family Hylidae; genus Hyla; species Hyla sarda. Next base: position 562,608,752 of record NC_079189.1, on the reverse strand, counting down.
GCAAAACTACAACTCCCAGCATGCCCAGAAAGCCAAAGGCTGTCTGGGAATGCTGGGAGTTGCAGTTTTGAAACTCCCAGAGGCAGCAGTGAGATCGCTTTACGGCGATCTCACTGCTGTCAATGAAGATGCCGCACTGCTGCTGCAAACTCACCGCCGGGACGCAGCGCCGCCGGGACCGCCTGGAGGACGTCGCTCGCGCCGGGACCGCTCGGGACACCGCTCGTAAGTGACGCCGGGGGACGGGTCAGGGAGACTTAGCAGAACGGTGTGTGTCCCGATCCCCGTGATCGGGACTCACACACCGCGCTGCTAAGTATTTTCATAGCGAAACGCTGCTATCAGCTAGTCAGATTTGACCAGCTGATAGCAGCGATCGCTGGGGGGGGTGGGGGATGAAACCCCCCGTGGTCGCATGGTAAGATGGCTGGCTATCAGTGATAGCCACCATCTTTCCGGGCGCTGCGGGGTGCCGCGAGTAGCGGCAAAAATGTTCATGACGTACCTGTATGTCATGGGTCGGGAACACCTTGCCACCCATGACGTACAGGTATGTCATAGGTCGGGAAGGGGTTAAGGACAATGGACGTACTCCTACGCCCCCGTTTCCGAGTCCTTAAGGACCGAGGACGTAGGAGTATGTCCTGTCCATTCCCGACCCCCCCGTCGCTAGCCGGAGGGGAGCCGGTGCCCGATGCCTGCTGAAATCGTTCAGCAGGCATCGCGGCATATCGCCCAGGGGGGTCATTATGCCCCCCCATGTCGGCGATGGCCGCACATCGCTGGACAATTCAGTCCAGCGATCTGCGGCGATTCCGGGTCAATCGGGTCTCCGGTGACCCGGAATTACTGGCTGATTGGGGCCGTCAGAGACGGCCCCGAACAACCATAGCCAGCAGGGGTAAGGTGGCACTGGTGCCAGCTCACGATCGCCCTGATTCGTCAGCCGGTTTACCGGCCGACCAATCAGGACGCCTGCTGCGGGTGTCACTCCCGCAACCCAGGGGGACGTGAGCGGGTGCGGGAAGAAGACCCCGGGTGCTGGGGATCCCCGATCCCCGGCTTCAATGTTGGGATCGGGCCCCAGGAGCAGCGGCGGTGGCGGCGAGGGACTGATCTGATGCGGAGTGGAGCAGCAGCAGGAGGTGAGTGACAGCCTCCTGCTGTTGCTTAGCAACAGCTCCCAGCATGCATAAAGGGCATGCTGGGAGCTGTAGTTATGCAACAGCAGGAGGCAGACCACCACAACTCCCAGCATTCCCTTATGGGCATGCTGGGACTTATAGTTTTGCAACAGCTGGAGGCACATTTTTTCTATGGAAAAGTGTACCTTCAGCTGTTGTATAACTACAACTCCCAGCTTGCACAATCAGCTAAAGTGCATTCTGGGAGTTGTAGTGGTGCATCTGCTGGTTGCATTACTACAACTCCCAGCATGCCTGTTGGCTGTCGGTGACTGCTGAGAGTTGTAGTTTTGCAACAGCTGAAGGCACACTGAGTTAAGTAGCAAACAAGTGTGTCTCCAGCTGTTGCATAACTACAATCCCCAGCATCCCCAGCCAAAGTAGTATGCCTCCAGCTGTTGCATAACTACAAGACCCAGCATGTCCTTCCGCTGTCCGAACATGCTGGGGGTTGTAGCTTTTGCAACAGCTGAAGGCACATGTCACGATGCCGGCTGGCAGGTAGTGGACCCTCTGTGCCAGAGAGGGATTGGCGTGGACCGTGCTAGTGGACCGGTTCTAAGCCACTACTGGTTTTCACCAGAGCCCGCCGCAAAGCGGGATGGTCTTGCTGCGGCGGTAGTGACCAGGTCGTATCCACTAGCAACGGCTCACCTCTCTGGCTGCTGAAGATAGGCGCGGTACAAGGGAGTAGGCAAAAGCAAGGTCGGACGTAGCAGAAGGTCGGGGCAGGCAGCAAGGATCGTAGTCAGGGGCAACGGCAGAAGGTCTGGAAACACAGGCAAGGAACACACAAGGAACGCTTTCACTGGCACTAAGGCAACAAGATCCGGCAAGGGAGTGCAGGGGAAGTGAGGTGATATAGGGAAGTGCACAGGTGAACACACTAATTGGAACCACTGCGCCAATCAGCGGCGCAGTGGCCCTTTAAATCGCAGAGACCCGGCGCGCGCGCGCCCTAGGGAGCGGGGCCGCGCGCGCCGGGACAGAACAGACGGAGAGCGAGTCAGGTAGGGGAGCCGGGGTGCGCATCGCGAGCGGGCGCTACCCGCATCGCGAATCGCATCCCGGCTGGCAGCGGAATCGCAGCGCCCCGGGTCAGAGGACGTGACCGGAGCGCTGCCGCGGGGAGAGTGAAGCGAGCGCTCCGGGGAGGAGCGGGGACCCGGAGCGCTCGGCGTAACAGTACCCCCCCCTTGGGTCTCCCCCTCTTCTTAGAGCCTGAGAACCTGAGGAGCAGACTTTTGTCTAGGATGTTGTCCTCAGGTTCCCAGGATCTCTCTTCAGGACCACAACCCTCCCAGTCCACTAAAAAAAAATTTTTCCCTCTGACCTTTTTGGCAGCTAAAATTTCTTTGACCGAGAAGATGTCCGAGGAGCCGGAAACAGGAGTGGGAGGAACAGATTTGGGAGAAAAACGGTTGAGGATGAGTGGTTTGAGAAGAGAGACGTGAAAGGCATTAGGGATACGAAGAGAGGGAGGAAGAAGAAGTTTATAAGAGACAGGATTAATTTGACACAAAATTTTGAAAGGACCAAGATAGCGTGGTCCCAACTTGTAGCTAGGGACACGGAAGCGGACATATTTAGCGGAGAGCCATACCTTGTCTCCAGGGGAAAAAACGGGGGGAGCTCTTCTTTTCTTATCCGCGAACTTCTTCATGCGTGATGAAGCCTGTAAGAGAGAATTTTGGGTCTCTCTCCATATGATGGAAAGGTCACGAGAAATTTCATCCACAGCGAGCAGACCAGAGGGCAAGGGAGTAGGGAGGGGGGGAAGAGGGTGACGGCCGTACACCACGAAAAATGGGGATTTGGAGGAAGACTCAGAGACCCTGAAGTTATACGAGAATTCGGCCCATGGGAGGAGATCTGCCCAGTCATCCTGGCGGGAGGAAACAAAATGTCGCAAATAATCACCCAAGATCTGGTTAATCCTTTCTACTTGTCCATTGGACTGGGGATGATATGCAGAAGAAAAATTTAATTTAATCTTGAGTTGTTTACAGAGAGCCCTCCAGAATTTAGACACGAATTGGACGCCTCTATCCGAGACAATCTGCGTAGGCAACCCGTGAAGACGAAAAATGTGTACAAAAAATTGTTTAGCCAACTGAGGCGCAGAAGGAAGACCAGGAAGAGGGATGAAATGTGCCATTTTGGAGAATCGATCAACGACCACCCAAATAACAGTGTTGCCACGGGAAGGGGGTAAATCAGTAATAAAATCCATACCAATCAGAGACCAAGGCTGTTCGGGGACAGGCAGAGGATGAAGAAAACCAGCGGGCTTCTGGCGAGGAGTCTTATCCCGGGCACAGATAGTGCAGGCTCGCACAAAGTCCACAACATCCGTCTCCAGAGTCGGCCACCAATAGAAGCGGGAGATGAGTTGCACAGATTTCTTGATACCCGCATGACCTGCGAGATGGGAGGAGTGACCCCATTTGAGGATTCCGAGGCGTTGGCGAGGAGAAACAAAGGTCTTTCCTGGAGGAGTCTGCCTGATGGAGGCAGGAGAAGTGGAGATCAGGCAGTCAGGTGGAATGATGTGTTGCGGAGAGAGTTCAACTTCTGAGGCATCCGAGGAACGAGAGAGAGCATCGGCCCTAATGTTCTTATCGGCAGGACGAAAGTGAATCTCAAAATTAAATCGGGCAAAGAACAGAGACCACCGGGCCTGGCGAGGATTCAGCCGTTGGGCAGACTGGAGGTAGGAGAGGTTCTTGTGGTCGGTGTAGATAATAACAGGAGAACTTGATCCCTCCAGCAGATGCCTCCATTCCTCAAGTGCTAATTTAATGGCTAGAAGCTCTCGATCCCCGATGGAGTAGTTCCTCTCCGCTGGAGAGAAGGTCCTAGAGAAAAAACCACAAGTGACAGCATGCCCGGAAGAATTTTTTTGTAGAAGAACAGCTCCAGCTCCCACTGAGGAGGCATCAACCTCCAATAGGAAGGGTTTGGAAGGGTCAGGTCTGGAGAGGACGGGAGCCGAAGAAAAGGCAGACTTGAGTCGTTTAAAGGCGTCTTCTGCTTGAGGAGGCCAGGACTTGGGATCAGCATTTTTTTTGGTTAAAGCCACGATAGGAGCCACAATGGTAGAAAAATGTGGAATAAATTGCCTGTAATAATTGGCGAACCCCAAAAAGCGTTGGATAGCACGGAGTCCGGAGGGGCGTGGCCAATCTAAGACGGCAGAGAGTTTGTCTGGATCCATCTGTAGTCCCTGGCCAGAGACCAAATATCCTAGAAAAGGAAGAGATTGGCATTCAAACAGACATTTCTCAATTTTGGCATAGAGTTGGTTGTCACGAAGTCTCTGAAGAACCATACGGACATGCTGGCGGTGTTCTTCTAGATTGGCAGAAAAAATTAGGATATCGTCCAGATATACAACAACACAGGAGTATAACAGATCACGAAAAATTTCATTGACAAAGTCTTGGAAGACGGCAGGGGCGTTGCACAGTCCAAAGGGCATGACCAGATACTCAAAGTGTCCATCTCTGGTGTTAAATGCCGTTTTCCACTCGTCCCCCTCTCTGATGCGGATGAGGTTATAGGCGCCTCTTAAGTCCAATTTAGTGAAGATGTGGGCACCTTGGAGGCGATCAAAGAGTTCAGAGATGAGGGGTAAGGGGTAGCGGTTCTTAACCGTGATTTTATTAAGACCGCGGTAGTCAATGCAAGGACGTAGGGAGCCATCTTTTTTGGACACAAAGAAAAATCCGGCTCCGGCAGGAGAGGAGGATTTACGGATAAAGCCCTTTTTTAGATTCTCCTGGACGTATTCGGACATGGCAAGAGTCTCTGGGGCAGAGAGAGGATAAATTCTGCCCCGGGGTGGAGTAGTGCCCGGGAGGAGGTCGATAGGGCAATCATAAGGCCTGTGAGGAGGTAGAGTCTCAGCTTGTTTTTTGCAGAAAACATCCGCGAAGTCCATATAGGCCTTAGGGAGACCGGTTACTGGAGGAACCACAGAGTTACGGCAAGGGTTACTGGGAACCGGTTTTAGACAGTTCTTGGAACAAGAGGACCCCCAACTCTTGATCTCCCCAGTGGACCAATCCAGGGTAGGGGAATGAAGTTGAAGCCAGGGAAGTCCAAGGAGAATTTCCGAGGTGCAATTGGGGAGGACCAAAAGTTCAATCCTCTCATGATGAGATCCGATGCTCATAAGAAGGGGCTCCGTGCGGAAACGTATGGTACAGTCCAATCTTTCATTATTTACACAATTGATGTAGAGGGGTCTGGCGAGACTGGTCACCGGGATGTTGAACCTGTTGACGAGAGAGGCCAAAATAAAATTTCCTGCAGATCCGGAATCCAAGAAGGCCACTGTAGAGAAGGAGAAGGCAGAGGCAGACATCCGCACAGGCACAGTAAGACGTGGAGAAGCAGAGTAGACATCAAGGACTGTCTCACCTTTGTGCGGAGTCAGCGTACGTCTTTCCAGGCGGGGAGGACGGATAGGACAATCTCTCAGGAAGTGTTCGGTACTAGCACAGTACAGGCAGAGGTTCTCCATACGGCGTCGTGTCCTCTCTTGAGGTGTCAGGCGAGACCGGTCGACCTGCATAGCCTCCACGGCGGGAGGCACAGGAACAGATTGCAGGGGACCAGAGGAGAGAGGAGCCGAGGAGAAGAAACGCCTCGTGCGAACAGAGTCCATATCTTGGCGGAGTTCCTGACGCCTTTCGGAAAAACGCATGTCAATGCGAGTGGCTAGGTGAGTAAGTTCATGTAGATTAGCAGGAATTTCTCGTGCGGCCAGAACATCTTTAATGTTGCTGGATAGGCCTTTTTTGAAGGTCGCGCAGAGGGCCTCATTATTCCAGGACAATTCTGAAGCAAGAGTACGGAATTGTACGGCATACTCGCCAACGGAAGAATTACCCTGGACCAGGTTCAACAGGGCAGTCTCAGCAGAAGAGGCTCGGGCAGGTTCCTCAAAGACACTTCGGATTTCCGAGAAGAAGGAGTGTACAGAGGCAGTGACGGGGTCATTGCGGTCCCAGAGCGGTGTGGCCCATGACAGGGCTTTTCCAGACAGAAGGCTGACTACGAAAGCCACCTTAGACCTTTCAGTGGGAAACAGGTCCGACATCATCTCCAGATGCAGGGAACATTGGGAAAGAAAGCCACGGCAAAACTTAGAGTCCCCATCAAATTTATCCGGCAAGGATAAGCGTATCCCAGGAGCGGCCACTCGCTGCGGAGGAGGTGCAGGAGCTGGCGGAGGAGATGACTGCTGAAGCTGTGGTAGTAACTGTTGTAGCATAACGGTCAGTTGAGACAGCTGTTGGCCTTGTTGCGCTATCTGTTGTGACTGCTGGGCGACCACCGTGGTGAGGTCAGCGACAACTGGCAGAGGAACTTCAGCGGGATCCATGGCCGGATCTACTGTCACGATGCCGGCTGGCAGGTAGTGGACCCTCTGTGCCAGAGAGGGATTGGCGTGGACCGTGCTAGTGGACCGGTTCTAAGCCACTACTGGTTTTCACCAGAGCCCGCCGCAAAGCGGGATGGTCTTGCTGCGGCGGTAGTGACCAGGTCGTATCCACTAGCAACGGCTCACCTCTCTGGCTGCTGAAGATAGGCGCGGTACAAGGGAGTAGGCAAAAGCAAGGTCGGACGTAGCAGAAGGTCGGGGCAGGCAGCAAGGATCGTAGTCAGGGGCAACGGCAGAAGGTCTGGAAACACAGGCAAGGAACACACAAGGAACGCTTTCACTGGCACTAAGGCAACAAGATCCGGCAAGGGAGTGCAGGGGAAGTGAGGTGATATAGGGAAGTGCACAGGTGAACACACTAATTGGAACCACTGCGCCAATCAGCGGCGCAGTGGCCCTTTAAATCGCAGAGACCCGGCGCGCGCGCGCCCTAGGGAGCGGGGCCGCGCGCGCCGGGACAGAACAGACGGAGAGCGAGTCAGGTAGGGGAGCCGGGGTGCGCATCGCGAGCGGGCGCTACCCGCATCGCGAATCGCATCCCGGCTGGCAGCGGAATCGCAGCGCCCCGGGTCAGAGGACGTGACCGGAGCGCTGCCGCGGGGAGAGTGAAGCGAGCGCTCCGGGGAGGAGCGGGGACCCGGAGCGCTCGGCGTAACAGCACACTGGTTGCAAAACACTGAGTTTGTTACCAAACTTGTTGTTTCACAACCAGTGTGCCTCCAGCTGTTGCAAAACTACAACTCCCAGCATGCACTGATAGACCGTACATGCTGGGAGTTGTAGTTCTGCAACAGCTAGATGTTTCTCCCCCCCAATGTGAATGTACAGGGTACACTCACATGGGCGGAGGTTTACAGTAAATATCCGGCTGCAAGTTTGAGCTGCGGCAAATTTTCTGCCGCAGCTCAAACTGCCAGCGAGAAACTACTGTGAACCCCCACCCATGCGACTGTATCCTAAAAACACTACACTACCAAAAAATTAAATAAAAAATAAAAAACACTACATATACACATACCCCTACACAGCCCCCCTCCTCTTCCCAATAAAATGAAAAACGTCTGGTATGCCACTGTTTCCAAAACGGAGCCTCCAGCTGTTGCAAAAGTACAACTCCCAGCATGCACTGATAGACCGTACATGCTGGGAGTTGTAGTTTTGCAACAGCTGGATGTTCCCCCCTCCCCAATGTGAACGTACAGGGTACACTCACATGGGCGGAGGTTTACAAATTTTCTGCCGCAGCTCAAACTGCCAGCGAGAAACTACTGTGAACCCCTGCCCGTGCGACTGTACCCTAAAAACACTACACTAACAAAATAAAAATGAAAAATGAAAAACGTCTGGTACGCCACTGTTTCCAAAACGGAGCCTCCAGCTGTTGCAAAACAACTACTCCCAGTATTGCCAGATAGCCACTGACTGTCTAGGCATGCTGGGAGTTTTACAACAGCTGGAGGCACCCTGTTTGGGAATCACTGGCGTAGAATACCCCTATGTCCACCCCTATGCAAGTACCCAATTTAGGCCTCAAATGCGCATGGCGCCCTCACTTTGGAGCACTGTCGTCTTTCAAGGCAACAGTTTAGGGCCACATATGGGGTATCGACGTACTCGGGAGAAATTGTGTTACAAATTTTGGGGGGTATTTTCTGCCATTACCCTTTTTTAAAATGTAAAATTTTTGGGAAACCAAGCATTTTAGGTAAAAAACATATATTTTTTTTTTTTTACATATGCAAAAGTCGTGAATCACCTGTGGGGTATTAAGGTTCACATTACCCCTTGTTACGTTCCCCGAGGGGTCTAGTTTCCAAAATGGTATGCCATGTGTTTTTTTTTTGCTGTTCTGGCACCATAGGGGCTTCCTAAATGCAGCATGCCCCCACAGAAAAATTTGCTTTCAAAAAGCCAAATGTGATTCCTTCTGTTCTGAGACCTGTAGTGCGCCAGCAGACCACTTTTCACCCCCATATGGGGTGTTTAATGAATCGGGAGAAATTGGGCTTCAAATTTTGGGGGGGTATTTTCTGCTATTACCCTTTTTAAAAATTTAAAGTTTTGGGAAACCAAGCATTTTAGGTAAAAAAAAAAAATGTTTTTTTTTTACATATGCAAAAGTCGTGAAACACCTGTAGGGTATTAAGGTTCACATTACCCCTTGTTACGTTCCCCGAGGAGTATAGTTTCCAAAATGGTTTGCAATGTGTTTTTTTTTGCTGTTCTAGCACCATAGGGGCTTCCTAAATGCGGCATGCCCCCAGAGCAAAATTTGCTTTCAAAAAGCCAAATGTGACCCCTTCTCTTCTGAGACCTGTAGTGCGCCAGCAGAGCACTTTTCACCCCCATATGGGGTGTTTTCTGAATCGGGAGAAATTGGGCTTCAAATTTTGGGGGATATTTTCTGCTATTACCCTTTTTAAAAATGTAAACATTTTTGGAAACCAAGCATTTTAGGTAAAAAAAAAAAAAAAAATTTACATATGCAAAAGTCGTGAAACACCTGTAGGGTATTAAGGTTCACATTACCTCTTGTTACGTTCCCCGAGGGGTCTAGTTTCCAAAATGGTATGCCATGTGTTTTTTTTTTTTTTTGCTGTTCTGGCACCATAGGGGCCTCCTAAATGCGGCATGCCCCCAGAGCAAAATTTGCTTTCAAAAAGCCAAACGTGACTCCTTCTCTTCTGAGACCTGTAGTGCACCAGCAGAGCACTTTTTACCCAGATATGGGGTGTTTTCTGAATCGGGAGAAATTGGGCTTCAAATTTTGGGGGTATTTTCTGCTATTATCCTTTTTAAAAATGTAAAATTTTTGGAAAACCAAGCATTTTAGGTAATTTTTTTTTTTTTTTTTACATATGCAAAAGTCGTGAATCACCTGTGGGGTATTAAGCTTCACTTTACCCCTTGTTACGTTCCCCGAGGGGCCTAGTTTCAAAAAAGGTATGCCATGTGTTTTTTTTTGCTGTCCTGGCACCATAGGGGCTTCCTAAAGGTTACATGCCCCCCAAAAACCATATGTCGCTCCTTCCCTTCTGAGCCCTCTACTGCGCCTGCTGAACAATTAACTTAGACATATGAGGTATGTGCTTACTCGAGATAAATTGGGTTTCAAATACAAGTAAAAAATTTCTCCTTTTTACCCCTTGCAAAAATTCTAAAATTTGGTCTACAAGAACATGCAAGTGTAAAAAATGAAGATTAAGAAATTTCTTCACTTTGCTGCTATTCCTGTGAAACACCTAAAGGGTTAATACACTTACTGAATGTCATTTTGAATACTTTGGGGGGTGCAGTTTTTATAATGGGGTCTTTTATGGTGTATTTCTTATATGAAGACCCTTCAAATCCACTTCAAACCTGAACTGGTCCATGAAAAATAGTGAGTTTGAAAATTTTGTGAAAAATTTCAAAATTGCTGCTGAACTTTGAAGCCCTCTGGTGTCTTCCAAAAGTAAAAACTCATACATTTTATGATGCAAACATAAAGTGGACATATTGTTTATGTGAACCAAAAAAAAATATTTTTCATATCCATTTTCCTTACAAGCAGAGAGCTTCAAAGTTAGAAAAATGCAAAATTTTCATTTTTTTCATCACATTTGGGGATTTTTCACCAAGAAAGGATGCAAGTTACCATAAAATTTTACCACTAAGTTAAAGTAGAATATGTCACGAAAAAAAAATTTCAGAATCATAATGATAATTTAAAGCATTCCAGAGTTATTAATGTTTAAAGTGACAGTGGTCAGATTTGCAAAAAACGCTCTGGTCCTTAAGGTGTAAAATGGCCTGGTCCTTAAGGAGTTAAGGACCACCTCCTTCTATCCCCTGTGATTGGCCAATCAGGACTGACAGGCAAATTGCAGGGAAGTGGCAGAAGTGTTACAGTTGAGAACCCCCTCTCTGCCTGCCCCTGTAAGTCCGGGCAGAGCAGTGGAAAATGGCGGCGACAGTTGTGGGGGCCAGTGGTGGGGGGGACTGGCGGCAGATACCTTTAAACTGGTGGCAGGTAGTGGGAGACCAGGGACCAGCAGCAGGCAATTGGAGGCAGCAGTGAAGATTGCTGTAAAGTGATCTTCGCTGCTTCTTCGCTGCTTCTTCTTGGCTGTCTGGGCATGCTGGGAGTTGTAGTTTTGAAAAATCTGGAGGTCCAAAGTTTGGAGACCTATGTGCAGTGGTCTCCAAACTGTGTCCTTCCAGATGTTGCAAAACTACAACTCTCAGCATGCCCAGACAGTCCAGGCATGCTAGGAGTTGTAGTTCTGCAGCATCTGATCCTTCAGATGTTGCCAAACTACAACTCCCAGCATGCCTGGACAGTCTCGGAATGCTGGGAGGTGTAGATTTGCAACATCTGGAAGGGCACAGTATGGAGACCTCTATACAGTGGTTTTCCAAACTGTAGCGCTCCAAATGTTGCAAAACTACAATTCATAGCATGCCAAGACTTTCCAGGTATGCTGGGAGCTGTAGTTCGGCAACATTTGGCCCTTCAGATGTTGCCAAACTCCAGCATGCCTGGGCAGTCTGGGCATGCTTGGGGATGAGGTTTAGCAACATCTAGAGGGCTACAGTTTGGACACCACTACACAGTGGTCTCCAAACTGTTCTTCTCCAGTTGTTGCCTAACTATAACTCCCAACACGCCTTTCAGCTATCTGGGCATGCTGGGAGTTGTAGTTTTGCAACGACTGGAGGCACACTGGTTGGGAAACATTGTCTGTTCCCTAACTCAGTGCTTCCCAACCCGTGTGACTCCAGCTATTGCAAAACTATAACTCCCAGTATGCACTGACAGACCATGCATGCTGGGAGTTGTAGTTTTGCAACAGCTGGAGAAACACTGGTTGTGAAACACTGAGTTATGTAACAAACTCTCAGTGTTTTGCAACCAGTGTTCCTCCAGCTGTTTCATAACTACAACCCCCAGCATGTACAGACAGCCAAAGGGCATGCTGGGAGTTGTAGTTTTGCAACAGCTGGAGGTTTGCCATCCATGTGAATGTACAGGGTACATTTTCCGCTGCAGTTTAAACTCCCAGCGGGAAACTCGCTGTGAACCCCCACCTGTGTGAATGTACACTACACCACACTGCACAAAAAATAAAGTAAAACACTACATATACCCCTAGACAGTCCCATCGCCCCCCCCCCCCCCCCGCCAATAAAAAATAAAAACATCTGGTACGACACTGTTTCCAAAATGGAGCCTCCAGCTGTTGCAAAACATTAACTCCCAGTATTGCCGGACAGTCATTGACTGTCCAGGCTTGCTGGGAGTTTTGCAACAGCTGGATGCACCCTGTTTGGGAAACACTGCTGTAGGGTAATTTTGGTATCGAAGGCAAGTGTAATTCTTGCATCCAGGTCCGTCCCATGCAAATCCCATTTTTAGGCCTCAAATGCACATGATGCTCTCTCACTTCGGAGCCCTGTCGTATTTCAAGGCAACAGTTTAGTGCCACAAATGGGGTATTTCCGTACTCTAAAGAAATTGGCTAACAAATTTTGGTGTGCTTTTCCTCCTTTTACCCCTTATGAAAAGGTAAAGTTGGGGTCTACTCCAGCATGATATTGTAAAAAAATAATTTGTTTTACACTAACATGCCCCGTACTTTTTCTTTTCATAAGAGGTAAAAGGAAAAAAAAGACTCCCAAAATTTGTAACCCCATATGTACAAATTTATTTGCCGGAGCACAAAAAAGCTCAGAAGTGAGAGCACACTATGTACATTTGAGGTGATTTGCACAGGGGTGGCTGATCGTTACAGCGGTTCTGACATAAACGAGAAAAAAAAAAAAAAACACTAAATTTTTACCCCATTTTGAAAACTACACCCCTCACAGAACGTAGCAAGGGGTATAGTGAGCTTTAACACCACACAGGTGTTTGACGAATTTTCATTAAAGTTGGACGTAAAAATGAAACATTTTAATTTTTTCACAAAAATGCTGGTGTTATCTCACATTTTTCATTTTCACAAGGGGCAATATTAAAAAAAAGTCACCCATAATTTGTAACACCATTTCTTCTGAGTATAAAAAATACCCCATATGTGGACGTAAAGTGCTCTGCTGATGTAACTACAGGGCTCAGAAGAGAAGGAGCACCATTGGGCTTTTGGAGAGAGAATGTGTCTGTAATTGAAGGCCATGTGCTTTTACAAAGCCCCCATGGTGCCAGAACAGTGGACCTCCACATGTGACCACATTTTGTTAACTACACCCCTCAAGGAATGTAACAAGGGGTGCAGTGAGCATTTATGACCCACAGGTGTCTGACAGATTTTTGGAACAGTGGTCCGTGAAAATGAAAATTGTAATTTTCCATTTGCACAGCTCACTGTTCCAAAGATCTGTCAAACGCCAGTGGGGTGTAATAGCTCACTGCACCCATTATTACATTCCTTTAGGGGTGTAGTTTTCAAAATGGGGTCACATGTGGGGGGGGTCCACTGTTCTGGTAGCATGGGGGCTTTGTAAATGCACATGGTCCCCAAATTCCATTCCAAACTAATTCTCTCTCCAAAAGCCCAATGGCGCTCCTCTTCTGAGCATTGTAGTACGCCAGAGCACTTTTCATCCACATATGGGTTTTTCCATTCTCAGAAGAAATGGGGTTAAATATTTTGGGTGGCTTTTTCTCCTATTACCCCTTGTAAAAAGGAAAAAACTTGAGGTAACACCAGCATTTTTGTGAAAAAATCGAATTTTTCATTTTCATGTCCAACTTTAGCAGAAATTTGTCAAACACATGTGCCCCTTACATTCCTTGAGGGGTGTTGTTTCCCAAATAGTTGCCATGTGGTGATTTTTTTGCTGTTCTGGCACCATAGGGGCTTCCATACTCTGAAGAAATGGGGTTACAACTTTTGGGCGGCATTTGCTCCTATTACCTCTTGTAGAAATGGTAAATTTGTGGAAAAAACTGCATTTTTGTGATTTTTTTATTTTATTTTATTTTTTATATACACATCCAACTTTGCCAAAAAGTCATCAAACACCTGTTGGGTGTTAAGGCTTACCGCACTCCTTGTTACTTGCCTTGAGGGGTGTAGTTTTCAAAATAATATGCCATGTAGGTTTTTTTTTTTTGCTGTTATGAAACCATAGAGGTTTCCTAAATGTGACATGCCCCCTAAAAAAGCCAAATGTGGCTCCTTCTCTTCTGAGCATTGTAATGCACTATTTCATTGCTTTGTAGGATGGCTATTTCACCTTTTACCCCTTATAAAAATTCAAAAACTGGGTCTACAAGAACATGTTAGTGTAAAAAATTTAGATTTTGAATTTTCTCCTTCACTTTGCTGCTATTCCTGTGAAAGAGAGAGAGAGAGAGAGAGAGAGAGAGAGAGAGAGAGAGAGAGAGAGAGAGAGAGAGAGAGAGAGAGAGAGAGAGAGAGAGAAAGAACAGTGTGTGTGTGTGTGTGTGTGTGTGTGAGAACAGGAGCCTTATACTGTAGCCAGCATCTACTGTATTTCATAATTATAACATCCACAATGTACACATCCTATACAAGGGTCAAAGCAAAGATGTGATCATTCACAGCCTGTTTGTGCCTTTGTCAAGGTTTATCTCCCCCCAAAAAACGTGAACAAGTACTACAGACCTGTATGATAGCAATAACTATGGAAAGCTCCATAAGCACAGTATAGTGCCTTTTTCTCACTACTACAAGGAATTAATTGTGAAATCAGTATACCTACAGGTTGTAACTTAGTATCGGGTGCAATTAAAACTAATCAGCCTTATAAAGACACTGGACGTTTATTTTCCTGGTTTAATGAAACCCACATTATCTTCTTAGTTGTTAACCCCTTAAGGACTTAGCCCTTTTTCACCTTAACCCCTTAAGGACTCAGGGTTTTTCCGTTTTTGCACTTTCGTTTTTTCCTCCTTACCTTTAAAAAATCATAACCCTTTCAATTTTCCACCTAAAAATCCATATTATGGCTTATTTTTTGCGTCGCTAATTCTACTTTGCAGTGATATTAGTCATTTTACCCAAAAATGCACGGCGAAACGGAAAAAAAAATCATTGTGCGACAAAATCGAAAAAAAAAACGCCATTTTGTAACTTTTGGGGGCTTCCGTTTCTACGCAGTGCATATTTCGGTAAAAATTACACCTTATCATTATTCTGTAGGTCCATACGGTAAAAATGATACCCTACTTATATAGGTTTGATTTTGTCGCACTTCTGGAAAAAATCATAACTACATGCAGGAAAATGTATACGTTTAAAAATGTCATCTTCTGACCCCTATAACTTTTTTATTTTTCCACGTACGGGGCGGTATCAGGACTCATTTTTTGCGCCGTGATCTGAAGTTTTTATTGGTATGATTTTTGTTTTGATGGGACTTTTTGATCACTTTTTATTCATTTTTTAATGTTATAAAAAGTTACCAAAATACGCTTTTTTGGACTTTGGAATTTTTTTGCGCGTACGCCATTGACCGTACGGCTTAATTAATGATATATTTTTATAGTTCGGACATTTACGCACGCGGCGATACCACATATGTTTATTTATTTTTTTTTTTACACTGTTTTATTTTTCTTATGGGAAAAGGGGGGTGATTCAAACTTTTATTAGGGAAGGGGTTAAATGACCTTTATTAACACTTTTTTTTAACTTTTTTTTTGCAGTGTTATAGGTCCCATAGGGACCTATAACACTGCACACACTGATCTCTCATCCTGATCACAGGCGTGTATTAACACGCCTGTGATCAGCATTATCGACGCTTGACTGCTCCTGCCTGGATCTCAGGCACGGAGCAGTCATTCGTCGATCGGACACCGAGGAGGCAGGTAAGAGCCCCCCCGGTGTCCGATCAGCTATTCGGGACGCCGCGGTGAAATTTCACCGCGGCGGTCCCGAACAGCCCGACTGAGCAGCCGGGATACTTTCAGTTTCACTTTAGAAGCGGCGGTCAGCTTTGACCGCCGCTTCTAAAGGGTTAATACCGCACATCGCCGCGATCGGCGATGTGTGGTATTAGCCGCGGGTCCCGGCCGTTGATTAGCGCCGGGACCCACGCGATATGATGCGGGATCGCGGCGCGATCCCTTTTCATATCGCGGGAGCCGGCGCAGGACGTAAATATACGTCCTGCGTCGTTAAGGGGTTAAAGGGGTACTCCAGTGAAAACCTTTTTTCTTTTAAACCAACTGGTGGCAGAAAGTTAAACATATTCGTAAATTACTTCTATTAAAAAATCTTAATCCTTCCTGTACTTATTAGCTGCTGAATACTACAGAGGAAATTATTTTCTCTTTGGAATGCTCTCTGATGACATCACGAGCACAGTTATCTCTGCTGACGTTAATATAATAATAATAACACTTTATTTATTGTTGTCCTAAGTGGGATTTGAACCCAAATCCCCAGCACTGTTACCCACTGAGCCACCATGCTGCCCTTAGTATACATCTGCTATGCATGATTGCTATAATGGACAGAGATGTCAGCAGAGAGCACTGTGCTCGTGATGTCATCAGTGTTCCAAAAAGAAAGGAATTTCCTCTGTAGCATTCAGCAGCTAATAAGTACTGGAAGGATTAAGATTTTTTTTAATAGAAGTAATTTACAAATATGTTTAACTTTCTGCCAACAGTTGATTTAAAAGAAAAAAGGTTTTCACCGGAGTACCCCTTTAAGGAAATTTTTTGCAATTCTGACCACTGTCACTTTAAACATTAATAACTCTGGAATGCTTTTAGTTATCATTCTGATTCCTAGAATGTTTTTTCGTGACATATTCTGCTTTAACATAGGGGTAAATTTTTGTGGTAACTTGCATCCTTTCTTGGTGAAAAATCCCAAAATGTTAGGAAAAAAAATGAAAATTTTGCATTTTTCTAACTTTGAAGCTCACTGCTTGTAAGGAAAATGGATATTCAAAATAATTTTTTTTGGTTCACATATACAGTATGTCTTCTTTATGTTTGCATCATAAAATGTATGAGTTTTTACTTTTAAAAAAATACCAGAGGGCTTCAAAGTTCAGCAGCAATTTTCAAATTTTTCACAAAATTTTCAAACTCACAATTTTTCTGTAACCAGTTCAGTTTTGAAGTGGATTTGAAGGGTCTTCATATTAGAAATACCCTACAAATGACCCCGTTATAGAAATTGCACCCCCCAAAGTATTCAAAATGACGTTCAGTCAGCGTTTTAACCCTTTAGGTGTTTCACAGGAGTAGCAGCAAAGTGAAGGAGAAAATTCACAATCTTCATTTTTTACACTGGCATGTTCTTGTAGACCCATTTTTTTAATTTTTGCAAGGGGTAAAAAGAGAAAATGTTTACTTGCATTTGAAACCCAATTTTTCTCGAGTAAGGACATACCTCATATGTCTCCTCATATGTCTATGTAAAGTGTTCGGTGGGTGCAGTAGAGGGCTCAGAAGGGAAGGAGCGACAAATGGTTTTTGGGGGGCATGTCACCTTTAGGAAGCCCCTATGGTGCCAGAACAGCAAAAAAAAAAAAAACACATGACATACCATTTTGGAAACTAGACCCCTCGGGGAACATAACAAGGGGTAAAGTGATCCTTAATACCCCACAGGTGATTCACAACTTTTGCATATGTAAAAATATTTTTTTTTTCCCTAAAATGCTTGGTTTCCCAAAATTTTTACATTTTAAAAAAGGGTAATACCCCCCAAAATTTGAAGCCCAATTTCTCCCGATTCAGAATATACCCCATATGGGGGTGAAAAGTGCTCTGCTGGCGCACTACAGGTCTCAGAAGAGAAGGAGTCACATTTGGCTTTTTGAAAGCAAATTTTGCTCTGGGGGCATGCCGCATTTGGGAAGCCCCTATGGTGCCAGAACAGCAAAAAAATAACCCACATGGCATACTGTTTTGGAAACTAGAACCCTCGGGGAACGAAACAGGGGTTAGGTGAACCTTTATACCCCACAGATGTTTCACGACTTTTGCATATGAAAAAGAAAAATGTTACCTAAAATGCTTGTTTTCCCAAAAATTTAACATTTTTAAAAAGGGTAAAAGCAGACATAGGGGTATTCTACGCCAGTGATTCCCAAACAGGGTGCCTCCAGCTGTTGTAAAACTCCCAGTATGCCTGGACAGTCAGTGGCTGTCTGGTAATACTGGGAGTAGTTGTTTTGAAACAGCTGGAGACTCCGTTTTGGAAACAGTGGCGCACCAGACGTTTTTCATTTTTATTGGGGAGGGGGGCTGTGTAGGGGTATGTGTATATGTAGTGTTTTTTTACTTTTTATTTTATTTTGTGTTAGTGTAGTGTAGTGTTTTTAGGGTACAGTCGCACGGGCAGGGGTTCACGGTAGTTTTTCGCTGGCAGTTTGAGCTGCGGCAGAAAATTTGCCGCAGCTCAAACTTGCAGCCGGATACTTACTGTAAACCTCCGCCCATGTGAGTGTACCCTGTACATTCACATTAGGGGGGGAGGGCATCCAGCTGTTGCAAAACTACAACTCCCAGCATGCGCTGACAGACTGTACATGCTGAGAGTTTTAGTTTTGTAACAGCTGTAGGCACACTGGTTATGTATCACTGAGTTTGTGACCTAACTCAGTGTTTCACAACCAGCGTGCATCCAACTGTTGCAAAACTACAACTCCCAGCATGTACGGTGCATGCTGGTAGTTGTAGTTTGCAACAGCTTGAGGCACACCGATCGAGAAACACTGAGTTAGGTAAAAAAAAAAAAAACTCTGAGTTTCACAACCAGTGTGTCTTCAGCTGTTGCAAAACTACAACTCTCAGCAGTCACCGACAGCCAACGGGTATGCTGGGAGTTGTAGTTATGCAACCAGCAGATGCACCACTACAACTCCCAGCATGCACTTTAGCTGTTTGTGCAAGCTGGGAGTTGTAGTTATACAACAGCTGAAGGTACACTTTTCCATAGAAAAAATGTGCCTCCAGCTGTTGCAAAACTATAAGTCCCAGCATGCCCATAAGGGAATGCTGGGAGTTGTGGTGGTCTGCCTCCTGCTGTTTCATAACTACAGCTCCCAGCATGCCCTTTTTGCATGCTGGGAGCTATTGCTAAGAAACAGCAGGAGGCTGTCACTCATCTCCAACTGCTGATCCACCCCGCCGCCGCTCCTGGGGCCCCGATCCCAACAGGGACGCCAGCTGCCGGGGTCCGCTTCCCGCACCCGATCACGTCCTCCGGAAGAGGGGCGGAGCGGGTTGCGGGAGTGACACACGCAGCAGGTGCCCTGATTGGTCGGCCAGTAAACCGGCCGACGAATCAGGGTGATCGTGAGGTGGCACCAGTGCCACTTCACCCCTGCTGGCTTTGGCTGTTCGGGGCCGTCAGAGATGGCCCTGAAAAGCCTGTAATTCCGGGTCACTGGTCACTGGAGACCATCATGACCCCCCTGGGCGATATGCCGCGATGCCTGCTGAATGATTTCAGCAGGCATCCTGCTCCGGTCCCCAACCGGCTAGCGGTGGGGACCAGAATTCCCGCAGGCGTATGGATACGCCCTGCATCCTTAAGGACTCGGAATGCAGGGCTTATCCATACACCCTGCGTCCTGAAGAGGTTAAATAGCAGCAAAGTAAAATTTGTGTGCATGTGACACAGATCTGCCCTGTTAACACATATTCTTCAACATTATTGGTTTCATCAAACACTTATTATGTCTTCCTAGTTGTGTGATAGCAGCAAAGTAAAAAGTGCCTGCAAGTGACACACATCTGCTCTGTTAACAGAGTGTTCATGAATATTATTGGTTTCCTCAAACAAAATCTTTAACAATACCCAAACAAATATGTCTGTAAAGATACTGTTTGTCCTAGATGCTCTGTTACCTAATCTCTGTCTTTGTCCCCCCCACACCCCCACTACTACGCAGATGGATAGCATGAGCCACGAGGAGGAGTTGTGTCATGGTCAGCTTTTAGAGCGTGTTGCTGAGGTGGCGGAGGGGGATGCAGTGGTCAAGCAAGCATAACACTAGTGGGACTGGCGTTAGTAAGTATGGTGGGGATACTGTAAGGTATCACAGTGGATGTGTAGAGGTGGAACAAGGAGGACACAATCACACATCAGAAGTTCTTACTGAAAGGAGTGGTGGGGATGATGAAGAGGAGTTTAAAGGGGTACTCCGGTGGCAAACTTTTTTTTTTAATCAACTGGTGCCAGAAAGTTAAACAGATTAGTAAATTACTTCTATTAAAAAATCTTAATCCTTCTTGTACTTATTAGCTGCTGAATACTACAGAGGACATTCTTTTTTTTTTTAACACATAGCTTTCTGCTGACATCACAAGCACAGTGCTCTCTGCTGACATCTCTGTCCATTTTAGGAACTGTCCAAAGTAGCATATGTTTGCTATGGGGATTTACTCCTACTCTGGACAGTTCTTTAAATGGACAGAGATGTCAGCAGAGAGTCCTGTGCTCGTGATGTCAGCAGAGAGCTCTGTGTTCCAAAAAGAAAATAATTTCCTCTGTAGTATTCAGCAGCTAATAAGTACTGGAAGGATAAAAACATTTTTAATAGAAGTAATTTACAAATATGTTTAACTTTCTTTTCTTGCACCAGTTGATTTAAAAAAACATTTTTTTTTTCCACCGGAGTACCCCTTTAACCTGTTAAGTACCAAGGGCACACCTGTACGTCCTTGGACCTTTCCCTTTCTATAATGCGGGGCCACGGCCGTTAGTTGCTAATAGCGCACGGCACTGATCACGGTGCTGCATGTTATTAACCCTTTAGATGTGGTGTTCAATGTTGCATCTAAAGTGCAGCGGAAATACCACGGCTAGCTCAGGGGGCTGTTCGGGACTCCCGCGGTGAAATTGTGGTGTCCAGAACAGCTGTATGACACAAGGTGGGTCCCCTTACCTTCCTCCTGGTGTCTGATCGCTGAATTACTGCTCAGTGCCTGAGATCCAGGCATGAGCAGTCAAGCAGCAGAATCATCGATCAATGGTTTCCTATGAGAAACCATTGATCAATGTAAAAGATCAATGCGTGCAGTTTTATAGCCCCCTATGGTGACTATAACATTGTAAAAAAAGAAGATCTTAAACACATTGCCAAGAAAAACAGACACCAAAAAGAGGAACAAGATTGAGAAGAGGAGAGAGAGAGCACAAAAGAAAATGATTAAGGTGAAGCAAGAGCACGGAGTAGTAGGAGAGAAGACATGTATCAGAAAGAGGGAAACTGGTTGGTGGTAAAACAACTAGAACAAGGGGGGGGGGGACCATGAAGGAGCAACACAACTATCCAGGCACTCAAAAGCTATCTCAAGGACCTGTATCTATCAGAAGAACTGTGACCATGGGAGCCAGGTGGTTTCCGTGTGGAAGAGTCTGCCGGGAGGTCAGACATAAGTTCCTCCATATGAAAGATGTGAGCGACCTCCAACCATTCCTCCAAGGATGGAGGGTCCGCAGACCTCCACCTCCGAGGAATGACCGTCTTTGCAGCCTGAAGTAGATGTTGTGCCAGGGACCTTTTATAGCGTGCTTGTGCCATAGGGAACATAAAAAGCAAAGACGCTTCAGGAGTAGAGGGAACATGAACCCCGGACACCTCCCGGATGACCTGCAAGACAGAGTGCCAAAATGAAGCAAGCGCGGGACAACCCCACCATATATGCATCATCGTACCCACAGCAGCTCCACATCGCCAACAAGCCTCCGGAACGGAAGGATACCAGCGATGAAGAGTCGCCGGTACACTGTACCAGCGAGACATGATTTTGAAGCATGTTTCCTGCGCTTTGGTGGCAAACGCCGACTTGTGAGTTAGGTAGAAACATCTGGCCCAGTCTTCCCGAGCAAATGTCCTACCCAGCTCTTTCTCCCACGCACGACAATATGCCGGGAGGGATAGATATCTAGGGGACAGTAGCAAGTCATAAAGAACAGAGATGGAGTGTCTGGGGTACGAGGAGGCAAGGCAAAGACGCTTGAACGGTGACAGTTCTCGGTGCAACTCAAAAGATATTGGGAGAGAAGAGTAAAAATGGTGCAACTAAATATAAGCAAAGGGGGCTCGTTGAGAGGAGGGCCTCTCCGTCAGCAGGGTATCCAAGGGCTTAAGCTGGCGCTCGGCTAAGACGTGGTGAAAGCGGAGGGGTGAGGCCGGGAGGCGGCAAGAAAGGGACCATCAGAAGAAGCCCCAGGTGGGAAATCTGGGTGGTCGGTCACAGGAAGAAGGGGACCCTGGCGGTCAATTAAACAACCCCTACTCCGGCAGAATGCAAGCAGGCAAGAGTATGACGGGTAGAATAAGAAGTCGGGTACGAGGTCAACTGGGTCGGGGACCAGGTCCAAGGCAGGGTGGCCAGTGCTTTAGGGCAGATGTCTTGGCCAGGCAAACCCACAGCTTTGAGCAAGGGTTGTGGGACCAGTCAAGGACACAGGCATATACACAAGCTAAAATGTACAAGCGGAAGTCAGGCAGACCCGCTCCTCAAGACAATTTAGGCCTGGAAAGGAGAAGGCGATTCAATCGGGGACGTGTCGATGACCAGACAAACAACCCAAAGCAACGCTGTATGAGTCGCCAAAAGGAAGAAGGAAGGTGAATAGGGATGGTTTGTAGGAGATGTAATAAGCGAGGCAGAAGGTTCATTTTCAGGATCCTCATCCGACCAAACCAAGAGAACTCCCTCTTATCCCAGGAGTTCAAGTCCACACAAAACTGTGCTAACAGGGGAGAAAAGTTGAGGGAGAACAATTGGGACAGGTCGGAGGACACCCTGGTGCCTAAGGAAGTGATGCCCTAGGGAGGCCAAGTAAAGGGAAAGGCCAAATGTAGGGAGTCCACTGTGGCCCTGGTAAGGAGACACCAAGTGCCTCAGATTTGGAATAGTTAATTTAAAAATTTGACCAAGCACCAAAGTCTTGAAGGCGGGCCATGAGATTAGGCAACGACACCACAGGGTCTGTAAGGTAAACTAAGATCATCAGCAAAAGCAGAGCACTTATATTCAGGGGGCATCCCTGACATGTGCCATTAAGAATGGGGAAGGGATCTGACAGGGAGCCATTTATTTTTAAGCGAGTGGACGGGGAATCGTAAAGGGCCATGACCTTAGCTACAAAGTTGGAGCCAAGCCCAATGTGTTGCAAGGTTTGTGCCAGGGAGGACCAGAAGATTCGATCAATCACCTTTTCAGCATCAAGGGAGAGCACCATCAAGGGTAACTTAGCAGTGTTAGCATAGTGGATGAGGTCAATGGTCTTGATGGTGTTATCTCTGGCCTCCCTCCCGGGCACAAAACCCACCTGATCAAAATGAATCAGAAGGGGAGGATCTACATTTAAAAGGGAAATAGGGCGGTAGCTCCCACATACCTGGGGGTCCTTACCAGGTTTGGGAAGTACTACTATATGGGCCAGCATGGAAGGGGTGGGGATGGGGGTGGAGGGAGAAACTGAATTAAATCCCCAAAGCATTAGGGGGGACAGGGAGTCTATTAGGGACTTGTAAAATTTGTCGAAAACCCATCAGGGCCAGGGCTCTTTCCACCCGGGAGGTCCTTGATAACTAGGGCCAGTTCCTCCAGATAGAAAGGAGCTTCCAGCCTCTCCAAGGAGTCCAGGGGGACAGAAGGAAAAGGTGAGTGCAAAGGCGGGGAAGGAGAAGGTAGATTGTAGAGGTCAGAGAAAAAAGTGTGGAAAGCGGAAATTATATCTGGGGTTGAGTGAACTACCAAGCTGGCGCGAGAGCGAATACAGGGAATATGGGTTTGGGCCAATCGGGTGCGCAGCGCCCTGGCCAGCATGCGACCACTCTTGTTCTCATATTCGTAGAACCTACTTCGACCCATCTGGAGCCAGCGACCCCAAGATTCTTCTAGTAAGCGCTTAACCTCAAGCCTAGCAAGCTGCAAATCTCGAAGAACTGAGTGGGAGAGGGAGTATTTATGGGACAATTCCAGGGAGGAGACCCAGAGGAGAACATTATGGAGAGCCTGGGCCCAACCTTTTTTCAGACTAGAGCAGAAGATGACAATTTTAAACGTATACATTTTCCTGCATGTAGTTTTGATTTTTTTCTAGAAGTACGACAAATTCAAACCTATATAAGTAGGATATCATTTTAATCGTATGGACCTACAGAATAAAGATAAGGTGTCATTTTTACCGAAAAATGTACTGCATAGAAACGTAAGACCCCAAAATTTACAAAATTGTGTTTTTTCTTAAATTTTTTCGCACAATGATTTTTTTTTTCCATTTCGTCGAAGATTTTTGGGTAAAATGACCGATATCATTACAAAGGAGAATTGGTGGTGTAAAAAATAAGCCCTCATTTGGATTTTTAGGTGCAGAATTAAAAGGGTTATGATTTTTTAAAGGTAATAGGAAAAAATGAAAGTGGAAAAAAACCTGGTCCTTAAGGGGTTAAAGAGGAGGATGCCAGCAGGCTTTGTGGTCTGAGTAGCTCAGGAGCAAGTGACAGTGACAGTGGTGCTGGATCTGAAGGCTTGAGGGAGAAAATTGCTCTAGACCAGGGGTACAGTCGGGTGGTGATGTACCTAGCTATCTAGGTATCTTGCTATGTAGAAATTCTTTACTTTGTTACCAGATGCAGGAAAGTAGGCACAGTGCCATATCTGCAGAGAGAAAGTAAGGCACAGGCAGGGTCCAAATTTAGGAATTAGGCCTCAATGTCAGTACATTGAGAGGTATCACAAAGCCTGGCTAGAAGTATACCTAGTCCACCAATGCCTGCTGTCTGGTGGCTACAGCTAGCACTACCTCACCACTGTCTGCTCTCCGCTGGATACAGACACCACAATCCTCCTCTGTGCACAATAATGTGGTGTTAAGGGTGGGCCACTCCATGCATTTTTTGGTGTACAGACCAATCCATGCTGAACAGAAATTGACCCCTTCCCACCAGGCCTGGGCCACCTGGCTGGCAAAATGTAAATCACAACATTTTTTGGACCTTCTGCTGTCTGCTGGCTACTATAATTTTACCAGCTAACCTCTTCCTGCTGTATGCTAGCTACTAATAGCCAGCTAGTCCACCATCACTCTTGCTACTGCTACCTATAGTAAGGCCTGGGCAGCCTGGCCAAACTTTAAAAAACTGACATTTTTCAATCTCCTGCTGTCCACAGACTGCTACAACTTTTACTAGTATGCCTCTTCCTCCTGTATGATGTCTTCTACAAAGCCCACTAGTCCACCATCACCCTTGCTTCTGGTAGTTTCAACCAGGCCTATGCATACACAACTCATGATCCCCCCAAAAAGGGATCATTTTTTCTTCTTTTAAAACATAAGGTAGTTCTTCATAACTATTTTGGAACACCAAAGCTGTTGCTACTCCCAAAAAGTAAAGGAACATTTTTGGAACTCCTCATATAATCCATGGCATCTTCTTTGCTTGGCAGACTAAACAGCTGTTGATTGTTTAAAATTTTCTTAACTTAAAAAAAAAAAAAACACTTACTTTGTATAGGGTCTTAAATTTCAAGCATTCACATTTTAGTTCAGGTTTAAAAATTTCATTTTAACCCTTAAAACACTGGATCTAAATCTATGTCCTGATTCGCTGAGACTTATTGCACCAGGACATACATTTGAAACAGTGCTTGCTTCATGCAGGCCCCCATTAATGTGGCAATGGGACACTTTGAATAGATGATCGGATCACCCACGGCACAGCCAAGATCGTGGGTGAAGGTCTCCTCACCTGCATCTGCCACTCTGCCGGGGTCTTCTTCTCTGGTCTGACATCGAGCAGACCAGGGAAGATTGCCAATAAT
Source organism: Hyla sarda (assembly GCF_029499605.1). Classification (NCBI taxonomy): domain Eukaryota; kingdom Metazoa; phylum Chordata; class Amphibia; order Anura; family Hylidae; genus Hyla; species Hyla sarda. Next base: position 562,583,350 of record NC_079189.1, on the reverse strand, counting down.
ACTGATCAGCACTATGACTATGCAAAGCATAGCACTGAACAGTATTAGCAATCTAATGATTGCTGTAAATAGTCCCCTATAAGGACATAAAAAGTGTAAAAAAAAATGTAAAAAAAAAGTTCAATTTTTTTTAAAAAGCCCCTCCCTAATAACAATGTAAATCACCCCTTTTGTCCCTTTTACCTCCAAAAGCGTTTAAAAAAAAAAAAAGAATCAATAAACATATACGGTTTCACCACATGCGTAAATGTCCAAATTATTAAAATAGAATGTTAATGATCCTGTACGGTGAACGGCGGAAACACAAAAAAGTCCAAGATTACAGCGTTTTTACCACATAACATTTCAAAAAGGAATTATAAAATGTGATCAAATAGTCACATATACACAATATATGTATATATATATATATATATATATATATATATATATATATATATATATATATATATATATATAAAACTACTTACAGGTGGTCAAAATAGGGCAATTTTTAACATATTTATTTTGGGAAAAAAATTTTAAATAATTATTTTTTGTGTTTGCCATACATTTTATAGTAAAATGAGTGATGTCATTACAAAGTACAATTGGTCATGCAAAAATCAATCGCGCACATGGGTTTGTGGATGGAAATACACAATAGTTATGGCTCTTAAAAAGCAAGGAGAAAAACAAAAAAGCAAAAATAAAATTGTCTGTGTCCATAACCCCTTAACGACAATGGATGTAAATATACGTCATGGTGCCGTGGTACTTAAAGGGGTACTCCGGTGGAAAACATTTTCTTTAACCCCTTAAGGACCGGGGGTTTTTCCGTTTTTGCACTTTCGTTTTTTTGCTTCTTGCCTTTAAAAAATCATAACTCTTTCAATTTTGCACCTAAAAATCCATATGATGGCTTATTTTTTGTGCCACCAATTCTACTTTGTAATGACGTCAGTCATTTTGCCCAAAAATCTACGGTGAAACGGAAAAAAAAATCATTGTGAGACAAAATTGAAAATAAAACGCCGTTTTGTAACTTTTGGGGGCTGCCGTTTTTACATAGTACATTTTTCAGTAAAAATGACACCTTATATTTATTCTGTAGGTCCATACGATTAAAATGACACCCTAGTTATATAGGTTTGATTTTGTCGGACTTCTGGAAAAAATCATAACTACATGCAGGAAAATGAATACGTTTAAAATTGTCATCTTCTGACCCCTATAACTTTTTTATTTTTCCGTGTATGGGGCGGTATGAGGGCTCATTTTTTTTGCGCCGTGATGTGAAGTTTTTAACGGTACAATTTTTGCATTGATAGGACTTATTGATCGCTTTTTATTCATTTTTAAATTATATAAAAAGTGACCAAAAATGCACTATTTTAAACTTTGGAATTTTTTTGCGCGCACGCCATTGACCAAGCGGTTTAATTAATGATATATTTTTATAATTCGGACATTTCCGCATGCGGGGATACCGTATATGTTTATTTTTATTTTTATTTACACTGTGTTTTTTTTTATTGGAAAAGGGGGGGTGATTCAAACTTTTAATAGGGGAGGAGTTAAATGATCTTTATTCACTTTTTTTTTGCAGTGTTATAGGTCCCATAGGGACCTATAACACTGCACACACTGATCTTCATCTTGATCACTGGTTTCTCATAGGAAGCCAGTGATCGGCGATTCTGCCGCATGACTGCTCATGCCTGGATCTCAGGCACTGAGCAGTCATTCTGCGATCGGACAGCGAGGAGGCAGGTAGGAGACCTCCCGCTGTCCTGTAAGCTGTTCGGTATGCCGCGATTAGCCGCGGCTATCCCGAACAGCTCGACTGAGCTAGCCGGCAACTTTCACTTTCGCTTTTAGCCACGCGGCTCAGCTCTGAGCGCGCGGCTAAAGGGTTAATAGCGTGCGGCGCCGCGATCGGCGCTGTGCGCTGTTAGAGGCAGGTCCCGGCTTCACTATGACGCCAGGCCCGCCGTGATATGATGCGGGGTTACTGTGTAACCCCGCGTTATATCAGGAGAGCAGGACCAAGGACGTACCGGTACGTCCTTGGTCCTTAAGGGGTTAAATCAATTGGTGACAGATACAGATTTGTAAATTATCTTGATGGAAGAATGAATGAAATAGTCGGCAACTCACCACGCTGGTTCTTAAGTGAGATCCTTCTTTATTGCGGCATACCCACAAATGACGTAACCGGGAAGAGACACACTGCGGGGGGGTACAAAAGTCGTCAACGGAACTGTTTCACACAGTGAATATGCTTCTTCGGGCCTCAAATGCAGAATGGAATACGCAAGTCTTAATTACAGGCTACGTCCGTGATGATGTCATAGGTAGGTGGCAACCACTCACTGTACTAACCCGCCCATGACATAAAGGATAAAAACATATAAGTGCAAAAATTAAAAACAGGGGGCCATATCGACCTTATCATTAAGGCCTAAAGGACCACAAGCATCTGTTTTTAGAATCCACAAGGTTTCTCTTTGCAAGACAAACCTGTCTAAGGAGACACCAGGTTTTGGCTCCACCTCCTCAATACCTGCAAAGGTCAGTACGTCAGGATTTGCTCCGTGCGATTCCACTACATGGTTAATAAGGCGGGGGCACCCTTTTGGGTCCGAAGTGAATACATATGTTCTCTAATGCGGTTAAATAACTGTCTAATGGTCTTTCCAATATAGAAGAAACCATACGGGCAGAAAATGATGTACACCACATACTTTGACCTACATGTAATTAAGGAACTAACTGTATGTGTATAGGCTCCTAAACACAAAGTTTTGTATCTAGTATTGAACTTACAAAAATTACAAGTATTGCAGGGATCGTTTCCTTTAGGGGCAACACTGTTCAGCCATGTTTCTTCTTTTTTGTTTTTTGTCAAGTTCTTATTACTTTTTAAAACATCTCCCAAAGTTTTATTCTTATTTCTTAGTTATCATAGGTTTCCTAGCTGCAATCTTTTTCAAGTCTTCATCATTTTCTAATATGAACCAGTTCTGCCGAACTGCCTGATTAATGGTGCTATTTATGGGAGAGTTTTAAAAACAAAGACAAAGCGTTTTTCATTTTCAGTAACTTGGGTTTTAGATTTTCCGTTTCTCTTCTTTCCTACTAGAAGGCTTTCTCTCGTGCATTTATCCGCACGCTGCCTAGCTGAACGAATAAGGTCCTCTTAACCTCATTGACAGTTCATCAGCCTGAGTGAGTGCTATAGGTCTCTTCTGACATGTTGTTTCATTTCAGGCGGATGAACCGTCCATTAGGAATACCCCTTTTAGCAGCCTCAGGATGTGAGCTGTCGTAATGCAAAAGGGTATTTTTAGCTACAGATTTCCGGTAGCCTTCACTTAATGATGCGGTTGTCATGGGCAATCAGGTTAATGTCCAAAAACTCAATTGAGTCCCCTCCAAACTGATGGGTGAATGACATATTGGTGGTGTTGGAATTATTAAGGTAAGTAACGAACTCGAAAAACTGAGTTTCCGAGCCCGACCATACCACCAATATGTCATCCACAAAGCGAGAATAGTTACTTACCTTAATAATTCCAATACCACCAATATGTCATTCACCCATCAGTTTGGAGGGGACTCAATGGAGTTTTTGGACATTAAACTGATTGCCCATGACAACCGCATCATTAGCCAAGGGTACCGGAAATCGGTAGCTAAAAATACCCTTTTACATTACGACAGCTCACATCCTGAGGCTGCTAAAAGGGGTATTCCTTATGGACAGTTCATCCGCCTGAAATGAAACAACATGTGAGAAGAGACCTATAGCACTCAGGCTGATGAACTGTCAATGAGGTTAAGAGAGAGACAGTACCCAGAGGACCTTATTCGTTCAACTAGGCAGCGTGCGGATAAATGCACGAGAGAAAGCCTTCTAGTAGGAAAAAAGAGAAACAGAAAATCTAGAACCCAAGTTACTGAAAATGAAAAACGCTTTGTCTTTGTTTTTAAAAACTCTCCCATAAATAGCACCATTAATCAGGCAGTTCGGCGGAACTGGTTCATATTAGAAAATAATGAAGACCTGAAAAAGATTGCAGCTAGGAAACCTATGATAACTAATAAATAAGAATAAAACTTTGGGAGATATTTTAAAAAGTAATAAGAACTTGACAAAAAACAAAAAAGAAGAAACATGGCTGAACAGTGTTGCCCCTAAAGGAAACGATACCTGCAATACTTGTAATTTTTGTAAGTTCAATACCAGATACAAAACTTTGCGTTTAGGAGCCTATACACATACAGTTAGTTCCTTAATTACATGTAGGTCAAAGTATGTGGTGTACATCATTTTCTGCCCGTGCGGTTTCTTCTATATTGGAAAACCATTAGACAGTTATTTAACCGCATTAGAGAACATATGTATTCACTTCGGACCCGAAAGGGTGCCTTATTAACCATGTAGTGGAATCGCATGGAGCAAATCCTGACGTACTGACCTTTGCAGGTATTGAGAAGGTGGAGCCAAAACCTGGTGTTTCCTTAGACAGGTTTCTCTTGCAAAGAGGATTCTTAAAACAGATGCTTGCGGTCCTTTGGGCCTTAATGATAAGGTCGATATGGCCCCCTGTTTTTAATTTTTGCACTTATATGTTTTTATACTTTATGTCATGGGCGGGTTAGTACAGTGAGTGGTTGCCACCTACCCATGACATCATCACGGACGTAGCCTTTCCTCATAGGTGCAGAAGTTTGGATACCTGTACTTAAGGCTTGCGTATCCCATTCTGCATTTGAGGCCCGAAGAAGCACGTTCACTGTGTGAAACGGTTCCGTTGCCGACTTTTGTACCCCCCACAGTGTGTCTCTCCCCTGTCATGTCATTTGTGAGTATGCCGCAATAAAGAAGGATCTCACTTAAGAACCAGCGTGGTGAGTTGCCGACTCTTTCATTCATTCTTCTATCAAGATATATTGAACTGTGTTTCATTGTCTGAGCACCGCCCGAGTTTACCTAGTTGCCTACCTGAGGTCCCACACTGAGCTAATCCGTCAGTACAGCCGCAGCAGTGCCGAGTCCTCTCTGTTCTTTGCTTCAGATTTGTAAATTACTTCTATAAAAAAATATTTGTCCTTCTAGTACTTATTAGCAGATGTATGCTACAGAGGAAATTCTTTTCTTTTTGAATTTCTTTTTTGTCTTGTCCACAGTGCTCTCTGATGACACCTGATGCCTGTATCAGGAACTGTCCAGAGCAGGAGGAAATCCCCATAGCAAACATATACTGCTCTTGACAGTTCCTGATACAGGAAGTTTTAAACAAAGTTTTAAACAAATTTAAAAAGAAAATAATTTCCTCTGTAGACTACAGCTGCTAATAAGTACTGGAAATATTAATATTTTTAAATAGAAGTATTTTACAAATATGTTTAACTTTCTGGCACCAGTTAATTTAAAGAAAAAAAAAAGTTTTCCACCGGAGCACCTTTTTAATGCATTTATGCATACATTTATGCTCCGTGATGACCACGAACACCAGACCGGTGCTCATATTACGCATGGCAGGTTTGGTTGCTATCAGTAGCCAGGGACCCGCCAGTAATGGCGGACATCAGCGATCACACTGATGTCCGCCATTACCCCTCAGATGCCGTGATAAATACAGATCACGGTGCCTGTGGCAGTGCGATCAGAAAAATAGTGCTGCTGCGGGGATGCGATCATCCAGCATGGCGGCCAGATGTCTCTTCACCTTCCACTGGCTGTCTCCCGGGGTCTTCTGCTCTGGTCTGAGATCGAGCAGAACAGAAGATGACCGATAGAGATGAGCGAACTTACAGTAAATTCGATTTGTCACGTACTTCTCGGCTCGGCAGTTGATGGCTTTTCCTGCATAAATTAGTTCAGCTTTCAGGTGCTCCGATGGGCTGGAAAAGGTGGGTACAGTCCTAGTAGACTCTTTCCTAGGAATGTATCCCCCTTTTCCAGCCCACCGGAGCACCTGAAGGCTGAACTAATTTACGCAGGATAAGTCATCAACTGCAGAGCCGAGAAGTTTGTGACAAATCGAATTTACTGTAAGTTCGCTCATCTCTAATGACCGATAACATTGATCAGTACTATGCCCTATGCATAGCACTGAACAGCATTAGTAATCAAATGATTGTTATAAATAGTCCCCTATGGGGACATAAAAAGTGTAAAAAAAAAATTGTTACAAATGTCAAAAAAAAGAAGTAAAAAATTGTGAAAAATCACCTTCCGCAATAAAAATGCTAATTGTCCCTTTTCCCATTTTACTACCAAAAAGCATTAAAAAATTAATAAGCATATTTGGTATTGCTGCAAGTGAAAATGTCCGAACTATCAAAATATAATGTTAATTATACCGTATGGTGAACGGCTTAAAAAAATAAATATATATATATATATATATATATATATATATATATATATACAAAATTGCTGCTTTTGTTTATCACATTTTATTCCCCCAAAAAATTTATCAAAAGTTATTAAAAAGGAAAATATAAGAAAACTACAGATCATGGCGCAAAAAAATTAGCCCTCATACTGCCCCATATACAGAGAAATTTGAAAGTTATAGGCGGTCAAAATAGGGCAATTTTAAACATGCTGATTTTGTTAAAATAATTTGAGATTTTTTTAAAGCAGTACAATAATAGAAATGTATGTAATCATGGGTATCATTTTAATCGTATTGACCCAGAGAATAAAGAAAACATGTCAATTTTACCGTAACATGTACAGTGTGAAAACAAAACCTTCCAAAATTTCATAAATTGTGGTCTTCTTTTCAATTTCCACATTTGGTTGTGCCGTACATTTTATGGTAAAATGAGTGATGTCATTACAAAGTAAAATTGATTACGCAAAAAGCAAGCCTTCATATGGGTCTGTGTATGGAATTATAAAAGTTATGATTTTTAGAAGGTAAGGAAGAAAAAACAAAAATAAAATTGGTCTGGTCCTTAAAGGAATACTCCCCTGGAAAACATTTTCTTTTAAATCAACTGGTGCCAGAAAGTTAAACAGATTTGTAAATTACTGCTATTTAAAAATCCCAATTCTTCCAGTACTTTTTAGATGATGTATACTCCAGAGGAAGTTCTTTTCTTTTTGAATTTCCTTTCTATCTGACAACATGCTCTCTGCTGACACCTCTGTCCGTGTCAAGAACTGTCCAGAGCAAGAGAGGTTTGCTATGGGGATTTGCTCCTACTCTGGACAATTCCTAAAATGGACAGAGGTGTCAGCAGAGACCATGTTGTAAGACAGAAAGGAAATTCAAAAAGAAAGAATTTCCTCTGTAGTATACAGCAGCTGATTTTTTAATAGAAGTAATTTACAAATCGGTTTAACTTTCTGCCACCAATTGATTTAAAAGAAAATTTTTCCAGTGGAGTACCCCTTTAAGGTCAAAATGGGCCTTGTCCTTAAGGGGTTAAAGGGGTATTCCAAGGGAAACTTTTTTTTTTATAGATCAACTGGCTCTAGAAAGTTAAACAGATTTGTAAATTACTTCTATAAAAAAAAAAAATCTTAATCCTTCCAGTAGTTATTAGCTGCTGAAATTGAGTTATTTTGTGTTTATTGTTTATTCTGACACCTGTTTATTTATTTTCTGACACCTCTGCTTGTCTCAAGAACTGTCAGAAGCATTAGAGCAGTGTTTCCCAACCAGGGTGCCTCTAGGTGCTGCAAAACTACAACTCCCATAATGCCTGGACAGCCAAAGGCTGCCAAAGGCTGTCCAGGCATGCTGGGACTTGTAGTTTTGCAACATCTGGCTGGATGCCCCCTGGTTTGGAAACCCTGCATAAGAGATCTGCTATGGGGATTTTCTCCTACTCTGGATGGTTCCTGAGATAAGCAGAGTTGTCAGCAGAGAGCACTGTTGTCAGACAAAAAGAACAACTAAACTTCAGCAGCTGATAACTGCTGGACGGATTAAGATTTTTTAATAGAAGTAATTTACAAATCTGCTTAACTTTCTGGAGCCAGTTGATATATATATATATATATATATATAATCCCAAAATAAAGCAGCACTACTTATCCAGTCCAACCAAAAAATTGGTGCCAGCGTCCCAAAGGACTTGATCAGAGTCCATCCAAGAGAAAAACCAGATACAGGCGCAGCACTCCAACAAAATAAGTGATTTAATGTCTCATGTCAGCATTACAACGTTTCAGCTCCTCCTGGAGCCTTTTTCAAGCATGATATATATATAAACGTTTTTCCTGGAATACCCCTTTAAGGGGTTGCAAATTTAAAAAAAATCTGTTTAACATTACATTACATTTTCAAGTAAACACTCTCAAAAGGGAAAACACACACATTAACCCCTTCCTTATTAAAAGTTTAAATCACCGCCTTTTCCCAAATTCCATATACAAAATATATAAACAAAATAAAATAAACATATGTGGTATCGCCTCATGCATAAATGTCCGAACTATAACAATATATAATTAATTAAACCGTGCGGTCAATGGCATACGCACAAAAAAAATTATAGGGGTCAGAAGAGGCCAATTTTAAATGTATTAATTTTTGCGCATGTAGTTATGTTTTTTTTCCAGAAGTACAAAAAAATCAAACCTATATAAGTAGGGTATCAATTTAATCGTATGGGCCTACAGAATAAAGATAAAGTGTCATTTTACCAAAAAATTTACTGCGTAGAAACGGAACCCCCCAAAATTTACAAAATGGTGTTTTTTCTTCAATTTTGTCGTACATTGATTTTTTTTCCCCGTGTTACCGTAGATTTTTGGGTAAAATTACTGATGTCATTACAAAGTAGAATTTGTGGTGCCAAAAAAAAGCCATCATATGGTTTTATAGGTGCAAAATATAAAGGGTTATGATTTTTAAAAGGTAAGGAGAAAAAACGAAAGTGCAAAAACAGAAAAACGCTTGGTCCTTAGGGGGTTAAAGGGGTACTCCAGTGGGAAACTATTTTTTTCTAAATCAACTGGTGCCAGAAAGGAACAGAGGAAATTATTTTCTTTTTGTCTGACCACAGTGCTCTCTGCTGACGCCTCTGTCCATGTCAGGAACTGTTCAGAGCAGGATAGAATTGCTATGGAGATTTTTCCTACTCTGGACAATTCCTGACATGGACAGAGGGGTCAGCAGAGAGCACTGTTGTCAGACAAAAGAATTTTAAAAAGAACAGAACTTCCTCTGTAGTATACACCAGCTGATAAGTACAGGAAGGATTAAGATTTTTTAAATAGAAGTAATTTGATCTATTTAACTTTCTAGAACCAGTTGATAAATATTATTTTTTTCTCCCCACTGGAGTACCCCTTTGAAACTCAACTTTATTTAAAAAAAATTCAGGGTTCTTCCCTTTTGAGACAGCATTACCTATCCTATTGCTACTTCCAAAGAGGGCTTACTTTTAGAATGCTTGCAATCCAATACCAATTCTAATATCTCCATTGCAATTTTAACACAGGCAGGAATCTACCAACAACCAGGGATACTCGATGCCCCTTTATTTTAGTGTAAATAAGCCTCAGAAACCTGCGAGTGCATTAATTAAACTGTTAGTTACGATGGGTAACCACATGTTGCCATAACTCAGTCTTAAAAACACTTTAAAACTACTTAAATACATTCCTATCAGTGTTACACAGGGCTTAAGGGCAGTTATACATTTATAACATGGTCTAAGGGGGTTAATTTCATTGGCAGTTTGCGTTGAATCAAATCGGCAATTTTGAAAAAGTTCGGCAAAACCAGTGAGTCAAATTTTAGTAGTAGTAGTCAAACAATACTAGTGACTTATGATAAGCAAAAGATTTGAATGGAGGCAAAATTCAAACTAGCCTAAAATACCAGCAACACAATCACGTAAGTCCAATAAAGTCCATTATCCATAGTATATATCCAAATAACCGGAGGTGCATGGAAAAAGTAGAATCATCAAAAGATACTGTAAATAACAAAATAGGAAATACTGCACTCACCGTAGCAATGTGATATTGTATTGAATGTCTTGTCTTAGAGATCCGGGGATAGCGTGTAACAGGTCCGGTAGTTTCATGCAACAGGTGCACTTTTTCCGGCCTCAGGCCAGAAGAAGGGCACCTGTTGTACAAAACTATCGGTTGTAGCCTCCGAGCCCCTAGAGCGATCTGCAGATCTCCAAGAAAAGACATCCCATACCATACCACATTGCTACGGTGAGTGCAGGATTTTCTATTTTGTTATTTACACTGATCAATGTTGTACCTTCTTATGTTTCTCCATTGCACAATTTTTTCTTCATTAATAGGAATATGCAAATTAGGTTCTTTGGTGCACTGGGGGCATTGTCTAGCTCCCAAGTGCACCACTGTGCCCACCTGCCAGCTCCTGTAACAACACTTTCCTTTACATATTAATAGACTTCCCCTACGGCAGCTCAAGTCAGCTTGGAAATCTCACCAGAATCATCTTCAGTATGGGGGCTCTGGATTGTGTCATAAGCACAAGACTGAGAAAGTGAAAAACAGCCATATAACTGCACCAAGAGGCACCACCCTGAATTTAGCCCGATAGTGTCTGTTCTCCTTTAAATAATCTCCAGACGTTATGTAATATTGCAGAATTGCTAGAATTGTAAATATGATTAGTTATAATAAAAAGCATAGGGTATTGTAATGCAAAAAGAATGTAAAGCCATTCTCAGAACACCTTGGGACTCAGAATACTTAAACTACCTAAATTCTATTTAGAACTGGGAAAAAAGAATTTCAGCTCGAACAGAGAGGTTTTAAGTTTTAATATTTAGGACTCTGGGGATGTCACAGTAGTTACTGTGAGATGAGATTAAATGATTCACACAAAGCCAGAAAGTAGATATTAAATCTGAAATTCTGACAATATGGTAAAGATGAGGGAAAGGTACCAAGAGGAAGTGATGAACAGATCAGACTCAGGCTACTTGGTGACAGCCGAGCACAATTTACAGTAAGATTACTGTCAGGACACAACTTCACCTGTCTACTAAAGAAAAATAAAACATAACTGACCCTGTGATTATCCAAAAAAATTGGAAGTATCAGAAGTATCAAGAATTTTACCATGATTCATAATGCTGCATAGCCCAAGACTTAAATGGACACTCTCAGTATCAAAAACTTTTTATATGTTGTACATCTTGGCAAAACATTAACCTTTCTAATATACCTTATAAAAAATTTGCATCTTCTTTTTATAGAAATAATTTTTTATAAAAAGACCACTAGGGGTCCTCATACCATCCAAACCCTAATCCTGTCCGGCTGCAGCATCATCTTTGTCCCAGCTGAAGCACAGACTGGGACAAATTCCAGGAAGTGAGGGTGGGACTATCACTCTTCTGTGCTCACTCCTGTCCTATCAGTACACAGCATGAAAACCACAAAGGAGGGGGTTATAGAGCAGCCTGCAGTGATTGGATGAAGAGACCCAGCACAGAATACTCAGGGAGGAAGTAAATGCATGGTGAGTGAGGGTGGGCTCAATGCTTGCCTCAGACATGCCCCGTCCTGAGCAGTGGATGTCAGAATGAGTGAGCAGCATAAGAGAGAGATTTTAGAGCCAAATACAGAAGCCGGAAACTTTAAAAAGACATGGGAAACATCTAGTGAGTAACATACTGTATAGAAGCAATATTTTTTCTGTGATATGACAGGAAGGCTTTAAAGAGATTATCTTTTTTTTCATGATGTCATTTTGTGCATATGGTCAAATCATGTTCCTATGAAACTAGTCCAAATCCAAATTCGCAAGCAGAAATGGTTTATCTGGATACTTTTTTTTTTCTTCAAAGAAGATTAGAGACCACAAAGAGGTCCAGATGTTGCCAAACTACAACTTCCAGCATGCTGAGAGTTGTAGTTTTGCAACATCTGAAGGTCCACAGTTTGGAGACCAGTGTCACAGTAAACCAACCCATAAGAAGTATATGCAAACTCCATACAAGTGGTGCCGCTGGTTGCTTTTGAAGCTCGGACACCATGTTGGTAACCAATCTTTTAAGCTGCATAGCATGAAGAAAATGCTGAATTTTCATCCCTTACTAAAGCTTTTCCTTAACAATCATTTCATCTTTTATAATTTTGTCTTGTCAGGTCTCGGTGTATTGTTGAAATCTCATTAAACTTACAAAATGAACTTGCAAGCCCAGCAGGTTTCCAAGTAAAAACAGTCCATTCAGGCTTTTGAGTAATGATTGCCATTTTGACAGTGAGCGACTCATCTACACTCAAGGCACCGCCACTCAGACAGTTTCCATCACTGGTATTCTATTACAAGTTTTGATGTCTCAAGAGAATCTTGAAATGAGCCCAGTTCTCTTCATAGCTCCCTAGCCGGCCAACACAACGACAAAGAAGATATTACAAGTGTCATTCCCTTGGCCAATAGACAGGATATATGTGAGGACCAAGTCATATACAAAAACTAATAATTACATAGGTAGAACCTACTTAGAGATATTTAAAGTCAGATGCCCTGGAGAGACCCTTCAGTCCAGATAGCTTCAACAAGCAAGTGAGAATGTCAGATGACACATGGGGCTCATAGAAGAGAATTGACAGCCATTGTATCTGACCCCTGTGCATCAGAAAGATGTTTAAGCTTTGTCATCCTCCAATAAACTGTTTGTTGGACATACACGTGTATATGCTTAGCTTTCCATTATTATTTTTTTTAAGCATTCCAGTTCCTAAGGGTATTTCATGTAATATTGTGACATACTACTGTAGCAAAAGCCTTGACAGACTGCAATTTATAGCGCAAATCAATGGGTTACTACTAGAGATGAACAAATCGAATCTGACGAATCCGAATTCATTACGAATTTCAGGAAAAATTTGATTTGCATCTAATGCGAATATCGCCACGATTCAATCTCGTATATTGCTTCATTAAACTCTATTTAGTGTGGTCCAGGCTCCAGGGCATCTAAAATGGTGGATGCACATGTGAGGACATGGGGCAAGGAATCCTGGGAAGGTGGGAACAAGGGTAGGTGGGATGATCATGAATCACATGCAGCCTATCAGCAGCCAGCCACCCATGTGATGTCACAGTCCTATATAATCAGCAGCCATTTTGCGGCCAGTGACTTCAGCCTTTTATTGCAGAGGGATAGAGAGGGACAGAAAGCGCTGTGTGTTGCACAAAAAAGCATTTTTCAAGCAACAATTCACCTCCTAGTCACATCCGCGTTCTGTTGCACAGAGAGAGGGACAGACACCAGTGTGTGTTGCACAGAAAAGCATTTTTACAGAAGCAATTCACCTCCCAGTCACTACAGCGTTCTACTACAGAGAGGGACAGAGAGCAGTGTGTTGCACAGAACAGCAGCGATTCACCTCAAGCCCAAATCCTGCCTAGAAGCACTGTTAGGGAAGGGAGTGATATTGAGAGAGAGAATGCAATTTTGGGTGAAGTACACAGCGACTGTGTGCTGCAGCACTGGTGTGTACTGCTGGTGTTGTACACAAATTCTGTTTTAAGCATACTGGAGCGCATTGTCCTCCCCTCATAATTGCATACCACATACGTACATCTAAGTGGTGTACTATTTTTTTTCCTGGTAAAGTCTTAAGGGCCTAGAAATTGTGAAAGGTCATGGAAAAGTATACACGGGCTGGTTTTGTACACAAATACTTTTTTAAGCGTACTGGAGCGCATTGTCCTCCCCTCATAACTGCATACCATAGAAACATAGAATGTGTCAGCAGATAAGAACCCTTTGGCCCATCTAGTCTGCCCAATAATCTGAATCCTTTCAATAATCCCTGGCCCTATCTTATATGAAGGATAGCCTTATGCCTATCCCATGCATGTTTAACCCCTTAAGGACGCAGCCCTTTTTCACCTTAAGGACTGAGCCCTTTTTTGCAATTCTGAAACCCGTCACTTTACGCATTAATAACTCTAAAACGCTTTTACCGAATATTCTGAAATTGTTTTTTCGTGACATATTCTACTTTATTTTGGTGGTAAATTTTTGTCATCACATCCTTTTTTGGTGAAAAATCCCAAAATGTCATAGAAATTTAGAAAATTTAGCATTTTTCTAACTTTGAAGCTCTCTGCTTGTAAGGAAAATGGATATTCCAAATTAATTTTATTTTTATTAACAAATACAATATGTCCACTTTATGTTGGCATCATAAAATGGACATATTTAAACTTTTTGAACAAATTAGAGGGCTTCAAAGTAGAACAGCAATTTTCAAACATTTCATGAAAATTGCAAAATCTGAAGGGACAGATGTGACAGAACTACAACTCCCAGCATGCCTGGGCAGTCTAGGCATGCTGAGAGTTGTAGTTTGGCAACATCTGGAGCACCACTGTAACAGTGGTCACCAAACTGTGACCCTTCAGATGTTGCAAAACTACAACTCCCAGCATGCCCAGACAGCCTTTGGCTGTCTGGGCATGCTGGGAGTTGTAGTTTGTCACCTACTAGAAGGGCAGCAGTAAAGATAACTTTACTGCCCCCTTCCTTCCCCCCCCCACCGTCGTTTCCCTACCTGTGCCGCCGCTGATCTCCGCAGTCTGCAGCGACGATTGGTGGTCCCCACGCATCTTCTGCTCCAGGTACCGGCTTCCATCTTCTCCCCACGTTCTGCCCGACATCCAGGGGTGGGCAGAATGGGGGTTTCCATGGTGACCCACTGTCCTGCGCTGACATTGGTTAGAACTCCTTTCTGACTAATGGCAGGGGATAGAAGGAGATCGCAGCACTGCGAGCTCGCTCCTCTCCCTCAGGATGATCAGGGCTGTCACTGACAACTCCGATCATCACTATTTTCCGGGTGATCGGGTCACCAGAGACCCGATCAGCCCGGAATAGCAGAAAATCACAAGTCATCAGAAGGATTTCAGCAGGCATCCCGGTTCGGTCCCCAACCGGCTAGCGGCGGGGACCGGAATTTCCACGGGCGTACGCATATGCCCCATGTCCTTAAGGACTCGGGATGCAGGGAGTATGCATACGCCCGGCATCCTGAAGAGGTCAAACACCATCACTATATTTGCAGTGACCACTTCTGCAGGAAGGCTATTCCTTGCAACCACTACTCTCTCAGTAAAGTAATACTTCTTGATATTACTGCAGAAACCATTGATCCTCTAATTTAAAACTATGTCCTCTTGTGGTAGCTTTTCTTCTTTTAAATATGCTCTCCTCCTTTACCGTGTTGATTCCCTTTATGTATTTAAAAGTCTCTATCATATCACCTCTGTCTCTTATTTCTTCCAAGCTATACATGTTAAGGTCCCTTAACCCTTCCTGGTAAGTTTTATCTTGCAATCCATATACTAGTTTAGTAGCTCTTCTTTGAACTCTCTCTAGAGTATCTATATCCTTTTGGAGAGACGGCCTCCAGTACTGCGCACCATATTCCAAGTGAGGCCTCACCAGTGTTCTGTACTACTGCTTATACCTCTCCCTATACATCCAAGCATTCTGCTAGTGTTTCCTGCTGCTCTATTACATTGTCTTCCTACCGTTAAGCCTTCTGAATCAATTATTCCTAAATCCCTTTCTTCAGATACTGAGGTCAGGACTGTGTCAAATATTCTATATTCTGCCTGAGGGTTTTTACACCCCAAGTGTATTATCCACATAAAATGTCAGTTGCCAGAGTTCTGCCCATTCTTCTAGTTTTCATTTGGCGTATCCCTCCAGGAACATCAACCCAGTTACATATCTTTGTGTCATCAGCAAAAAGACACACCTTACCATCGAGACCTTTTGCGATATCACTAATGGAGATATTAAACAAAATTGGTCCCAGTACAGATCCCAGAGGTACCCCACTGGTAACAAGACCTTGCTCTGAATATACTCCAACCCTCTGTTGTCTGTCACTTAGCCTGTGCCTAATCCACTCAAAAATATGTGAGTCGAAGCTAGATGACTGCAATTTATTGATAAGTCTTTTATGTGGGACAGTGTCAAAAGCCTTACTAAAATATCGATATGTAATGTCTATTGCCCCTCCGCCATCTATTATTTTAGTCACCCAGTCAAAAAAAATCAATGAGATTTGTTTGACATGATCTCCTTAAAGTAAAGACATGTTGTTTTTTCATCTTGCAATCCATGGGATTTTAGATGTTTCACAATCCTAACCTTTAGTAGGGTTTCCATTAATTTCCTCACTATTGATGTCAGACTTACTGGCCTATAGTTGCTTGATTCCTCCCTACTAGTGTTGAGTGGCATAGGCCATATTCAAATTCGCGAATATTCGCAAATATATGGACGAATATTCGTCATATATTCGCGAATATTCGCATATTCGTAATATTCACGTTTTATTTTCGCATGTGCGAAAATTTCGCATATGCGAAAAGTAGCATTAAAAAAAATTAGCATAAGCAAAAATTTGCATATGCGAAAAGTAGCAGTAAAAAAATTAGCAAAAGCAAAAATTCACATATGCGAACATTTGCATATGCAAATTTTCGCATATGCGAAAATTTGCACAGTAGTATTAGAGCCTTCTTTACACCACACAAGCTGAAAGCAGAGAGGGATGATCACTGTGATGTGTACTGTGAAAAAAAAAAATATACAAAAAAAAAAAACGAATATTAGTAATTACAAATATATAGCGCTATATTCGCGAATATTCGCAAATTCGTGAATATGCGATATTCACGAATAAAATTTGCATTGCGAATATTCGCGAGCAACACTACTCCCTACTACATTTCTTGTGAATGGGCAAGACATTTGCTAATTTCCAATCTTCCGGGACGCCTCCTGTTACCAGTGATTGGTTAAATAAATCTGTTAATGGTTTTGCTAGCTCACCACTAAACTCTTTTAATAATTTTGGGTGTATTCCATCATGCCCCTGTGACTTATTTGTCTTCACTTTAGACAGCAAACGTAGAACCTCTTACTCTGTAAAGACACATTCATCAAAGAATTCATTAGTCTTCCTCTCTAATTAAGGCACTTTTCCTTCTTTTTCTTCTGCAAAAACTGAACAGAAGTATTCATTAAGGCAGTCGGCTAGCCATTTATTCTCTTCTACATACCTTCCTTCCTTTGTTTTTAATTTAGTTATTCCTTGTTTTAATTTCCTTTTTTCATTTCTATATCTGAAGAATGTGGCATCCCCTTTTTTTTACAGACTGAGCTAGTTTTTCTTCTGCCTCTGCTTTAGAAGTTCTTATAACTTGCATGGCCTCTTTCTGCCTAGTCTTGTAGATTTCCCTATCTTCATTGCTCTGAGTTGATTTATAATTACTAAATGCCAGCTTTTTATTTTTTTTATTTTTTGTTTATGGTTTTGGCCACTTCTGCTGAGTACCACAGTGGCCTCTTCCTTTTTCTGCTTTTACTGACAAGTCTAATGCAATTTTCTGTTGCATTCAATAATGCGTCTTTTAAGTAGTCCCATTTCTCCTGGACACCATGTAATCAGTTCCAGTCTGATGGGGACTCATTTATGACTAATCTCATTTTTGAAAAGTTTGTTTTTCTAAAATCTAAAACTTTTGTTTATGTGTGGTGTGACTGCTTCACTGTTTTTACATTAACCCCTTAAGGACTCAGCTCATTTTCATCTTAAGGACACAGCCAATTTTATTTTAGCATTTTTGTTTTTTTCCTCCTTCTAAAATTCATAACTCTTTTATATTTCCATTCCTAGATCCATATGAGGGCTTGTTTTTTGCGGGACCAGTTGTACTTTGCAATGTCATTATCAAAATTTTTTTTTTGTTAAGGGAAGTTTAAACAAAAATCATAATTTAGCAAATTTAGGTGTTTTGTTTTCGCGCTGTACACTTTAGGGTACAAATTACATGTTTTCTTTGCTCTCTGGGTCAATACGATTACAATGATACACATGGTTACATACATTTCTATTATTGTACTGCTTTTAAAAATTCTCAAACTTTTTTTTTACAAAATCAGTATGTTTAAAATTGCCTTATTTTGACCAACTTTTTTATTTTTCTGTATTTGGGGATGTGTGAGGGCTTTTTTTGTGCGCCATGATCTGTAGTTTGTTTTGGTACCACATTTGTGTATATGTGACATTTTGATCGCTTTTTACAAAAAAAAAAAACTGCGGGAAAAGGGGTGATTTAAAACTTTATTGGGAGAGGGGCTTTTTCAAATTTTTTCTTAACTTTTTTTAAACCCGGGCGATCAGATCAGCCATTATAAGTGCCGCACTGTCGCAGATGCCGTGATCTGTATTGATCGCGGCACCTGAAGGGTCAATGGCAGAGATCAGCATAATCGCTGATGTCCGCCATTACCGGCTGGTCCGCGGCTGCTGAGAGCCACCGGGACCCACTGGGAATGAAGCGAGCGCAACTCCTGCACTCGTATCATAGCCGCACCATAAATGTACGGTGCTGTGCGCTAAGTGATGCTATGCTGCGCCGTACATTTACGGTGAATGTCCTTAAGGGGTTAAACTACACTGACTGGTGATTTGATCCCAAGCATTCACCTACAATAACATCATATACCAAATCCCCATTTGTGAATACCAAATCCAAAATGGCCTCCCTCGGGTTGGCTCCTCAACCACTTGTTGTAGAGATAATCCCAGTAGGGAATTTAGAATATCTGTACTCCTGGTAGAACTAGCTATTTTGGTTTTCCTGTTTATATCTGGAAGATTGAAGTTACCCATAATGATAACTTCTCCTTTCATTTTCATTTTAGCTATTATTTCAACTTAAAGATAATCTAATTCTTTAACTTGGCCTTGTGGTCTATATATATCACACCTACACGAGTTACTGTCTAATTGCCAAACTTCAAGTCAACCCAAACTGACTCTATGTTGGCCTCTGAGCTTGTAAATTCTTAACCTCTGTCCTACTGACATGTTCTGGCATTGTTTTGGGGGTAATTGGACTTATGGATTTTCCCTCTTTTGCCCCCCCCCCTTCCTAGTTTAAATACTTCTTAGCAAATTCTTGGAATTGTTCACTAAGTACATTTGTTCCTTTGAGATAAATATGCAAACCATCTTTTTTCTACAGTTTTATTCTATTCCAAGTGGAGCTATCACGAAACAAAGCCAAATCCTTGTTCTTGACACCATTTACTAAGCCATAAATTGAACTCCTTAATGTGCTTTGCCTATCATTCTGAACATTACGCACAGGCAGAACTTCAGAAAATGAAACAGTGGATGAAATATCCTGTACATCATTACCAAGTGTGATAAAAGATCTTCACCTCTGAAACTTCATTGCAAGCCAGGGAATTTGTCCCTAGATGGACAAGAAGATTAATGCCCCCTTCCTGCTTTGCTTACTTAACAATATTAAGAATATGTCTTCTATCTATTCTACAAATATTTTCCTTAAGCTTCTTACTTAGTACACCACATACATACATCTAAGTGGTGTGCTATTCTGTTCCTGTTAAAGTCTTAAAGGTCCTAGATACTGTGAAAGGCCAGACAAAAATACACACCGGCTGGTGTTGTACAAAAATTCTTGTTTAAGTGTACTGGAGCACATTGTCCTCGCCGTCATGAGTGCATATCACATACGTACATCTAAGTGGTGTACTATGTTGTTCCTGTTAAAGTCTTAACGGCCTAGATACTGTGAATGGCCAGCCAAAAGTACACACCGGCTGGTGTTGTACACAATACTGTTTTAAACATGCTAGAGCGCATTGACCTCCCCATATAAGTGCATACCACATACATAAATCTCAGTGGTGTATTAATTTGTTCCTGTTAACCACTTAAGGACAGACCCATTTTTAAAGTTAATGAACAGGCTCTTTTTTTGTTTTTGACATGCGTATATTTAACCCCTGAAGGACCACAGGTTTTTTCCATTTTTGCACTTTTAAAAATCCTAACCCTTAAAATTTTGCACCTAAAAATCCATATGATGGCTTATTTTTTGCACCACCAAGTCTACTTTGCAGTGACATCAGTGATTTTACAAAAAAATCTGCGGGGAAACAAAAATAGAATCATTGTGCGACAAAATTGAAGAAAAAGCATAATTTTGTAACTTTTGGGGTTTCCGTTTCTATGCAGTAAATTTTTTGGTAACAATGACACCTAATCTTTATTCTGTAGGTCCCTACAATTAAAATGATACCCTACATATATAGGTTTGATTTTGTCGTACTTCTGGAAAAAATCATAACTACAGGCAGGAAATTTTATGAGGGCTCATTTTTTGCGCCGTGATCTGCAGTTTTTAACGGTACCATTTTTGTATTGATCAGACTTTTGGATTGCTTTTTATAAATTTTTTCATGATATAAAAAGTGACCAAAAATATGCTATTTTGGAATTTTTGTTGCGCGTACGCCATTGACCCTACGGTTTAATTAATGAATTTTTTTTATATAGTTTGGACATTTAAGCACGCGGCAATACCATATATGTTTATATTTATTTTTATTTACATGTTTTTTTTTTCTTTTTTATGGGAACAGTCGGGTGATTTGGACTTTAATTAGGGAAAGGGTTAAATCACATTTATTAACTTTTTTCTTACACTTTTTTTTACAGTGTTATAGCCTCCCATAGGGGGCTATAACATTGCATACACTGATTGCCAGCACTGTTCACTGCAAAGCCATAGCTTTGCATTGATCAGTGTTATCGGCGGTCAATTGCTAAAGCCTGAATCTCAGGCTTGGAGCAATCAATCGCCGATCAGATGAGCCGAAGGAAGGTGAGTGACCCTCCGATCGCGTTCTAGCTGATCGGGACACCCCATTTTCATTGCGGTGGTCCCGATCAGCCCCACTGAGCAGCCGGGAAGGTTGTACTTTCGTTTTAGACGCGGTTTTCAAATTTGAACGCCACGTCTAAAGGGTTAATAGCACGCTGGACCACAATCGCTGCTGCGTGCTATTAGCCCCGGGTCCTGGCTTCAGTTACATGCCGGGACTGACCCGATATGACACGCGGTCCCCGCGTGATGGCACGTTATATCGCAGGAGTTGGCCACGGACGTAAATATACGTCCGTGGTCGTTAAGGGGTTAAATGGTAATAACTTTAGAACACTTTTTCTGAGCGGAGCGATTCTGATATTGTTTTTTCGTGACACATTGTACTTTATATAAGTGGTGCATTTTTGTTGACTCCAAAATATTGTGAAAAATTTGAAAATTTCTGGTGTTTATGAATTTTTTTTATGGTGTACACTGTGCGGTAAAAGTGATGTTATATTTATTCTGTGGGTCAGTACGATTTAAATTTTTTTTTACTTTTCATAATTTTATTTAAGAACATTACATTTTTTTTCTTACACTTTTTACAGGTTATACTATGCTGCAATACATTTGTACTGCAGCACAGTATGACTTGATGAGCTGCACACAGTACTGCCTGCACAATCCTGCTGCCATAGTTACCAATGATGTTGGTTGCCATAGTCACCAATGCCGATGGTGAACACCATGGATGCGTAATCAGGATTGATCACGCCATCTATGGGGTTAATGCTGCTGGGACTTGCACGATCGCCGATCGTATGCATACGTCCCAGCGCGCGACATATGCTGGGACATATACATACGTCCTATAGTGGGAAGGGGTTAAAGTCTTAAGGGCCTATACACTGTGAAAGGTCAGACAAAAGTACACACTGGCTGATGTTGTACACAAATACTGTGTTAAGCGCAGTGGAGCATATTGTACTCCCCTCATATATGCACTAAGTATGTCAGGCAGAGAAGTGCCAGGACGTGCACAGAAGAGGGGCAGAGGCCTAAATTATTCAGGCAGAGGTCGCAGCAGACTAGGGGCGAGTGGCAGCAGGAGTCACAGCAAGAGGCCTGAGCTCCCGGCATCAGCTAGTGGTCCTGTCTCGACCAGCAACCCATCTGCCGTCATAGATTGGTTAACACGGTCATCCACTTCATCACAAGTGACACAAGTGACACCCCCAGTCAACAGTCGGTGGATTTCTCAGACACAACCCTCAGTTGGCATGGCCCGGGAGCAGCCCCTGTCCTCCCATTGATGTTCCCTCTCCCACAGAAGTATCTTATGCTGTGGGTTCAGCTCCACTATTTAATGAGGACGATCTAGAGGACAGTCAGCAGCTACAGCCCAGCCAAGAAGTGGAGGAGACATTCTCCACTTTCTCTGCAGGGTGGGCAAGTAGTGATGAGAGTGGTGAGGGAGGTAGTGTTGTGAGTGTTCAGGCTCCTGAAGCAGACACTGGTGCGGAACTGAGGAGGACATCAGTGACATGCAGACACAACTCGATGATGATGAAGTCAATCGCACTTGGGAGCCAGGTGCAGAAGGGGCTTCATCATCATCAGGAGAAGAGGGTGGCAGGATTCCCGTGAGGAAGCAGCTGAGCCAGTAAGGGGGTATCATGGTTGGCAGTCAGCATGATGGCAGAATTTCTAAGTTGGTCCCAATGTTGGCACCACGGCCCTGCGTCAACATATGGAGCGTCACCATAACACGGCCTGGGGGAACCGTGACTCCAATGTAGTGGTCCACCCTGCTGCATCACCCAGTGGCACAACACTCAATGTTTCAGCCAGCCAAGGCTCCACCACCTCAACCGAAGAGAGCTGTGTGTCATACCCATCTTCTGTTGCTCCAGATGCTCCTGCTACTCCTACCTCGAGTCAGTCATTCTGCCAGCAATCCATCGGTGAAGCCATTTCCAAGAAACAACAGTATGCGCCCACTCCTCCAACGGTGCAGAAGCTGAATGTGCTTCTTTCCAAGTTGCTGGTGCTGCAGTCCCTTCCTTTTCAAGTGGTGGACTCTGCACCTTTCAGAGAACTGTTAGATTGTGCCAAGCCGAGGTGGAGAGTGCCCAGCAGTCAGTTTTTTGCAAAGAAGGCAGTACCAGCACTGCACAATTTTGTGGAACAGAAGGTTGGCCAGTCCTTGAGTCTGTCAGTGTGTACCAAAGTGCACAGCAGCGCCAATGTGTGGAGCTGTAACTACGGTAAGGGACAATAAATGTCCTTTACAGCCCACAGGGTAAATGTGGTTCCTGCACAGCCACAACAGCAAATTGGACAGGTCACGCCGCTTTTGCCTCCATGCTCTCAGGCCTGTGACAGTGTGTGACTCCACTGCCCAAATAAGTCTCAGTGCCCCTCCAGCATACCATGTGGGCAGGGCACGGAGTTGTCACGGTGTTCTTTACATGGTTTGCCTTGGCGAATGGAGTCACACGGGAGGAACTTCTAAAAGTCAGACATCAAAACATTGAATCACGGTTTACTCCACAAAAACTGGAAATGGGAACCATGGGGACCGACAACGGGAATAACATCTTGTCTGCGCTGCAACAAGGAAGCCTGAGCCATGCGCCCTGCATTGCACACATGTTGAATCTGGTTGTCAAGTGGTTCCTGTAGTGTTCCTCCCGTCTGCAAGACATCCTAACAATGGGAAGGAAACTTTGCAAGCATTCGGCCACTTATACACCGCAAAGCACACACTCCTTGAGCTGCAGCGTCAGAATGGCATCCCCCAACATAGTCTGATTTGTGTGGTTTACACAGGTTGGAGGTCCACCCTACATATCCACTTAAGGACCCAGGTACATTCTGACACCCTGGTACTTAGGGACCCAGGGCAAACCTGTACGCCTGTGGAAATTTCAGTGCCCCCCCCCCCCCACTGTGCAGTGATCTCTAAACTGTGGCCCTCTAGATCTTTCAAAACTACATCTCCCAGCATGCCCACACATGCTGTCTGTGCATGCTGGGATTTGTAGTTTTGCAACATCTGGAGGACCACAGTTTGGAGATCACTGTGCGGTGATTTCTAAACCGTGGCCCTCTAAATCTTGCAAAACTACAACTTCCAGCATGCACGAACAGCTGGCGATACACTGGTTAGGAAATACTGAGTTGGGCAACAGAATGTTTTCCAACCAGTGTGCCTCCAGCTGTTGCAAAAGTACAACTCCCAGCATGCAGCATGCGTGGTCTGTCAGTGCATGTTGGGAGTTGTAGTTTTGCAACAGCTGGAGGTTTGCCCCCCCCCCCATGTGAAAGTACAGGGTACATTCACACGGGCAGGTTTACAGTGAGTTTCCTGCTTCAAGTTTGAGCTGCGGCAAATTTTCTGCCACAGCGCAAACTCATAGCAAACTCACCGTAAACTCCCGCCTGTGTGAATGTACCCTAAAAACACTACACTACCACATAATAAAGGGTAAAACACAACATATACACCCCCTTACACTCTCCCCTTAATAAAAATGAAAAATGTATGGTATGGCAGTGTTTCCAAAACTGAGCCTCCAGCTGTTGCAAAACAACAACTCCCAGCATTTCCGGACAGCCACTGACTGTCCAGGTATGCTGGGAGTTTAGCAAAAGCTGGAGGCACCCTGTTTGGGAATCACTGGCGTAGACTACCCCTATGTCCACCTCTATGCAATCCCTAATTTAGTCTTCAAATGCGCATGGCGGCTCTCTCACTTTGGAGCCATGTCGTATTTCAAGGAAACAGTTTAGGGACATATATGGGATATTTCCGTACATGGGAGAAATTGCATTATAAATTTTGGGGGGCATTTCTCCTTTTACCCGTTATGAAAAGGAAAAATTGGGGTCTACACCAGCCTGTTAGTGTAAAAAAATGTAAACATTTACACTAACATGCTGGTGTTGCCCAATACTTTTTTATTTTCACAAAAGGTAAAAGGAAAAAAAAAAGAACCCCAAAATATGTAACGCAATTTCTTCTGAGTATGTTAATATCTGTTATGATTCGGCTAGCTGGATGTGGATCCACTGTGTCAGCGAGGGATTGGCGTGGACCGTGTTGGTGGACCGTGTTGGTGGACCGGTTCTAGGGTTACTACTGGTTTTCACCAGAGCCCGCCGCAAAGCGGGATGGTCTTGCTGCGGCGGTAGCAACCAGGTCGTATCCACCAGCAACGGCTCATCCTCGCTGACTGCTGAGAAGGCGTGGGACAGAAGGACTAGACAGAGGCAAGGTCAGACGTAGCAGAAGGTCGGGGCAGACGGCAAGGTTCGTAGTCAATGAGGATAGCAGAAGATCTGGAACACAGGCTTTGGACAACAATAACGCTTTCTCTGGCACAAGGCAACAAGATCCGGCAAGGAAGTGCAGGGGAAGTGAGGTAATATACACAGGGAGCAGGTGGAAGCTAATTAGACTGATTGGGCCAGGCACCAATCACTGGTGCACTGGCCGTTTAAATCTTAGAGCGCTGGCGCGCGCGCGCCCTAGAGAGCGGAGCCGCCCGCGCCAGAACATGACAGGGACGGGTAAGTGGGACCGGGACGGGTAAGTGGCTTGGGATGCGATTCACGAGCGGGCGCGTCCCGCTATGCGAATCGCATCCCCATCGCGAATGTCAGTGCAGCGCTCCCGGTCAGCGGGTCTGACCGGGGCGCTGCAGAAGGGAGAACGCCGCAAGCGCTCCGGGGAGGAGCAGGGACCCGGAGCGCTCGGCGTAACAGTACCCCCCCCCTTAGGTCTCCCCCTCTCTTTGTCTCCTTGTCCCTTTAACTGAGATGAGAACATAGGGGGCGTCTCTTGAGTTTCCTACCGGAACAAAAAACAGTCCTGGGTAGCTACATCAGCGGCCGGTAATCCGGAAGAAGTGGGAATGGGGAGACCAGGCACAGGAGGAGACACTGAGGCCCGACAGACGGGACTGGGAGCAGACGTGAGGCATTTCTTGCAGCTAGCAGGGCCCCAATTCTTGATCTCCCCGGTGGTCCAGTCAAGGGTGGGAGAATGATACTGGAGCCATGGCAGACCGAGGAGGACTTCAGAGGTGCAGTTGGGAAGGACGAAAAATTATATTTTCTCGTGATGCAGTCCAATGCTCATAAGTAAGGACTCTGTGCGGTAACGCACAGTGCAGTCCAACTTCACTCCGTTGACCGAAGAAATGTAGAGCGGCTTGACGAGACGGGTTGGCGGGATGCGGAACCTATTCACCAAAGAGGCCAGAATAAAATTTCCAGAAGCACCAGAGTCCAAGCAGGCCACGGCTGAGAAGGAGGAGTTGGCAGAAGGAGAAATCCGCACGGGCACAGTGAGACGTGGAGAAGCAGACTTTGTACCAAGAGACGCCACACCCACGTGAGCTGGGTGCGTGCGTGCGTTTCCCAGACGTGGAGGACGAATAGGGCTATCCACCAAGAAATGTTCGGTACTGGCGCAGTACAGACATAAATTTTTATCCCTACGGCGAGTCCTCTCTTCATGGGTCAGGCGAGACCGATCCACTTGCATAGCCTCCTCGGCGGGAGGCACAGGGGTAGATTGCAAAGGATACTGTGAGAGAGGTGCCCAGAGATCAAGGTCTTTTTCCTGGCGTAGCTCCTGGTGTCTTTCAGAAAAATGCATTTCAATGCGGGTGGCCAAATGGATAAGTTCTTGCAGGTTGGCAGGAATCTCTCGAGCAGCCAGCACATCCTTGATGTTACTGGATAGGCCTTTTTTAAAGGTCGCGCAGAGAGCCTCGTTATTCCAAGATAATTCGGAGGCGAGAGTACGAAATTGAATGGCGTACTCACCTACTGAAGAATTACCCTGGACCAGGTTCAGCAGGGCAGTCTCGGCAGAAGAAGCTCGGGCTGGTTCCTTGAAGACACTACGGATTTCAGCGAAGAAGGACTGGACTGTGGCTGTGGCAGGATCATTGCGGTCCCAGAGCGGTGTGGCCCAAGACAAGGCCTTTCCAGCCAGAAAACTCACTACGAACGCCACCTTAGACCGTTCTGTAGGAAATTGGTCCGACAACATCTCCATATGTAGGGAACATTGGGACAAGAAGTCACGGCAGAGTCTAGAGTCCCCATCAAATTTGTCCGGCAGGGACAAGCGGAGGCTAGGATCGGCCACTCGCTGCGGAGGAGGTGCAGGAGCTGGCGGAGGAGATGGTTGCTGCTGTAGCAGTGGCAGAAGTTGCTATAACGTGGCGGTCAACTGCGACAGCTGCTGTCCTTGTTGGGCAATTTGCTGCGATTGCTGGGCGACCACCGTGGATAGGTCAGCGAGACTTGGCAGCGGTACCTCAGCGAGATTCATGGCCGGATCTACTGTCATGATTCGGCTAGCTGGATGTGGATCCACTGTGTCAGCGAGGGATTGGCGTGGACCGTGTCGGTGGACCGGTTCTAGGGTTGCTACTGGTTTTCACCAGAGCCCGCCGCAAAGCGGGATGGTCTTGCTGCGGCGGTAGCAACCAGGTCGTATCCACCGGCAACGGCTCAACCTCGCTGACTGCTGAGAAGGCGTGGGACAGAAGGACTAGACAGAGGCAAGGTCAGACGTAGCAGAAGGTCGGGGCAGGCGGCAAGGTTCGTAGTCAATGAGGATAGCAGAAGATCTGGAACACAGGCTTTGGACAACACTAACGCTTTCTCTGGCACAAGGCAACAAGATCCGGCAAGGAAGTGCAGGGGAAGTGAGGTAATATACACAGGGAGCAGGTGGAAGCTAATTAGACTGATTGGGCCAGGCACCAATCACTGGTGCACTGGCCCTTTAAATCATAGAGCGCTGGCGCGCGCGCGCCCTAGAGAGCGGAGCCGCGTGCGCCAGAACATGACAGCCGAAGACCGGGACGGGTAAGTGGCTTGGGATGCGACTTGCGAGCGGGCGCGTCCCGCCATGCGAATCGCATCCCCATCGCGAATGTCAGTGCAGCGCTCCCGGTCAGCGGGTCTGACCGGGGCGCTGCAGAAGGGAGAACGCCGCGAGCGCTCCGGGGAGGAGCAGGGACCCGGAGCGCTCGGCGTAACAATACCCCATATGTGAGCGTAAAATGCTCTGCGGGCGCACAACAAGGCTCAGGAGTAAGAGCGCACTCTGTACATTTGAAGCCTAAATTAGTGATTTGTACAGTGGTGGCTGATTTTACAGCGGTTCTGACATAAACAAAAAAATAAATACCCACGTATGACCCCATTTTGGAAACTAAACCCCCCACGGAACGGAACAAGGGGTGTAGTGAGCCTGAACACCCCACAGGTATTTGACAAATTTTTGTTAAAGTTGGATGGAAAAACGAAAAAAAAAAATTACTAAAATCCTGGTGTTACCCTAAATTTTTCATTTTGGCAAGGGAAAATAGGAAAAAAATCCTCCCAAAATTTGTAACACTATTTATTCTGAGTATGTAAATATCGCATATGTGGATGTAAAGTGCTCTGCAGGCAAACAGCAATGCTCAGAAGAGAGGGAGCGCCATTGGGCTTTTGGCGAGAAAATTTGTCCGGAATTGAAGGCCACTTTTGTTTACAAAGCCCCCATAGTGCCAGAACAAAGGACCCCCACATGTGACACCATTTTGGAAACTACACCCCTCACAGAATGTAATAAGGAGTACAGTGAGCATTTAAGCCCCACAGGTGTCTGACAGATTTTTGGAACAGTAGTCCGTGAAAATGAAAAATGTAATTTTTCATTTGCACAGCCTACTGTTCCAAAGATCTTTTAAATGCCAGTGGGGTGTAAATACTCACTGCACACCTTATTAAATTCTGTGAGGGGTGTAGTTTCCAAAATGGGGTCACATGTGGCGGGTCCACTGTTTTGGCACCACGGGGGGGCTTTGTAAACGCACAAGGCCCCCGGCTTCTATTCCAACCAAATTATCTTTCCAAAAGCTCAATGGCACTCCTTCCTTTCTGAGCATTGTAGTGTGTCAGCAGAGCACTTTACATCCACATATGAGATATTTCCATACTCAGAAGAGATGGGGTTCCAAATATTGGGGGTATTTTCTCCTATTACCCCTTGTAAAAATGTAAAATTTGGGGAAAAAACTGCATTTTAGTGATTTTTTTTTCCGTTTACACATCCAACTTTTAAGCTCAACTGTCATGAGTTTAACCCCATAAACTAGCCCCAGCTTGACAAAGTTGTTTGAAAAAACAGTTACATCATACCTTTTGCTGCTTTGTAGCAGCTTTAACCCGTACAGGACCCGCATGGATACGTCTTCTGTACCTGGTTCTTAAGTGTGATTTAAGCCGATTGATTTAAGCCGATTCCAGGTCATACGGGTCTATGGTGACCCGGTGACCCGGAATATAAGGGGGATCGTGGTTGTCCATGACACCTACAATCCCCCTGAAGGGATACGAGTGAGGTGGCAGGGGTGCCACGCCTCCTATCCCTGCTATTGGTGGTCTAGATGCAACCACCAATAGCAGATCGGGGGCGGCGGGGTTTACTTTCGTTTTCCCCGTTCTGCCCACACACAATAGGCGGGGCAGGACGGGGAACCGAAGGGGACCGGGCACCGAAGATCCACTTACCCGTCGATGGAGGCTGCTGGACGCGATCGGCTGCAGTGATCAGCGCGGGCGGCATGTCGTGCGGCAGAAGAGGACGGCTCCCTGGATCCGACGGAAGCCGGTAAGTTGCCTAGCAACATCTAGAGGCTACAGTCTGAGACTGTAGCCCTCCAGATGTTGCAAAACTACAACTCCCAGCATGCCGAGACAGCTGTTTGGGCATGCTGGAATTTTCAGTTTTGCAACAGCTGGAGGTCTACAGTTTAGAGACCACTGCACAGTGATCTCTATACTGCCCTCCAGATCTTGCAAAACTACAACTCCTAGCATGCCCACACAGCAGTTTTCTGTCTGTGCATGCTGGGATTTGTAGTTTTGCAACATCTGGAGGTCCACAGTTTTGAGATCACAATGCAGTGGTCTCTAACTGTAGCCTTCCAGATGTTGCAAAACCGCAAATCCCAGCATGCCCAAACAGCAAACAGCTGTCTCAGCATGCTGGGAGTTGTAGTTGCGTAGCTCCAGCTGTTGCATAACTACATCTCCCAGCATCAGTACATGCTGGGAGTTGTAGTTTTGCAACAGCTACCGGCACACTGGTTGGAAAATACTGAGTTAGGTAACAGAACCTAACTGAAGGTTTTCCAACCAGTGTGCCTCCAGCTGTTGCAAAAGTACCACTCCCAGCATGCACGGTCTGCCAGTACATGCTGGGAGTTGTAGTTTTGAAACAGCTGGAGGTTTGCCCCCCCCCCATGTGAAGATACAGGGTACATTCACACGGGCATGTTTACAGTAAGTTTCCTGCTTCAAGTATGGGCTGCGACAAATTTTTCGCAGCAGCGCAAATTTCTAGCGGGAAGCTCACTGCAAACCTCTGCCAGTGTGAACGTACCCTAAAAACACTACACTAACACATAATAAAGGGTAAAACACTACATATACACTACATATACCCTTACACTGTCCCCCCCAATAAAAATAAAAAACTTATTGTACGGCAGTGTTTCCAAAACTGAGCCTCCAGCTGTTGCAAAACATCAACTCCCAGCATTTCCGGACAGCCACTGACTGTCCAAGTATGCTGGGAGTTTAGAAACAGCTGGAGGCACCCTGTTTGGGAATCACTGGCGTATAATACCCCTATGTCCACCCGTATGCAATCCCTAATTTAGTCCTCAAATGCGCATGGCGCTCTCTCACTTCAGAGCCCTGTTATATTTCAATTAAACAGTTTAGGGCCACATATGGGGTATTTCCGTACTTGGGAGAAATTGCACTACAAATTTTGGGGGGCTTTTTCTCCTTTTACCCCTTATGAAAAGGAAAAGTGTGTTGGTGTAAAAAAATATAAAAAATTACACTAACATGCTGGTGTTGCCCATACTTTTTATTTTTACAAGAGTTAAA
This sequence comes from Hyla sarda, assembly GCF_029499605.1. Classification (NCBI taxonomy): domain Eukaryota; kingdom Metazoa; phylum Chordata; class Amphibia; order Anura; family Hylidae; genus Hyla; species Hyla sarda. The sequence goes on along the minus strand of NC_079189.1, from coordinate 562,552,700 downwards.
ATTAAAAAAAAAAAACAAAATTTGTAACGCAATTTCTCCTGAGTACGGAAATACCCCAGATGTGGGCGTAAAATGCTCTGCGGGCGCACAACAAGGCTCAGGAGTGAGAGCGCACTATGTACATTTGAAGCCTAAATTGGTGATTTGCACAGGGGTGGCTGATTTTACAGCGGTTCTGCCATAAACGCAAAAAAAGAAATACCCACATGTGACCCCATTTTGGAAACTACATCCCTCACGGAACGTAACAAGGGGTATAGTGCGCCTGGACACCCCACAGGTGTTTAATGAAAATTCTTCAAATTTGGATTGAAAAATGAAAAAAAAAAATTTTTAAATGCTGGTGTTACCCCAAATTTTTCATTTTCACAAGGAAAAATAGGAAAAAAGCCCCCCAAAATTTGTAACCCCATTTCTTCTGAGTATATAAATACCCCATATGTGGATGTAAAGTGCTCTGCTGGAGCACTACAATGCTCAGAAGAGAAGGAGCACCATTGAGATTTTGAAGAGATAATTTGTCCGGAATTTAAGGAAGTGTGTGTTTACAAAGCCCCCATAGAGCCAGAACAATGGACCCCCCCCCACATGTGACCCCATTTTGGAAACTACACCCCTCATGTAATGTAATAAGGGGTACAGAGAACATTTATGCACCACAGGTGTCTGACAGATTTTTTGGAACAGTGGTCCGTGAAAATGAAAAATGTAATTTTTCATTTGCACAGTCCACTGTTCCAAAGATGTCAATCGCCAGTGGGGTGTAAATACTCACTGCACCCCTTATTAAATTCTGTGAGGGGTGTAGCTTCCAAAATGGGGTCACATGTGGGGGGTTCCACTGTTCTGGCACCACGGGGGGCTTTGTAAACGCACATGGCCCCCGACTTCTATTCCAAACGAATTCTGTCACCAGAAGCTCAATGGCGCTCCTCCTCTTCTGAGCATTGTAGTGCGCCAGCAGAGCACTTGACATCAACACATTGGGTATTTCCATACTCAGAATAGATGGGGTTACAAATTTTGGGGGTCATTTTCTCTTATTACCCCTTGTAAAAATGTAAAATTTGGGGGGAAACCAGCATTTTAGTGAAAAAAATATTTTTTTTTTCATTTACACATCTGACTTTATCAAAAAGTCATTAAACACCTGTGAGGTGTTAAGGCTCACTGTACCCCTTGTTGCGTTCCTTGAGGGGTGTAGTTTCCAAAATAGTATGCCATGTGTTTTTTTTTTTTTTTTGCTGTCCTGACACCATAGGGGCTTTGCAAATGCGACATGCCCTCCAAAAACCATTTCAGCAAAATTTGCTTTTCAAAAGCAAAATGTGACTTCTTCTCTTCTGAGCATTGTAGTGCGCCAGCAGAGCACTTGACGTCCACACATGGGGTATTTCCATACTCAGAAGAGATGGAGCTACAAATTTTGGGAGGCATTTTGTCCTATTATCCCTTGTAAAAATGTAAAATTTGGGGGGAAACTAGCATTTTTGTGAAAAAAAATAATAATTTACACATCCAACTTTAACAAAAAGTCGTGAAACACCTGTGAGGTGTTAAGGCTCACTGGACCCCTTGTTACGTGTCTTGAGGGGTGTAGTTTCCAAAATGGTATGCCATGTGTTTTTTTTTTTTTGCTGTTCTGGCACCATAGGGGCTTCCTTAATGCGACATGTCCCACAAAACCTTTTACACCTTGTAAAAATTCAAAAACTGGGTCTACAAGAACATGCCAGTGTAAAAAATGAAGATTTTGAATTTTCTCCATCAATTTGCTGCTATTCCTGTGAAACACCTAAAGGGTTAACAAACCTTTATGAAGTTCATTTTGAATACTTTGAGGGGTGCTGTTTTATAATGGGGTCATTTATGGGGTATTTCTAATATGAAGGCCCTTCAAATCCACTTCAAAACAGAACTGGTCCCTGAAAAATTTCGATTTTGAAAATTTTGTGAAAAATTAGAAAATTGCTGCTATACTTTGAAGCCCTCTGATGTCTTCCAAAAGTAAAAACATGTCAACTTCATGATGCAATCATAAAGTAGACATGTTGTATAGGTGAATCAATATATAATTTATTTGGAATATTCATTTTCCTTATAAGCAGAGAGCTTCAAAGTAAAAAAAAAAAAAAAAAATTCACAAAGAAACGATGCAAGTATCAACAAAATTTTACCACTAACATAAAATAGAATATGTCACGAAAAAACATCTCGGAATCATAATGAAAGGTAAAAGCATCCCAGAGTTATTAATGCTTAAAGTGAAAGTGGTCAGATGTTCCAAAAATGGCCGGGTCTTACAGTGAAAATTGGCTGGGTCCTTAAGGGGTTAATGATGCTAAAAAATGCTTTTAATGATAGTCAGCAACAGTCGGATAGGCGTGGCTATGCCCGCAGCCGCCACGCCTATCCCCTGTATGTCAGTGCTGGGGACACTGTGTGATTGGTCCACAGGTCCCAGCACTGAGAGCACTTATTACTGTACTGTACTGTAGAAGAATAAATGGCACCAGTTCATCTATGCACTTTGGTAGCAAGCACTAGCTCTCTTTCTGCTAGTACTTGCTCCCTATAACCCAATGCGCGGCGTAATGCTGTAGCAGAATGATCCGGTCTCATCTACTGCTGTGATGCAATGCGGGCGGCCAGATCATTCCGCTACAGCATTACGTCGTACATTGGGCTATAGGGAGCAAGTACTAGCAGAAAGAGAGCTAGTGCTTGCTGTAAGTGCTGGCTGCCCGCATCACAGAAGTGCATAGATGAACGGGCGCCATTTATTCTTTTACAGTACAGTACAGTAATAAGGGCTCTCAGTGCTGGGACCTGTGGACCAATCACACAGCGTCCCCAGCACTGACATACAGGGGATAGGCGTGGCAGCTGTGGGCATAGCCACGCCTATCCGACTGTTGCTGAATATCGTTAAAAGCATTTTTTAGCATCGTTACAGCTGCTAGAAAGCAGCAAAAGGTATGATTTAACTGTTATTTCTAGCAACTTTGTCAAGCTGGGGCTGGTTTATGGGCGTTAAAACTCATGAGGGTTGCACTTTAAAGAAAAGTTGTAAAACACCTGTGGGGTGTTAAGGCTCACTGTAACCCTTATTACGGTGCTTAAGGGGTGTAGTTTCCAAAATTGTATGCCATGTGTTTTTTTTTTATTTATTTTTCTTTTATTTTTGTTTTTCTTGCTGTTCTGGCACCATAGGGGCTTCCTAAATGCCCCCCAAAAACCATTTCAGAAAAACTCACTCTCCAAAATCCCATTGTCGCTAATTCTCTTCTGAACCTTGTAGTGCACCCACAAAGCACTTGACATACACATATGAGGTATTTCCTTACTCACGAGAAATTGGGTTACAAATTTTAGGGTGATTTCTCCCCTTTTACCCCTTGTAAAAATTCAAAAACTGAGTCTACAAGAACATACGAGTGTAAAAAATGAAGATTTTGAATTTTCTCCTTCACTTTTTTGCAATTCCTGTGAAAAACCTAAAGGGTTAACACACTTATTGAATGTCATTGTGAATACTTTGACGGGTGTAGTTTTTATAATGGGGTCATTTGTGGGGTATTTCTAATATGAAGGCCCTTCAAATCCACTTCAAAACTGAACTGGCCCGTGAAAAAGTCCGATTTTGAAAATATTTAGAAAAATTGGAAAATTGCTGCTGAACTTTGAAGCCCTCTGATGTCTTCCAAAAGTAAAAACATGTAAACTTTATGATGCAAACATAAAGTAGACATATTGCATATGTGAATCAATATATAATTTATTTGGAATATCCATTTTCCTTATAAGTAGAGAGCTTCAAAGTTAGAAAAATGCAAAATTTTCTAATTTTTCATCAACTTTTGGCATTTTTCACCAAGAAATGATGCAAGTATCGACGAAAATTTACCTCTGACATAAAGTAGAATATGTCACGAAAAAACAGTCTCGGAATCAGAATGAAAGGTAAAAGCATCCCAGAGTTATTAATGCTTAAAGTGACCGTGAAACAATGTATGGAGCAGAAAAAAATGACCCTTTCAACGGCGCTGCTGATTCAAGTAAGAAGTGGATCCAAACCAGGAATATTGCAAAACACCATAGTGGTTTATTAGAGTAAACAAAAATAATAAAATATATTTTTTTATTGTTATTTACTCTAATAAACCACTATGGTGTTTTGCAATATTCTTGGCTTGGATCCACTTCTTACTTGAACTAGCAGCGTTGTTGAAAGGGTCGTTTTTTCTGCTCCATACATTGATTCTCATCAGTACTGGATTATTCCTTCTTCTGTGACCTGGGCTCTGCAGCTGGCTCTCCACTTCTTGGGAAACCCCTGTGTAAGTTGATATGCAAATTTCCTATTCGCTTCTGGTAAGCGGCAATTACTTAAGGGCATTCCCTGCCTAGTGACACCTTTTGTCACAGAACTACCAATTGTTATTGTGGTAACGCACATGGCGTCCCCCCTGTTGGTCTCTTTTGTTTCTTTTAAAATGACAGTGGTCAGATGTGCAAAAATTGGCTGGGTCCTTAAGGGGTTAAATGCAGAACCAAAGAACATGTAACAAAAGTCCACCTGTAATCCTTAGGTATTTGTTCATGCCATGCGGCATCAAGCAAGCCTTTTCCAGGCCTCCAGGCAGACTGCTCACCAGCTTCCAAACTCTCAGGGAAGAACTCCACTCTCAGCTCTTTCTGGCAGTGTGAGCTGCAACTAGCAAATCCCCCTCAGCTGGTGAAGCAGGCTGCCTTTAAAGGGGTTCTCCGTTGCTTACACATCTTGCACGCGGCACCCCGTTTGTAAACAGTCCCCGGAGCGTGTTCGCTCCGGGTCTGATTAAGGTCGACCGCAGGGCTGGCGGCGTGTGACGTCACGCCCCCGCCCCCATGTGACGTCATGCTCCGCCCCTCAATGCAAGCCTACGGGAGGGGGCGTGATAGCTATCACGCCCCCTCCCATAGGCTTGCATTGAGGGGCAGGGATGAGATGTGTAAGCACCGGAGTACCCCTTTAAGGTGGCCTGAATTGTGAGGAATGACCCCCACCCTGCACTTGGTCATTCCCAGTAAGAGCCGTCCTGGATTGGCCTTCCAGCCATACTACGGCCACAGTGTCAGTCTGCATCGCAGCACAGACACTGAATAATACCAGCTCTTACATGCTTAGTGCTTCACAGGGTGCCTACAGCTGTGGCAAAACTACAACTCCCAGCATGTCCAACAGCAGTTTTGCAACAGCTGGAGGCACCCTGGGAAATATTGGTGTAATATATATATATATATATATATATATATATATATATATTTACTTATAATGCACATTCAATTCCCACCCAACCCCTCACATTCAATTCCCACCCAACCCCTCACATACAGGGCCGCTGAGGCACTTACAGGGAGCGCCAGTGCCTCTGTCTTCCCACGAGTGCTGGAGACAGTAGCAGGACGGGGTGGTCGGGGGTCACAGAACGTTTTTTCTTGTGCGAAGCAAACACTGTGCTGGGCGGGAGGTTGGATGGGGATTTGGGGATTTTGCGCATGGGGGGTGACACGTGACACAGGGACAGGGGGTCTCAGATGTCTGAGGTTTCGTGGTGGGGGGGCAGGGTACAAGGGGATTTGCCCCCTGCTTACACAGTAGCGGGCCTGGAGTAGAGGGGGTGGGGCGAGTTCATCTTACAGATAGTGGGGCCTGAGTGTGGGGCGCTGCGTTCTTCAGCTATGGACCGGCAGCGGCTAGCTGCTTTAGTGTGTGGCTAAAGGGCTAGCTGCTTTGGGCCCCCAGGAATGACAGGGCCCAAGGCAGCTGCCCCTTTTGCCCCACGTTAAAGATGGCCCTGGGGGACAGCATACATGGAGGACAGTAACTGTAGCAAGCAGCTCTGCCAGGCAACCACTTTACTGGCTGTCAGGCATGGAAGGCTGCAGGACACGGCTGGTTAGTGTTGCTCGCGAATATTCGCATTTCGAATATTATTCGTGAATATCGCATATTCGCGAATTCGCGAATTTCGCGAATATAGCGCTATATATTCGTAATTACGAATATTCGTATTTTTTTTTTTCTTCAAAGTACACATCACAGTGATCACCCCTCTCTGCTTCCAGCTTGTGTGGTGTAAAGAAGGCTGTAATACTACTGTGTGAGACTGGCGTGCAAAAATTTGCATACGCGAAAATTAGTATATGCTAATTTTCGCATATGCGAATTTTTGCGTATGTTTATTTTGTATATACTAATTTTCACATATGTTAATTTTCGCATACGCGGATTTTCGCATATGCGAAAATAAAACAGGAATATAACGAATATGCGAATATTCGCGAATATATGACGAATATTCGTCCATATATTCGCGAATATTCGCAAATTCGAATATGGCCTATGCCGCTCAACACTACGGCTGGTGGCAGGGCCAATTAGCAGCATGGTGACTGCTAAAGCAAGGAGCTCTACTTGGCAGTTACTTTAGTTATGGAGCTTGCTGCAGAGAAGGTGACAGGTCTGTTAAGCAGACTGCAGCAGCCAAGTGGTTTCTGGAACCAGAAATACAAAAGCTTCACAAGTAGATGCTGTCATGAACTTACAATTGCCCATGAGAGACCATTGTAAGTTGAATAAATCCTATGTTGGAGCTAATGTAAGTTAAGGAATCACTGTACTGTATATATCCCACTGCACCTTATATACCTGCTGGGAAGAGCATATACTGATTTGTATACCAAATACATAAGCCTAAAGGATATGGATTTTTAAATAAAAATAAAAATGACAAGGCCGAGACCAGGATAAAAAGACTCTAATGTCTTTCTTTATTTTCTCCCTCCCCCCCAAGCATATGGATAATTTCACATTAAGCCCAAACAATGAATAAACATTGTGATATTTAGCAAGGTCAGCACAGGAGCAAAGCACACATTTTTCCCCTTAAGCACATCTAGAATATTGCTTTAAGTCCACACATTATTACTCTCTTTGGGTGCAAATAACCTTAAGCTTTCTTTTCTTCATTTCATAACAATTACTCAGCAAAAATCCACTTGTTCGAGATATTCAGCAAGAAACACTGTAAAATGAACCAGTACTGTGCTCTATGGGAGGTGGCTATATGTGCTTCCATTCCTGTGTCATGAGTCTTCTTTCATTTTCTTCTTTTTAAAGGTCCTTATAAATGTATAAATACAATTATTAAAGTATTCAAGTATGAAGGAATACTTGTTGAGTGAGGAAGGCTCAAGCAATATGCCATTATATGTGACGATAATGAAGTAAATATTTACATTATGGGTTATGGTCACAAACAATAATTTTATATCATCATAAGAATACTATAGATGTTCTAAAGCTCCGGGCCATATGTGGTGGGCAATGGCCAAGCGATTTTGCAGATAAATTGTGCAATTGAACACCATGTGTTGGCATGATACATTCTGCATATGTCAACCACAATATTATAACGCACCATTATGGTGGTACAGTGTTAAAATAGGACCCTAAAAGAGTGAAGACTCAATTATTGTGCAAGTGCTTGTTTACACCGGGCAACATTGGGAATGTTTACTCATTATAACAATTTTTAACACGATTTTTACTCATGCACAGTAAGAAGCCTATTTATCTTGCATTCTCCCTGTTTATTCCCTTCTCTTACCCAATGGTGTATGTACCATAGAAACAGACCTTAGTAAGAGGTGGAGACCATCTTATTTTGTCCCAATCCCCAATCCCCACAAGGCATACCAGCTGATTTGTTTTAGATTGGACCCCCATAGCCTCAGAAAATCCAGAAAGAACTACAAATGACTACACAAACAATTAGTCGCTGCACTTGTTTCCTTTGTGACAATTGAGCATGTTACATGGTTAGAGAAGCAGTGAATATAGATGAGGAAGGTGCATGTGCCTCACCTAGTCAGAGACATTACATTAATATGAAGGTAATATAAAGTCATATAAAGGTAATTTTATTTGGCTGTAGTTCTCCTTTAATAGGGGGCCCATTTTAATATTTGCTATATGCCATTGTTTTTTTTCCCTCTTCTAAATTTTTCTCTCTTCTCTCTTTGTCTTTTCTTTCTCATCCTCTCTCTTTATTTCTCCTCATGTCTGTTCCCTATTCTCATTGTTGATCTTCATTTCTTCTCTTTTCATGTTATCCTCTTTGTCATGTATCTCTTCTCATCTTTTTCATCTTCTTTCAACTCTTGGTCTCATTCCTCTTTCTGTTCTGCTCCCTCGTCTTTCTCTTCTGATCTTTTTTGCTATCTCTTTTGCCCTTTCTTTTCTTCTTCTTGTCTCTCTCTCTATTTACTTTCACTCCCTCACCTATTTTTCGCTTCGCTTTCTTTCTTTTGCTCTTTCCTCTCTCTCTCTATTTACCTCATTATTATCTTTCCATCCACTCTCTCATGCTCATTACATATAATCCTTCCTTCCCCTCCTTCACTTTTTTAAAGGGGTACTCCGGCCCTAAGACATCTTGGGGGGGGGGTGGGCAGCAAAGCATGTTGGTGGAGTTGTGACGTCACGATACTCCGGTCCTGTGGTCGTCACATGGCAGATTTTGAGCTGGCAGTGCGGCGTGCAGCTCCCCGAGGTAGGTGCTGAATTCAAGATTGTGGGGGACCCCAGCGGCGGGAACCCCGTGGTCAGACATCTTATCCCCCCTTTGGATAGGGGATAAGATGTCTTAGGGCCAGAGTACCCCTTTAAAGCTTACCTGTCAGATCCCACACAAAAATTAAATATGTTGTTCAGTGCCTAATCCAGACCATGTATATCTAATTGTTATGCTACTTATGCCACATTAGCTCACAGTGTTAGAAATCCTCTCAGTGGAAAGGGGCGTGTCCCTCACTTGTAGTGGTGGGAGGTAATTTGTGTGCCTGCTCATGCAGCCTTGTCCATGAGTCATCTCTTGTCCATGACTCATGGAGAAGCCTGTGCTGCTGCAGGACTGGTTAGTGTCCCAGTAGGTATGGAGAACCCTAGTGGTAGAATTTTCAGGGGCCGTTTTTATTAACCCCCTTCCCTCTTTGGTGATTTTTCATTTTTTGCGCTTTTGTTTTTTCCTCCTCACCTTCTAAAATGTATAATATTTTCAATTTTCCATCTAAAAATCCATATGAGGGCTTGTTCTTTGCGCCAACAATTTAACTTTGTAATACCAATTAATAATTTCACTACAAAATTTACGGCGAAACCAGAAAAAAAAATTATTTGTAGGGCAAAATTGAAAAAAAAGCTATTTTGTGATTGTTGGTGGCTTCCATTTCTACGCACTGCAGTTTTCAGTAAAAATTGCACCTTATATTTATTCTGTAGATCCCTATGGTTGCAAGGATACAGAATTTACATAGGTTTTATTTTATTTTACATGGACCAACATTAATATGTTGAAAAATGTCCGCCTCTGAACCCTATAACTTTTTATTTTTCCATATAAAGGGCAGGATGAGCACAATTTTTTTGCGCCGGGATCTAAAGTTTTTATTGGTTCCATTTTTGTTTTGATCAGACTCTTTGATAACTTTTTATTCATTTTTTTATGGTATGAAAAGTGACTAAAATACGCTATTTTGGACTTTGGAATTTTTAATTAACAATATATTTTTTATAGTTCGGACATTTACGCATGTGGCAATACTACATATGTTTATTTTTGTTTTTATTTACACAGGTTTTTTTTAATGGGAAAAGGGGGGTGATTCAAACTTTTATTAGGAAAGGGGTTAAATCACATTTATTAACACTTCATAACATTGCACACACTGATTTCCTACACTGATCACTGCCATGCAATACCATGGCTTTTTTCAGTGTTTTTTCAGTGCATCTCAGGCAGGGAGCAGTCATACGGCTATCGGACAGCGAGGAGGCAGGTAGGGATCCTCCTTGTGTCCTGCAAGCTGTTCGGGACGCCGCAATTTCACCGTGGCGGTCCCAAGCAGCACCACTGAGCTAATCGGCAATGTTTACTTTCATTTTAGGCGCGGCGATCAAGTTTGATTGTCGCTTCCAAAGATTTAATACAGGACATCAGCCGGATCGTCGATGTCCTGCATTAGCTGTGGGTCCTAGTTGTCTACAGCATCCGGGACCAACCGGGTATGATGCACGATCACCTGCTGATTGTGCATCATACCTCGGGAGCCGCAGATGGCCATTAACGTCCATTTGTGGCAAGGGGTTAAATATTTAAAAACAAAATCTAAACAACCATATTATTAAAGGTCTTTAATTTTCATCAGAAACAACATATTGAAAGCTGTTGGATCTGACAGTGCCCATTTAATATGTGCCGATGGCACTGATCGGCACTCATGTATGGAGCCTTTACACAGTGCAATAAATTAAGCAGCTCATGAAATTCATTACTGTCATCCGCAGGTCCCCTGTTCACACAGGTTGGTGTGCACCCTACAACAGTTATTAGACATGTGCAGAACCAAAAATTTCGTTTTTTTCAGTTCTGTGAATATTCGGAATGCTGTGCATTTGTCATATTCGGTTTTCGGAAGCATCCGCAAAATTTTTTTTCATTTTTGGATGCATTTGTTAAAAACAATGAATGCATTTGTTAATTCTGATTTTTGGTTCTGCACATGTCTAGTGATCCCTCAACATACGATGGTAATTCGTATGTTGAGGGATTCGTGCAATGTAAAAAAGTAAAGTCCTACTCACCTGTCCCCGCTGCTCCCGATGGTGTCCCTGGGCTCTCCTAGTCTTCTTCGGTACTCCGCTGGGCTCTGCTGGGCTCTCCTGGTCTTCTCAGGTCCTCCATTGTCTGCCGCAAGGCCTTACTGGGCCTCCCTAGCGACGTCATCACGTCGCTGCCGCACGCCGTTCCTATTGGATGATGGGACGGCGTGCGCGACAGCGTCATGACGATGTCAGAGGGAGACCCATATGAAGGCCCCGGACCAGCCCAGGACCCACCAGAGGAAGGCCCAGAGCAGCGCGGAAAGGTGAGTGAACCTGCCCGGGCTGCTTCAACTGCTATCCGGGAGCAGCTTAAGCATTATGCGCTGCTGGACAGCAGTTGATGCATGGCCCCGACATTCGGTATACTGATAACGAATGCATTCGTTGTTCCTTAACATGCATATTCGTTATGCGTTAGTTAACGAATGCATTCGTTAACTGTATATTCGTATTCATATGTTTTTTCAGGATTTTGTAATTTTTTTTCGTGCATTCTTTTCGTAAAGAACATCTGAAAACGGGAAATTTCTTTCGTTCCGTGTTCATTACGAAATGAATTGCACATGTCTAACAGTTATTCAAATGCCGGCACTAACGATTAAATCAGCTGGCAAATGTGAGTTTGCGTGTTCTTCGGCGGATCGCTGGTCTTTTTTACACAGGCTGAATTTTGGGAACAAGTGTTTCTAGAAACATTATTTCACCTGATAATTGTCCCCTGTAAAAGGGTCTTTACTCTACATGGTAATTATAATTCTGAATTCTAGAATATACCACAAAGCTTGAAGCATTACATTCACATCTTATCCTCTGTGGCTCTATTTAGTGATTACAGCCATTACTGGTTGAAAATTCCTGTTGTTACGAAAATGAAATAAGAAAACACAACCGTCCAGTAAACCAGAGATCTGTTTGTTTCCCCAATCGCCTCCATTGTCATACTAACTTGTGGGATATCCATAGTCTCCTAATGAGCTTTTAAAGACTTATGTGAGGTCCATAACCAAACAACATATCTCAGCATTTCAAGATAAAGAGGAAAGTGATGACACATTAGGAAGCCTCTGGGATGTGGAGGCTGCTCACACGTCCCTCCAGACTTGTCTGGCTACAGATCTTCTCTTAAAAAACATCCATCAGCAGTAAGAGGGTTTATCCCAAAAGGAACGAGAAAACAAGTTCACAGAACTATGTAGTCAGGGAAAGGCAGTAATAAGAATAAGAAACAATAGATAATTTAGCAGGGTTATGAGGGTTTCTTCAAATCTTTTGAGAATCCTTCATCTATCACAAGAAGAAAAAAGCTTCTGCTGTATAATACAAGGAATATTTGTGCAATATAGTGATGGTTTTCTTTTTACTGTGTTTTGTACTACACTACATTATAGGTTTCCAGTTTTTGGCCCTTGAGACTCTTATTGCTCACTCCATCTGTCTCAAGCTATCGGTGACAGCTGGGGAGGCCTTGTTTACCCTTAAAGGGGCACTCCGCCCCTAGACATCTTATGAGACCCCCGCGATCTCCCTGCTGCACCCAGCATTCGTTTAGAGTGCCAGGTGCCGTGCCAGAGGGCCAGTGGCTTGGGACATATCAGTCACACCCTGCTCGTGACGTCATGGCTGTGCCCTCTCCAAGCAAGTCTATGGGAGGGGGCATGACAGCCGTCATGCTCCCTCCTATAGACTGGCAATGAGGGGGCAAGGCCGTGACGTCTAAAGCAAGGTGTGCCCGGGATGTCACGAGACTCCACCCCGCATCGCCAGTCATCCGGCATGGAGCAAAGTTCGCCCCGTGCACCGGATGTCTGGGTTGCCACAGCCAAGATCACGGGGGTCCTCAGTGGCAGGATCCCCACGATCAGGCATCTTATCCCCTATCCTATTTATAAGATGTATAGGGGCAGAGTACCGCTTTAACAGGCAATTTGGTTGCATTATAAAAGGTAATCATACACCAGAGCTGAACCTCAGCCATAACTTAATGGGGGAGATTTATCAAACTATTTTGACAGTTTTTTCCCATCTAAATTTGTCGCACAGAAAGTCTCAGTCTAAATATGTGCGACTTTTTTGCGATTTTTGCTTTAGAGGAGTTTGAGAACATGATGCATTCTAGTCTATTTTTGACGGAAAAATGCTTTGGTGCTAAATTTATCAAAAGCGACTTTTCGACGACAAGTCGCAGCGGCTGAAGGGGTATGCTGAAAAGTCAGACCATTCTGGAGCAGGCACTTAGATGTGGCTGAAGCATGAGGAGACCATTTAGTGGCTGAATGACACAGCGTGGAGGTGTTGGCAGCCTGAGGAGACCATATAGAGGCTGATTGGCACAGTGTTGAGGTGTTTGCAGCATGAGGAGACCATATAGTTGCTGAATGACACAGCCTGAGCAGGCAGCAGCATGATGAGACCATATAGTTGCTGAATGACACAGCCTGGAGCTGGCCTCAGCATGAGTAAACACTAGGGCTTCAAAATCCCTAAGATTAAAAGATAAATTTTAAAATTTAAATTGAAGATTAATGGTAGCTAGTGTTATAAAAAAAATTTTAGGCCCAGGCCCAGCAGCATCAGTAAAGCATATATTGGCTGAATGACACAGCCTGGAGGTGGCTGAAGCATGAGGAGACCATATAGTGGATGAATGACACAGCCTGGAGTAGGTTGAAGCATGAGGAGACCATATAGTGACTGAATGACAAAGCGTGAAGGTGTTGGCAGCATGAGGAGACCATATAGTTGCTTAATGACACAGCCTAGAGCTGGCAGCAGCATGAGTAGCCCCAAGTCTTCCCAATTCCTAAGATTAAAAGATGAATTTTGAAATTTAAATTGAAGATTTATGGTAGATAGTGTTATAAAAAATGTTTAGGCCCAGGCCCAGCAGCATCAGTAAACCATATATTGACTGAATGACACATTGTGGAGGTGTTAACAACATGAGGAGACCACATAGTGGCTGAATGACACAGCTTGGATGTGGCTGAAGCAAGAGGAGACCATATAGTGGCTGAATGACACAACATGGAGGTTTTGGCAGCATGAAGAGGCCATATAGTGGCTGAATGACACAGCTTAGATGTGGCCGAAACACGAGGAGACCATATAGTGGCTGAATTACACAACATGGAGGTGTTGGCAGCATGAAGAGACCATATAGTGGCTGAAGGAGAAAGCTTGGATTTGGCTGAAACATGAGGAGACCATATAGTGGCTGAATGACACAGCGTGAACATGTTGGCAGCATGAGGAGACCATATAGTGGCTGAATGACACATCATGGAGGTGTTTGCAGCATGAGGAGATCATATAGTGGCTGAATGACACATCATGGAGGTGTTTGCAGCATGAGGAGACCATATAGTTGCTGAATGACACAGCCTGGAGCTGGCCTCAGCATGAGTAAACACTAGGGCTTCACAATCCCTAAGATTAAAAGATACATTTTGAAATTTAAATTGAAGATTTATGGTAGCTAGTGTTACCATAATTTTTTTAGGCCCAGGCCCAGCAGCCATAGAAAAGCATATATTGGCTGAATAGCAAAGCCTGGAGGTGGCTGAAGCATTAGGAGACCATATAGTGGATGAATGACACAGCCTGAAGTAGGTTGAAGCATGAGGAGACCATATAGTGACTGAATGACTAAGCGTGAAGGTGCTGGTAGCATGAGGAGACCATATAGTTGCTTAATGACATAGCCTGGAGCTGGCAGCAGCATGAGTAGACACTAGGGCTTCACAATTCCTAAGAGATGAATTTTGAAATTTACATTGAAGATTTATGGTAGCTGGTGTTACGCCGAGCGCTCCGGGTCCCGCTCCTCCCCGGAGCGCTCGCTTCACTCTCCCCGCGGCAGCGCTCCGGTCACGTCCTCTGACCCGGGGCGCTGCGATTCCGCTGCCAGCCGGGATGCGGTTCGCGATGCGGGTAGCGCCCGCTCGCGATGCGCACCCCGGCTCCCCTACCTGACTCGCTCTCCGTCTGTTCTGTCCCGGCGCGCGCGGCCCCGCTCCCTAGGGCGCGCGCGCGCCGGGTCTCTGCGATTTAAAGGGCCACTGCGCCGCTGATTGGCGCAGTGGTTCCAATTAGTGTGTTCACCTGTGCACTTCCCTATATCACCTCACTTCCCCTGCACTCCCTTGCCGGATCTTGTTGCCTTAGTGCCAGTGAAAGCGTTCCTTGTGTGTTCCTTGCCTGTGTTTCCAGACCTTCTGCCGTTGCCCCTGACTACGATCCTTGCTGCCTGCCCCGACCTTCTGCTACGTCCGACCTTGCTTCTGTCTACTCCCTTGTACCGCGCCTATCTTCAGCAGCCAGAGAGGTGAGCCGTTGCTAGTGGATACGACCTGGTCACTACCGCCGCAGAAAGACCATCCCGCTTTGCGGCGGGCTCTGGTGAAAACCAGTAGTGGCTTAGAACCGGTCCACTAGCACGGTCCACGCCAATCCCTCTCTGGCACAGAGGATCCACTACCTGCCAGCCGGCATCGTGACAGTAGATCCGGCCATGGATCCCGCTGAAGTTCCTCTGCCAGTTGTCGCTGACCTCACCACGGTGGTCGCCCAGCAGTCACAACAGATAGCGCAACAAGGCCAACAGCTGTCTCAACTGACCGTTATGCTACAACAGTTACTACCACAGCTTCAGCAGTCATCTCCTCCGCCAGCTCCTGCACCTCCTCCGCAGCGAGTGGCCGCTCCTGGGATACGCTTATCCTTGCCGGATAAATTTGATGGGGACTCTAAGTTTTGCCGTGGCTTTCTTTCCCAATGTTCCCTGCATCTGGAGATGATGTCGGACCTGTTTCCCACTGAAAGGTCTAAGGTGGCTTTCGTAGTCAGCCTTCTGTCCGGAAAAGCCCTGTCATGGGCCACACCGCTCTGGGACCGCAATGACCCCGTCACTGCCTCTGTACACTCCTTCTTCTCGGAAATCCGAAGTGTCTTTGAGGAACCTGCCCGAGCCTCTTCTGCTGAGACTGCCCTGTTGAACCTGGTCCAGGGTAATTCTTCCGTTGGCGAGTATGCCGTACAATTCCGTACTCTTGCTTCAGAATTGTCCTGGAATAATGAGGCCCTCTGCGCGACCTTCAAAAAAGGCCTATCCAGTAACATTAAAGATGTTCTGGCCGCACGAGAAATTCCTGCTAATCTACATGAACTTATTCACCTAGCCACTCGCATTGACATGCGTTTTTCCGAAAGGCGTCAGGAACTCCGCCAAGATATGGACTCTGTTCGCACGAGGCGTTTCTTCTCCTCGGCTCCTCTCTCCTCTGGTCCCCTGCAATCTGTTCCTGTGCCTCCCGCCGTGGAGGCTATGCAGGTCGACCGGTCTCGCCTGACACCTCAAGAGAGGACACGACGCCGTATGGAGAACCTCTGCCTGTACTGTGCTAGTACCGAACACTTCCTGAGAGATTGTCCTATCCGTCCTCCCCGCCTGGAAAGACGTACGCTGACTCCGCACAAAGGTGAGACAGTCCTTGATGTCTGCCTCTGCCTTCTCCTTCTCTACAGTGGCCTTCTTGGACTCTGGATCTGCAGGAAATTTTATTTTGGCCTCTCTCGTCAACAAGTTCAACATCCCGGTGACCAGTCTCGCCAGACCCCTCTACATCAATTGTGTAAATAATGAAAGATTGGACTGTACCATACGTTTCCGCACGGAGCCCCTTCTTATGAGCATCGGATCTCATCATGAGAGGATTGAACTTTTGGTCCTCCCCAATTGCACCTCGGAAATTCTCCTTGGACTTCCCTGGCTTCAACTTCATTCCCCTACCCTGGATTGGTCCACTGGGGAGATCAAGTGTTGGGGGTCCTCTTGTTCCAAGAACTGTCTAAAACCGGTTCCCAGTAACCCTTGCCGTAACTCTGTGGTTCCTCCAGTAACCGGTCTCCCTAAGGCCTATATGGACTTCGCGGATGTTTTCTGCAAAAAACAAGCTGAGACTCTACCTCCTCACAGGCCTTATGATTGCCCTATCGACCTCCTCCCGGGCACTACTCCACCCCGGGGCAGAATTTATCCTCTCTCTGCCCCAGAGACTCTTGCCATGTCCGAATACGTCCAGGAGAATCTAAAAAAGGGCTTTATCCGTAAATCCTCCTCTCCTGCCGGAGCCGGATTTTTCTTTGTGTCCAAAAAAAATGGCTCCCTACGTCCGTGCATTGACTACCGCGGTCTTAATAAAATCACGGTTAAGAACCGCTACCCCTTACCCCTCATCTCTGAACTCTTTGATCGCCTCCAAGGTGCCCACATCTTCACTAAATTGGACTTAAGAGGCGCCTATAACCTCATCCGCATCAGAGAGGGGGACGAGTGGAAAACGGCATTTAACACCAGAGATGGACACTTTGAGTATCTGGTCATGCCCTTTGGACTGTGCAACGCCCCTGCCGTCTTCCAAGACTTTGTCAATGAAATTTTTCGTGATCTGTTATACTCCTGTGTTGTTGTATATCTGGACGATATCCTAATTTTTTCTGCCAATCTAGAAGAACACCGCCAGCATGTCCGTATGGTTCTTCAGAGACTTCGTGACAACCAACTCTATGCCAAAATTGAGAAATGTCTGTTTGAATGCCAATCTCTTCCTTTTCTAGGATATTTGGTCTCTGGCCAGGGACTACAGATGGATCCAGACAAACTCTCTGCCGTCTTAGATTGGCCACGCCCCTCCGGACTCCGTGCTATCCAACGCTTTTTGGGGTTCGCCAATTATTACAGGCAATTTATTCCACATTTTTCTACCATTGTGGCTCCTATCGTGGCTTTAACCAAAAAAAATGCTGATCCCAAGTCCTGGCCTCCTCAAGCAGAAGACGCCTTTAAACGACTCAAGTCTGCCTTTTCTTCGGCTCCCGTCCTCTCCAGACCTGACCCTTCCAAACCCTTCCTATTGGAGGTTGATGCCTCCTCAGTGGGAGCTGGAGCTGTTCTTCTACAAAAAAATTCTTCCGGGCATGCTGTCACTTGTGGTTTTTTCTCTAGGACCTTCTCTCCAGCGGAGAGGAACTACTCCATCGGGGATCGAGAGCTTCTAGCCATTAAATTAGCACTTGAGGAATGGAGGCATCTGCTGGAGGGATCAAGTTCTCCTGTTATTATCTACACCGACCACAAGAACCTCTCCTACCTCCAGTCTGCCCAACGGCTGAATCCTCGCCAGGCCCGGTGGTCTCTGTTCTTTGCCCGATTTAATTTTGAGATTCACTTTCGTCCTGCCGATAAGAACATTAGGGCCGATGCTCTCTCTCGTTCCTCGGATGCCTCAGAAGTTGAACTCTCTCCGCAACACATCATTCCACCTGACTGCCTGATCTCCACTTCTCCTGCCTCCATCAGGCAGACTCCTCCAGGAAAGACCTTTGTTTCTCCTCGCCAACGCCTCGGAATCCTCAAATGGGGTCACTCCTCCCATCTCGCAGGTCATGCGGGTATCAAGAAATCTGTGCAACTCATCTCCCGCTTCTACTGGTGGCCGACTCTGGAGACGGATGTTGTGGACTTTGTGCGAGCCTGCACTATCTGTGCCCGGGATAAGACTCCTCGCCAGAAGCCCGCTGGTTTTCTTCATCCTCTGCCTGTCCCCGAACAGCCTTGGTCTCTGATTGGTATGGATTTTATTACTGATTTACCCCCTTCCCGTGGCAACACTGTTATTTGGGTGGTCGTTGATCGATTCTCCAAAATGGCACATTTCATCCCTCTTCCTGGTCTTCCTTCTGCGCCTCAGTTGGCTAAACAATTTTTTGTACACATTTTTCGTCTTCACGGGTTGCCTACGCAGATTGTCTCGGATAGAGGCGTCCAATTTGTGTCTAAATTCTGGAGGGCTCTCTGTAAACAACTCAAGATTAAATTAAATTTTTCTTCTGCATATCATCCCCAGTCCAATGGACAAGTAGAAAGGATTAACCAGATCTTGGGTGATTATTTGCGACATTTTGTTTCCTCCCGCCAGGATGACTGGGCAGATCTCCTCCCATGGGCCGAATTCTCGTATAACTTCAGGGTCTCTGAGTCTTCCTCCAAATCCCCATTTTTCGTGGTGTACGGCCGTCACCCTCTTCCCCCCCTCCCTACTCCCTTGCCCTCTGGTCTGCCCGCTGTGGATGAAATTTCTCGTGACCTTTCCATCATATGGAGAGAGACCCAAAATTCTCTCTTACAGGCTTCATCACGCATGAAGAAGTTCGCGGATAAGAAAAGAAGAGCTCCCCCCGTTTTTTCCCCTGGAGACAAGGTATGGCTCTCCGCTAAATATGTCCGCTTCCGTGTCCCTAGCTACAAGTTGGGACCACGCTATCTTGGTCCTTTCAAAATTTTGTGTCAAATTAATCCTGTCTCTTATAAACTTCTTCTTCCTCCCTCTCTTCGTATCCCTAATGCCTTTCACGTCTCTCTTCTCAAACCACTCATCCTCAACCGTTTTTCTCCCAAATCTGTTCCTCCCACTCCTGTTTCCGGCTCCTCGGACATCTTCTCGGTCAAAGAAATTTTAGCTGCCAAAAAGGTCAGAGGGAAAAATTTTTTTTTAGTGGACTGGGAGGGTTGTGGTCCTGAAGAGAGATCCTGGGAACCTGAGGACAACATCCTAGACAAAAGTCTGCTCCTCAGGTTCTCAGGCTCTAAGAAGAGGGGGAGACCCAAGGGGGGGGGTACTGTTACGCCGAGCGCTCCGGGTCCCCGCTCCTCCCCGGAGCGCTCGCTTCACTCTCCCCGCGGCAGCGCTCCGGTCACGTCCTCTGACCCGGGGCGCTGCGATTCCGCTGCCAGCCGGGATGCGGTTCGCGATGCGGGTAGCGCCCGCTCGCGATGCGCACCCCGGCTCCCCTACCTGACTCGCTCTCCGTCTGTTCTGTCCCGGCGCGCGCGGCCCCGCTCCCTAGGGCGCGCGCGCGCCGGGTCTCTGCGATTTAAAGGGCCACTGCGCCGCTGATTGGCGCAGTGGTTCCAATTAGTGTGTTCACCTGTGCACTTCCCTATATCACCTCACTTCCCCTGCACTCCCTTGCCGGATCTTGTTGCCTTAGTGCCAGTGAAAGCGTTCCTTGTGTGTTCCTTGCCTGTGTTTCCAGACCTTCTGCCGTTGCCCCTGACTACGATCCTTGCTGCCTGCCCCGACCTTCTGCTACGTCCGACCTTGCTTCTGTCTACTCCCTTGTACCGCGCCTATCTTCAGCAGCCAGAGAGGTGAGCCGTTGCTAGTGGATACGACCTGGTCACTACCGCCGCAGCAAGACCATCCCGCTTTGCGGCGGGCTCTGGTGAAAACCAGTAGTGGCTTAGAACCGGTCCACTAGCACGGTCCACGCCAATCCCTCTCTGGCACAGAGGATCCACTACCTGCCAGCCGGCATCGTGACAGCTGGTACTACCATAAACATGTTTAGGCCCAGGCCAAGGCCCAGCAGCATCAGTAAACCATATATTGACTGAATGACACATCGTGGAGGTGTTGACAACATGAGGAAACCATATAGTGGCTGAATGACACAGCTTGGATGTGGCTGAAGCAAGAGGAGACCATATAGTTGCTGAATGAAACAACATGGAGGTTTTGGCAGCATGAAGAGACCATATAGTGGCTGAATGACTGAATGACACAACATTGAGTTGTTGGCAGCATGAAGAGACCATGTAGTGGCTGAATGACAAAGCTTGGATGTGACTGAAACATGAGGAGACCATATAGTGGCTGAATGACACAGCATGAACGTGTTGGCAGCATGAGGAGACCAGATAGTGGCTGAATGACACAGTCTTAAGCGGGCAGCAGCAACATTTTTAGGCCTAGGCTCAGGCCCGGCAGTATCAGTAAACCATAGATTGGCTGAATAACACAGCCTGAAGGTGGCTGGATCATGAGGAAACCCTATAGAGGTTGAATTGCACAGCCTGGAGGTGGCTGAAGCATGAGGAGACCATAAAGTGGCTGAATGGCACAGCCTGGAGGTGACTGAAGCATGAGGAAACCATATAGTGGCTGAATTGTACAGCCTGGAGGTGGCTGAAGCATAAGGAGAGACCATACAGTGGCTGAATGGCACAGCCTGGAGTTTGTGGCAGCAGGAGGAGACCATATAGTGACTGAATGGCACAGCCTGGAGTTTGTGGCAGCATGAGGAGACCATATAGTGGCTGAATGGCACAGTCTGGAGTTGGTGTCAGATGATGAGCAATAGGGCCCTTACAATTTCTAAGAAGAAAAGATGTATTTTGAAATTTCCATTGAAGAATTATGGTACCTAGCGCTACCACAAACATATATTGGTAATGTGCTAGGCCCAGCAGCATCACTAAAGCATGTAGTTGTAGAATGACACAGACTAAAGCTGGCAGCAGCATAAGTACACAAGAGGGCTTCACAACCCCTAAGATTAAATGATGAATTTTGACATTTAAATTGAAGATGTATGGTACCTAGTGCTACCATAAACATATATAGGTAAGGTGCTAGGCCCAGCAGCATCACTAAACCATGTAGTTGCTGAATGACACAGACTAGAACTGGCAGCAGCATAAGTACACAAGAGGGCTTCATAACCCCTAAAATTAATTGATTAATTTTTAAATTTCCATTGAATATGTAGGGTACCTAGTCCTACCAAACACATATGTGGTGTCCCAGCACCATATTTCATACTGTGCCTTAGTGGGGGAGTACCCAAAGTCAGAGTCCCTAGAACTGTGGGGGTCTGCTTCCCTAGTTATCCCCTAGTCACCCCTTAGGCTGGGTTCACACTATGTTTTGTCCCATATGGGCTGGGGCTGGCCGTTTTGGATTGGTCCATAACAACTGTCACTCACCGTTACACGGCATTGTGGGTGATCACGTGACACAAGAACCACCTAAGGTCCTTCAACATATCATAGAGTTCTGAGTAACGGGTCACATGACCTAAGGTCCTGCGACGCCAAACAAGTGAGTAATGCAATATACATATTTACAATGATAATTTTTATAAATATTAACTTACTAAGGCTGGGTTCACACTACGTTTTATCCCATACAGGACCGCATACGGCAGGGGCAGCTGAAAACTTGCGCTCCCGTATGCCTTCGTATGCGGTCCCGTATGTAATTCATTTTAATGAGCCGACCGGAATGAAACACTGACTCCGGTTGGCTCATTTTTGCCCTGTATGCGGTTTTCCACCGGACCTGCATTACTCACTTGTTTGGCGTCGCAGGACCTTAGGTCATATGACTCGTTACTCAGAACTCTATGGTAAGTTGAAGGACCTTAGGTGGTTCTTGTGTCACGTGATCACCCACAATGCCGTGTAACGGTGAGTGACAGTTGTTATGGACCAATCCAAAACGGCCAGCCCCTGCCCATATAAGGGAGCTGCGGCCATTAATCGCTCTCTTAGGTTGCTGTCACTGAACGAGGTAGGACCTCCACAACTTTCAAGTACGTTTACTAGGCCAAAGCCTTGCAGCCTCGGCCTATACCAAAGCTGTTGTACATCTACAATTCCCAGCTACTCTCTGCAAGATCACTGGACCTAAATGCACCCCTAAATCCAGCAGATGTATGCTACGGAATGTTCTTAAAGCTAAATTGAGCTTATCTGATCCCAACCAACTGTCAATCGCTGCTCAACTATAAATGGACTCTGTTATCTGGACTGTTATTGATATTGCCTGCTACAGAAAATCTTCAATAAAAGTTCTTGAAAGTTTTCAGTTAAACAGTGGTTGTGGACAATCCATTTATTGCACACTCACCTATCGCTCTTGGGAAGGGTGGCGATAGGCCTAGCACCATTACAGTATTTAACCCACACCCTGGCATCACGAGTGACAAGGGTTAACAGCGCCCCTTATAATTCAGAACTGCAACACCCCAACTACCCTACAATACCACACATATACATAATGTCCTAGACCCAGAAGCATCACTAAACCATGTAATTGCTGAATAACACAGACTGGAGCTTGCTGAAGCATCAGTAAACCATATATTGGATGAATGGTACAGCCTGTAGGTGGCTAAACATCAGTATAACATATATTGGATGAATGGCACAGCCTGGAGGAGGCTGAAGCATGAGGATACCATATAGTGTCACAATGGCACAGCCTGGAGGTTGCAGAAGCATCTGTAAACCATATATTGAATGAATGGCAGAGCCTGTAGGTGGCTGAAGCATCTGTAAACCATATATTGGAGGAATGGCACAGCCTGGAGGTGGCTGAAGCATCAGTAAACCATAAATTGGTGGAAGGACACAACCTGGAGGTGTTGGCTGATGCATGATGAGACCATATAGTGGCTGAATGACACAGCTTGGAGGTGTTGGCAGCATGAGGAGACCATTTAGTTGCTTAATGACACAGCCTGGAGCTGGCAGCAGCATGAGTTGACATTAAGGCTTCACAATCCCTAAGATTAAAATATGAATTTTGAAATTTAAATTGAAGATTTATGGTAGCTAGTGCTACCATAAAAATTGTAGGCCCAGGCCCAGCAGCATCAATAAACCATATATTGGCTGAATGACAAAGCCTGAAGGTGGCTGAATCATGAGCACAGCAATGTCCGTCCTATCTCTCTGCAGTGTAATGAAGAAATTGACTGACCGCAATATGGCTGCCGATTATATAGGGCTGGGACATCACAGGGGTAACTGGCTGCATCCTGCATGTGATTCAGGGTCATACCGCCTACTTCCCTTCCCGCCTTGCCTTCCCAGCGTTCCTTGCCCCATGTACTTACATGTGGATCCACCATTTTAGATACCCCAGAGCCTGGACCACAGTAAATGGAGTTTAATGAATCACGGCGATATTTGCATTAGTTGCAAAATAAATATTTAATGAAATTCGTAACGAATTTGGGTTAGTTATCTGCGATTCGCTCATCTCTACTACACAGAAAGTTGTGTTACAACAGCAAAGCACATATAGGCTTGTGTTTTCACTGTGAAAGGAATTGACTTGAAAATAAAATCAGAGACAATGCCGGCACTTGACTGGCAACAAGGGACCAAAAATGAAACCAAAATGGATTTTGATTTTTTTTTATGGACGTCACATCTCAGTTGCAATCAGAACCATATTTACAGTTTGTGCTGTCATAGGCACTGAGGCCAAATACACCATACTAGGGTGATTCCACATGCATTTCCTTTTTTTTATGGAGATTTGTTACAAATGTGTATGTGATACAGCTACATATGGCTTTTGTTGTAGATTCAACTTATCCAAATGACTGCAGGAGACAGAATCCATACCTAATACCTTACAATAAATGAAAGCAAGGTGGGTGAGAGTGAAATGTGCTTCCTTTTGATATATATAATGATTGGAGGGGGCCTTAAAGGTTAAACCTCACGGGGTAAACTTTTAACATGTCTGTGTGACATGACAAAAGTTAATTTAAACAGCAAGCAACTGGAGTATCTAAAGAGCAGTACAAATACACACATTTGCTGTTTCCATAAATTACAACACAGGTTGATTTTTTTTGCACATTACAATAGTGTGTCTATAGTTTTTCCAAGGCCCAGCGCTATAATATATCCAAAAAGGAAAAAAAATACACTAATAGAAAAATTTTTAGTTGAGCGAGCATTCCAAAACTTTTGAAAGTGTTCGGTTAGCAGCAAACCGGCAGTGAAAAGGCTAACTCTTTTGTCACAGTAAAAAAGCAAATCAGTTAGTTTATTGTAACATCTTGCTGGGCTGAGCGCTTTGCATGGGCCCAGCAAGGTAGAAGTAAATTAGTGCTGCTGAGCAGTGCTAGTTAACTCCTTGGGGAAAGGGAGATACATTATACAGCCATCTATATGGCTTACTTATCATTTCTTGCTGGTCCAGGATAATTCTTGTATAGCCCTGCCTCTGGTGATGACATCACTAGGGGGTGGAGCTACACCAGGCCCGGACCAGCGAAGAGATGGTAAGTATCACTTTCTTCACTGTAAATATTATACAACCATATAGATGGATATATAATGTGTACATATCCCCCCCCCCCCCATATAACTAGCACCATTTAACTCCTTACTTGCTGGGATGAGCTGTATTCATGGCTGTCAAACAAAAGTCAAAAGTTTGGCTCGTTCAACTCAATAAAGCTGAATTGACCTGAATAGATCAATAAAGCTTTATTTTTTCTATGGATATGTGTTGTGCCCATGTATTAATATTATTCCAATGAAAACAACATGTTTTTGAGCCATGATTACTTATTGGCTTAAATATTAATATTTCATGAAGCAGTATGTGAGTGAACGGGGAATAATATTTGAAAGAACATTTCGACAAAACTTTCAATAAACCTTCCCAGTGATGACAGGGAACAGCAGATGTAATAATAAGGCCAGGATTGCAATCCCTCCTTAATAAACAATCTTGTATCTTGCCTCTACTCTTCAGATTGTCTTGTCAGATACATTTATGGGGCGTTCTATATTTGTGCCGTTTGCACATTCAAATCATATTTGGAGTCAGATATTAAAGACCACAGAACCGGCTAACGAAAAATGGCGTTTATAGACATTGATAAATCACCTCTTTTGTCTCCTAATTGCAGCAATACTGTTATTCAATTTATCGGATAACGTTATCCAGTTTACATGTCAGTCCCACTGGAAGTAATGAGTTGATCATCAAACATAAGCTCCGTTCATTTTCTGTCTCCTGCAGGGATTCTTATGTTTTACGTGATTTTAATTTTTACAGGTTTTGTCCCCGGTGGGATTATTCTGTCAATATACAACGAACAACAAGCTCCTCAGCAGACTTGCAATCCACTAGGATTCAAAATGTGTTGTACACAAGTTTACATCACTTTTATCAAGCCATCTTGCACTTGTGGTTAAACTATTGCTTCAAAAGCACAGCTGACAGCAAACAGAGGGTAATTTTATGCATCACATTGAAAATTTGAATTGTCTATTGCAGCACTTCTTTAAGTGACTATTAATAGAGATAAGCTGGCACTACGGTTTTAAGCTCAAGTTCAGACTCAGAGATGGCTTCAATAGCAGCCTTTATCCAGGAACACATAGAAACAGCTTTTGGCACAGGTGTTGCTTAACCCCTTAAGGACCAGGCCATTTTACACCTTAGGACCAGAGTGTTTTTTGCACATCTGACCACTGTCACTTTAAACATTAATAACTCTGGAATGCTTTTAGTTATCATTCTGATTCCGAGATAGTTTTTTCGTGACATATTCTACTTTAACATAGTGGTAAAATTTTGTGGTAATTTGCATCCATTCTTGGTGAAAAATCCCGAATTTTGATGAAAAATTTTAAAATTTTGCATTTTTCTAACTTTCAAGCTCTCTGCTTGTAAGGAAAATGGATATTCCAATTTTTTTTTTGATTCACATATATAATATGTCTACTTTATGTTTGCATCATAAAATTGACGTGTTTTTACTTTTGGAAGACACCAGAGGGCTTCAAAGTTCAGCAGCAATTTTCCACTTTTTCACAAAATGTTCAAACTCACTATTTTTCAGGGACCAGTTCAGGTTTGAAGTGGATTTGAAGGGTCTTCATCTTAGCAATTCCCCACAAATGACCACATTATAAAAACTGCACCCCCCAAAGTATTCAAAATGACATTCAATCAGTGTTTTAACCCTTTAGGTGTTTCACAGGAATAGCAGCAAAGTGAAGGAGAAAATTCACAATCTTCATTTTTTACACTCGCATGTTCTTGTAGACCCAATTTTTTTTACAAGGGGTAAATGGAGAAAATGTATACTTATGTTTGTAGTCCAATTTCTATTGAGTAAGCACATATCTCATATTTCTATGTAAATTGTTCGGCGGGTGCACTAGAGGGCTCAGTAGCGAAGGAGCGACAAGGGGATTTTGGAGAGTAAGTTTTTCTGAAATGGTTTTTGGGGGGCATGTTGCATTTAGGAAGCCCCTGTGGTGCCAGAAAAGCAAAAAAAAAACATGCCATACCATTTTGGAAACTAGACCCCTTGAGGAATGTAACAAGGAATTAAGTGAGCCTTAATACTCCACAGGTGTTTCACGACTTTTGCATATGTAAAAAAAAAAAAAAAAATGATCACTAAAATGTGTGTTTCCCCCCAAATTTCACATTTTTGCAAGGGTTAATAGCAGAAAATACACTCCAAAATTTGTAACCCCATCCCTTCTGAGTATGGAGGAACCCCATAAGTTGACCTGAAGTGCACTACGGGCGAACTACAATGCTCAGAAGAGAAGGAGTCATATTTGTTTTTTTTAGAGCAAATTTTGGTTGGGGGGCATGTCGCATTTAGGAAGCCCCTATGGTGCCAGGACAGCAAAAAAAAAAAACATATGGCATATCATTTTAGAAACTAGACCCCTTGAGGAACGTAACAAGGAATAAAGTGAGCCTTAATACCCCACAGGGGTTTCACGACTTTTGCATATGTAAAAAAAAAAAAATTCACATTTTTGCAAGGGTTAATAGTAGAAAAGACCCCCCAAAATTTGAAACACCATCTCTTCTGAGTATGGAAATACCCCATGTGCGGACGTCAAGTGCTCTGCTGGCGCACTACAATGCTCAGAAGAGAAGGAGCGCCATTGAGTTTTTGAGAAAAAAAATTGTTTGGAATGGAAGTCAGGGGCCATGTGCGTTTACAAAGCCCCCCGTGGTGCCAGAACAGTGGACCCCCCACATGTGACCCTATTTTGGAAACTACACCCCTCACAGAATTTAATAAGGGGTGCAGTGAGTATTTACACCCCACTGGCGTTTGACATATCTTTGGAACAGTGGGCTGTGCAAATGAAAAATTACATTTTTCATTTTCACGGACCACTGTTCCAAAAATCTGTCAGACACCTGTGAGGCGTAAATGCTCACTGTACCCCTTATTACATTACGTGAGGGGTGTAGTTTCCAAAATGGGATCACATGTGGGTATTTATTCTTTTGCATTTATGTCAGAACTGCTGTAAAATCGGCAACCCCTGTGCAAATCACCAATTTAGGCCTCAAATGTACATGGTGCGCTCTCACTCCTGAGCCTTGTTGTGCGCCCGCAGAGCATTTTACACCTACATATGGGGTATTTCTGTACTCAGGAGAAATTGTGTTACAAATTTTGGGGGTCTTTTTTTCCTTTTAACGCTTGTGAAAATAAAAAGTATAGGGAAACACCAGCATGTTAGTGTAACATTTTTTTACACTAACAAGCCCCAACTTTTAGCCCCAACTTTTCCTTTTCATAAGGGGTAAAAGGAGAAAAAGCCCCCCAAAATTTGTAGTGCAATTTCTCCCGAGTACTGAAATACCCCATATGTGGCCCTAAACTGTTTCCTTGAAATACGACAGGGCTCCGAAGTGAGAGAGCTCCATGCGCATTTGAGGACTAAATTAGGGATCGCATAGGGTGAACATAGGGGTATTCTACACCAGTGATCTCCAAACAGGGTGCCTCCAGCTGTTGCTAAATTCCCAGCATGCCTGGACAGTCAGTGGCTTTCCGGAAATGCTGGGAGTTGTTGTTTTGCAACAGCTGGAGGCTCCGTTTTCGAAACGCTGCCATACAATACGGTTTTCATTTTTATTGGGGGGGGGGGGGCAGTGTAAGGGGTGTATATGTAGTGTTTTACTCTTTATTATGTGTTAGTGTAGTGTTTTTAGGGTACATTCGCACTGGCGTGTTACAGTGAGTTTCCCGCTAGGAGTTTGAGCTGCGGTGAAAAATTTGCCGCAGCCCAAACTTGAAGCAGGAAACTTACTGTAAACCTGCCTGTATGAATGTACCCTGTACGTTCACATGGGGGGTGGGGGGCAAACCTCCAGCTGTTTCAAAACTACAACTCCCAGCATGTACTGACAGACGGTGCATGCTGGGAGTTGTACTTTTGCAACAGCTGGAGACACACTGGTTGGAAAACCTTCAGTTAGGTTCTGTTACCTAACTCAGTATTTTCCAACCAGTCTGCCTCCAGCTGTTGCAAAACTACAGCACCCAGCATGTACTGATTGCCGAAGGGCATGCTGGGAGATGTAGCTATGCAATAGCTGGAAGTATGCAACTACAACTCCCAGGATGCCGAGACAGATGATTGCTGTTTGGACATGCTGGGATTTGCAGTTTTGCAACATCTGGAGGGCTACAGTTTTAGAGACCACTGCAAAGTGATCTCCAAACTGTGGTCCTCCAGCTGTTGCAAAACTACAATTCCAAGCATGCCCAGACAGCAAACAGTTGTTTGGGCATGCTAGGAGTTCTAGTTTTGCAGGATCTGGAGGGCTACAGTTTAGGGACCGCTATATAGTGGTCTCAAACTGTAGCCCTCCAGCTGTTGCAAAACGACATATTCCAGCATGCCCAAACAGCTGTCTGGGCATGCTGGGAGTTGTAGTTTTGCAACATCTGGAGGGCTTCAGTTATAGACCACTGTATAATGGTCTCAAACTGTACCCTGCAGATGTTGCTAGGCAACTCACCGGCTTCGCCGCCCGCCGATCTCCTTCGCCCGCAGCCTCCATCGCCCACCCGGATCGGTAAGTGGATCTTCGGCGCCGGTCCCCATCATTTCCCCATCCTGCCCCGCCTATTGTGGGTGGGCAGGACGGGGAAAACGGAAGTTAACCCCCCGCCCTCGATCGGCTATTGGTGGTCGCGTCTAGACCACCAATAGCAGGGATAGGAGGGGTGGCACCCCTGCCACCACACTCCTATCGCTTCAGGGGGATCCTGGGTGTCTTAGACACCCGCGATCCCCCTTACATTCCGGGTCACCGGGTCACTATAGACCAGTAATGACCCGGAATCGCGCAAATCGCAAGTGTGATTTCACTTGCGATTTGCAGCGATCGCCGACATGGGGGGGGGGGGTCTGATGACCCCCCTGGGCATTTGGACGGGATGCCTGCTGAATGATTTCAGCAGGCATCCCGGTCAGATCGCCGCCCGGCGCACGGCGGGGACCAGAACTGCCCATGACGTAACTGTACGTCCTTGGTCCTTAAGACCCAGGGTGTCGGGACGTAACGTTACGTCATGGGTCCTGTAGGGGTTAAAGACAGGGTGCAGATACTTGACAGATTGAAGGTAGGAAGGTTCATGGCACTCACCCACTGTGACATAGACAAAAACAAGTGCTTTGTTAAACGTGTTTCACAGTCCATGGAGTTAGAGCCATTTCCCTCAAATGCGCTTTATCAGACTCCACCTGTTGAGGCGCATTCGTGTGAAACGGCTG